>NW_028246011.1:0-385000 GCF_964263255.1 Lissotriton vulgaris | reverse complement strand
AAAGTTGGTAATAGAAGGTAGCGATGTTAGGGACTGTTTCCAGTCGCTAACATCTTGGCACGCCACTTTGCATGTCATTAGTGATAAGTATCACTGACATGCAAAGCCGGGCCCAAGATGGTCGCTATCTCCTTTTAGGTGTCACTAACTGGTGTTAGCGACAGCTTGATAATAGGGAAATAATTTTATCTCCGCTTTCATGGTTTTTAAAGCCAAAAAAGCGGAGATAAACCCCCTTGCTAATATGCCCCACGATTCCTTGGGGGTTTCAGCTGATAGGGCTTGGTATTGTGTTACATGGTAATTTTTCCATGAAACGTCAGAGGGTCGATGCAGGGGTTCTAGAAGAGGTGATAAACCATTTAAGCCTCATGAACAAGCGCATGGTCTTTTAAAGATTTGTGAAGTACTCGGGGCGGCGGTGTGTGTGTGCCCTCTTTCAGGAGCGGGCGGGGGGGCACTGCCAGCAACTTGCCAGGTCAGGTAGTGTTCAACACGTGCATCACCCTTTCTCTGCTTGCTATTGCGCTCCATGCTTCGGAAAGGTAAGAAAAAGAACGTGTATTTGAGTTTGAAATGTCCGATCCTGCAGCAGCACACTTCCAAAGCCCACACATGACAATAACCCGATTCAAGGCCCCATTCACCCGTTTTTCAAAAAATAGATAACAGTCCAACAAAGTAAGGTTATAAAACTTTATTAACTTTTAACGATAATGAACAGAACAAAAACTAAAAACATTTAAACATTTATTAACACAAAAAGCAACAATGGTTAGAAGCTGTCTTTTGTGCGAATAGTCCCAAGCCAGCACAACGTGCAGAGTTCTGGACGGCACCCAGGTGATGTCGCCTGGGTGCCGCACTGGTTTAGGGATCCTACAATGCTGCTCCGAAAATTGGCGTGGGGTGTCCCGGGTGGGGCGGGGGGAGGCCTCGTCAGTAGCGGTCTGTTGTGCGAATAGTCCCAAGGCAGCACAACGTGCAGAGTTCTGGACGGCACCCAGGTGATGTCGCCTGGGTGCCGCACTGGTTTAGGGATCCTACAATGCAGCACAGAAAAACAGCGTGGGGCGTCCCGGGTGGTGCGGGGGGAGGCCTCGTCAGTAGCGGTCTGTGTCCAGTGTCACATGGCTGACACAACATGTACGACAGGCACCCAGGTGATGTCCAGTAAACTGCCGCACTGGTTTTGGTATCCTACAATGCTGCTCCGAAAATTGGCGTGCGGCGGCCCGGGGGGGGGGGGGAGGCGGCGTGAACGGGCCTCCCCAGGTGGCGGCCATCTAGCTGAGTTGCGTCTCGCTCACCATGTTGTGGAGTTGCTCCCACTCTTGCAGTGCAGCGATAGGCGGCTGCCACATGGCTGTCAAAATGGCGGACGGCTCTTCGGTTTTGGGCCTGGTCCACTGAAATGGCCCTGGGACACCTTGGAAGTCGGACGCTTGCCTGCTAGGGCTTGGGCTCCATTCTCGAAAAGCGTCCCCTCAGCCGTGAAGATTGTATAAAAGTCTTGGGGGCCCCCGACTCCTGCAGGCTTCCGGTGGGGAGCGGCTGCCATGATTGCTCGCGGAATGACCACGACGGAGCCACGAGATGGTGGTGCTCTCATGCTGACGCCAGCTTCAGTCTGAATGATCCAGAAACAAGGTGGGGCTTTCATCGTTTGGGAAAAAAAATGTTCTAAACCAATGAAAAGTGTTATTTTTAGGTCATATGACCAAGCCTTCCATCTTTAGGAAACCAAAAGTAAAATGAACCAATGAAAAGTTTTATAAACAAGTCACATGACCTGTTCTGCGGCATAGGGCTACAAAAAGCGTAGAAAATCCGTTGGCACGTGAGGCGGCGTCAGTAGCGGACCGATGTGCGAATAGGCCGAAGGCAGCACAACGCGTCGAGATCCGGATGGCACCGAGGTGGTGTCCAGCAAATTGCCGCACTGGTGTGGCCATCCTACAATGCTGCGCCGAAAGACGGCGTGTCCAGCTGGTCACTGTCAGTAGCGGACCGATGTGCGAATAGGCCGAAGGCAGCACAACGCGTCGAGATGCGGATGGCACCGATGTGGTGTCCAGCAAATTGCCGCACTGGTGTGGCCATCCTACAATGCTGCGCCGAAAGACGGCGTGTCCAGCTGAGTTGCGGTCACTGTCAGTAGCGGACCGATGTGCGAATAGGCCGAAGGCAGCACAACGCGTCGAGATGCGGATGGCACCGATGTGGTGTCCAGCAAATTGCCGCACTGGTGTGGCCATCCTACAATGCTGCGCCGAAAGACGGCGTGTCCAGCTGAGTTGCGGTCACTGTCAGTAGCGGACCGATGTGCCGAGATCTGGATGGCCAAGTTTCAAGTTTCATCTGGCAGTTTTTCTCCATCCCTCCTGGATCAAAGAAGGTGAATGCTAAATATGCCACCTGCCTCATCTGAACATATGAAGTTAAGTTGTATACACTGTGGTGCTATGCTGTCCTATGGCAACATGAGCATCAACCTGATGAATACGGCATTCGAAAATCATAAATGCCCTAATGCACCCAAGAAGTAATTTTTTTTTTTCTCCAGTTGAGCCGTTTTCAATGCCTGTTTTTTGTTGTTTCCCCTCCATCAAGAACAAAACAAAAATACAAGGCGCTAAGATCCGAATGGCAAGTCCTGGATGTTGAGTGCCTCAGTTGAGAGTTCTGAGCAGTGCTTGTAAGACTGTCTGAAGTTTATTTGCACCTGCTGCAGCTTCACTAGGTCCGGCGGAACTTTTTTCCTTTTCCTTTCTGCATCTTTTCCTACAATGCGTTTCATCTGAAGACACGACCAGGTCCCTGAATGTGTGCAGGGGGACGCTATTGATTGAATGAAAATGGCGGCTTGACACAAAGCTGACTCAAGCGTTACTGTTGGTGCTATACAGACAAAAATTGGTTTTCAGTTTGTACATTCTTCAGGTTTTTTTTTCCATCCAAGTCTGATTGAGAGTTTGTAGAAAAATGGCTTCAGATTTTCCACATACTACTCTTCAACATTCTTCCTAAATGTAACAATGTGAAACTCACTAGGAGAACGGCTGTTTCTGTTTCCTTTCAAAATGCTGCCACCAATATTTTCTGAATGGAAGACACCATCTTGTAGCATAAAGGGCCGAAAGGGGTTCTGGTCTGGCCGATGGTTGGTGGAGACATTTTGACTATATCTTGGACCTGCCCGGCCTCGCCCAAAATGGCGCCGGTATAAATGGGACTCGTAACTCTTTGCCCGCAAATGTATATCTAGAAAATGTTATTGTAAGTGGCCCTGTCGTATTTTAATTACAAAATGTACGTCCACCGATTCCGCAACTGTTAGACACCTTTGTTCTTGTCACCTAATGGCCCGCTCGTTACGTTCTTCTACAGTGTAAATGTCTCCTCATCATATATGATTTGAGTTTGCTCCGTGGCCGGCCCACGTGGTTATAGGCCCGTATTTGTATACTGACATTTTCACAATAAAGGTTTTTAAAACAAAACACGGTAGTAGTATTTTCATTTGTAAAGTTTTTACTTTTAGTGACTGTTTTCGAATCAGTAAAAGGCAAGTGAAATAAAGCAGTCCAATTACATGACGGATAAAAGGTATAATATGTAGGAACGCAGTAAAGATAAATGGTCAAGGGCAGTTGTGTTTTTCATGTCTGCAACATAAAGTGATCGATAAGAATCTGATAATCAGGCGCATCGGCGACTAAGACAGCAGGTCGAATCTCTTTTACTCAACGGCTCCGTCATGGAAGGAAGAAACGCCCTTTTTCTCGAAAAAGGAATATATTTTACTTGCCAGACAGTTGTAAATTTTCCGGGAAAGTACATTAGCCTGGAATATTATAACATATGTTTGAAAAAAAAATATTGTTCGAAAATAATAAAAAGCGTAATTTTTAGGTCATATGACCAAGCTTTTCATCATTAAATTAACAAAAGTAAAATGAACCAATGAAAAGTTTTATTAACAAGTCACATGACCTGTTATGCTTACGTTACGCGCTGCGCGCCGCGCCTCGGATCACTTCCGGGTGCGCTAACGCGGCGTGTCATAAAACGCATTACGTGACAACGTAGGTCAAGAATATAGTCTAAATGTCTCCACCAACCAGCGTTCAGAACACAACCCCTTTCAGCAGTCCAAAAAGTTCTGTTAAATGACAACAGAGGGGACAGGCAACAAGAACCATCAGTCAAAGAGGGGAGGGCAAGTTCTTCTCTTCCGGGTCATGTTGGGGCGCTACCGGAACTGATCGAATTGGTAGTCTACAGTGTTTCTGGATGTTTCAGACTAAAGCTGGCGTCAGCATGAGACCACTACCATCTCGTAGCTCCGTCGTGGCCATTCCACGAGCAATCATGGCAGCCGCTCCCCACCAGAAGCCTGCGGGAGTCGGAGGCCCCCATGACTTTTGTAGAATCTTCACGGCTGAGGGGACGCTTTTCGAGAATGGGATCCAAGCCCTAGCAGACAAGCGTCCGAGTTCCAAGGTGTCCCAGGGCCATTTTAGTGGACCAGGCCCAAAACCGAAGAGCCGGCCGCCATTTTGAGAGTCCTGTGGCAGCCGCCTATCGCTGCACCGCTAGAGCGGGCGCATCTCAACTACATGGTGAGCGAGACGCTGTAGTCGCAAGAGCGGGCGGAAAACAGCTGAATGGCGGAAGAGGCACAGTGTAGCAAAAGCGGGCGGAATGGCAACTAAAACGATAAAGGGGCGCCTCACTACAGCTTGTCTTCAGGTCAAACGGATTGTGGGACAAGGTACAGAATTGAAGAGTCATCAAAAGGCAAAAAGTACCGCCGGACCCCGGGAGCCGGCCGCCTATGTCGGGGGCGATCTCAGGCTACACCAGTGCTATAAGACTTGGGGAGGGTGTCGGAGCCAAGCGTCTTCTCCGAGTCCATGGCCATCACAGCGCCCCTCAGGGGCCTCCGTCAAGCTGTTTAGGAAGGTAACATATCATATTGTTTTCTAATGCAGTCAGGTCCACAAACGACACTCACTTACTTTGAGAATAGTGAAGCTGCAGTAGGAGGAAATAAGCTTCAGACAGTGTTACAAGCGCTGCTCAGAACTCTTAACTATGGCACCCAACATCCAGAACTTATGCTATTTGAGAATGGTAGTGACATCGAAGCATCTCGGGGACCAAAACCATTAACGTACTTTCACGTATGAAAATCTTACTTGGGGAGGGGGCAGGAGCGAAGCGCCCCCTCCCAGTCAGCGCCACCACACCGTATGTTGAAAATCTGAAGCCATCGTTCTACAAAGTCAATCAAACTTGGATTGAAAAATCTAGAAAAATGTACAAACTGAAAACCAGTTTTGGTCTGCATAGCATCAGTAACAACGCTTGAGTCAGCTTTGTGTCAAGCCGCCATTTTGATTCAACAAAGCACAGGCATTGAAAAAGGCTGAAATTCAGAACTCTAAACTATGGCACCCAACATCCAGGAGCTTGCTATCCGGATCTTGGAGCCTTGTGCTGTTTTCGATCTATTCACACATCGGTCTACTACTGACATCATCTTATAAACCAACGTTATGTAAATAGTTTTTTAATAAAATGTTTTACCCTGTTTCTTTGCTGGTGTGTTGTCTATATTTTTAATATTTGCATAGGGTTTGTCATTATTTTGTGCGGGATGGGTGATGGAGCCGAGCTGTCTTGCAGCCCTCATGGTGTGGAGCTCAGTTCATCTCACTATTTTCGTATTTCTCAAGAAGGGTTGTTCCTAATATTTCTATTTTAGCGAGGTCAAAAAGAGATCCAATTAGTGGCCTACTGATTTTGCTCGATTACTTTTATTTTTTTACACGATTTTTCACTATCTGCAAAGACTAAACAGAGTATTGCGACTTTGTGCTTGTTTGTAAATAGAGAATGATCCAAAGAGAACCAATTCTAAAACAGTAAATGCTTGGACAACAATCAATCAAATGGAGAGACAAGGAGGTACGACGGATTACAACGGGGGTAAAGGCCTGCGTTAACTACCCTTCTGTATCTGCAAAGAGAGAGTACTAACAAAGGCAAAAGAGGGGAGGGGGGGGGGGGCAGCGTTCAAAGCACATCAGCGTGCATAAATACGAAAATGTTTTTATCTATCACGTACTTGACATTTTAAAGCTTTTCATATTTGCTATTAAAAAACCAATGAAATTCACAGAAAAAACCATAGGTTATAGTGGATATATAGTTAGGAATTTGCATTTACAAAACCTTGAAAATTCAATGAAAAAACCATAGGTTATAGGCCATATATAGTTAGGAATTAGCATTTACAAAACCTTATTTTACTCGCATAAAACCATTGAAATTCCATATATAGTTAGCTAACTATAAGCGCTAACTATATATCGCGCACCCGCAATCCACTGCTGATGATGTCACATATTACATCATTCATGACATGGTCAGTGACATCACTGATGACATCACTGATGACATCTCAAATGACATCACTGATGACAACTCAAATGATATCAATGATGACATCTCAAATGACATCACTGATGACAACTCAAATGACATCACTGATGACATCTCATTTGTCATCACTGATCACATCACTCATGTGATAATACAATGAACCTCTTCAGACTCTAATATAACCTTACATACACTCAGTATAAACAGACACTTACAGACTGTCACTCATCCATGGACTTACTCACACACCTAGTCAGTCATGCAAAGAATCAATCACACCTCCATTTCCTCAACTATACAGTTATACACATCTTACTTATTCAAACATATAATAACACATATTTACTCTCTTATATAATCCCTGATACAAGCTCACAGTGATCGATACAGCCACTCACACATTCACTGGCTCTTATGTTCAGTTATTTATATATCTCAACTCTCACATGTATTGTGTTTTACATACGTACTTACTTGCACATGTAGCAATGAGAAATCCATTCACTCACCAACACACCCATGCACAGTCAACCGCCCATATAGCTGTTTCCACATGCACTCTTGAACTCATACTCCTAGTGAATCAACTGCTTACACATCTATGCACAGAGTCACGCACCTCCCAGCCACCCACACACACACTCAGCCTCCCATTCAAATATTTGGGCAACCAATCAATAACCCATATGGCCACTCTTATAGCTACTGATCAACACATGCAGCAGCTTACACAACATCAAACATACTGATGCACGAATTAAGACAGTTTAGTCACTAACCCATGTACTCAGTGAGACACATTTAATCACTCACTCATACAGTCAGTCATGCACCTACTAAATTCTTCATCCAGACACTTATACATCCACTCATTCTTCAATATGTGAAACATATTTTAACTTTACAGAAACATACAGTCACTGGATGTTGTAATCAGTGATGTCATCAGTGATGTCACTGACCATGTCATGAATGATGTAATATGTGACATCATCAGCAGTGGATTGCGGGTGCGCGATATATAGTTAGCGCTTATAGTTAGCTAACTATATATGGAATTTCAATGGTTTTATGCGAGTAAAATAAGGTTTTGTAAATGCTAATTCCTAACTATATATGGCCTATAACCTATGGTTTTTTCATTGAATATATATATATATATTACCTACTGGCGGTCGCCAGTAGGTATATATAGTTAGGATTTTTTCTCTATGGGATTTTTGAAAATTCTATGTCTAATAACTTTGGCGTTTGTGGACGGAATTGGCTGAACTTTTCAGGAAAATGGAACATTTTGTTTATGAGCAGCCCCTGACAATTTGGGGGGGTTTCATCAAGGGG
The DNA here is from genome assembly GCF_964263255.1 of Lissotriton vulgaris. Lineage (NCBI taxonomy): Eukaryota > Metazoa > Chordata > Amphibia > Caudata > Salamandridae > Lissotriton > Lissotriton vulgaris. The sequence continues at coordinate 377,206 of NW_028246011.1, read as the reverse complement.
GGGCTGAGAAAAAGGGGGGTCCCAAAACGCCGCACTGGTGTGGCCATCCTACAATGCTGCGCCGAAAGACGGCGTGTCCAGCTGAGTTGCGGTCACTGTCAGTAGCGGACCGATGTGCGAATAGGCCGAAGGCAGCACAACGCGTCGAGATGCGGATGGCACCGATGTGGTGTCCAGCAAATTGCCGCACTGGTGTGGCCATCCTACAATGCTGCGCCGAAAGACGGCGTGTCCAGCTGAGTTGCGGTCACTGTCAGTAGCGGACCGATGTGCCGAGATCTGGATGGCCAAGTTTCAAGTTTCATCTGGCAGTTTTTCTCCATCCCTCCTGGATCAAAGAAGGTGAATGCTAAATATGCCACCTGCCTCATCTGAACATATGAAGTTAAGTTGTATACACTGTGGTGCTATGCTGTCCTATGGCAACATGAGCATCAACCTGATGAATACGGCATTCGAAAATCATAAATGCCCTAATGCACCCAAGAAGTAATTTTTTTTTTTCTCCAGTTGAGCCGTTTTCAATGCCTGTTTTTTGTTGTTTCCCCTCCATCAAGAACAAAACAAAAATACAAGGCGCTAAGATCCGAATGGCAAGTCCTGGATGTTGAGTGCCTCAGTTGAGAGTTCTGAGCAGTGCTTGTAAGACTGTCTGAAGTTTATTTGCACCTGCTGCAGCTTCACTAGGTCCGGCGGAACTTTTTTCCTTTTCCTTTCTGCATCTTTTCCTACAATGCGTTTCATCTGAAGACACGACCAGGTCCCTGAATGTGTGCAGGGGGACGCTATTGATTGAATGAAAATGGCGGCTTGACACAAAGCTGACTCAAGCGTTACTGTTGGTGCTATACAGACAAAAATTGGTTTTCAGTTTGTACATTCTTCAGGTTTTTTTTTCCATCCAAGTCTGATTGAGAGTTTGTAGAAAAATGGCTTCAGATTTTCCACATACTACTCTTCAACATTCTTCCTAAATGTAACAATGTGAAACTCACTAGGAGAACGGCTGTTTCTGTTTCCTTTCAAAATGCTGCCACCAATATTTTCTGAATGGAAGACACCATCTTGTAGCATAAAGGGCCGAAAGGGGTTCTGGTCTGGCCGATGGTTGGTGGAGACATTTTGACTATATCTTGGACCTGCCCGGCCTCGCCCAAAATGGCGCCGGTATAAATGGGACTCGTAACTCTTTGCCCGCAAATGTATATCTAGAAAATGTTATTGTAAGTGGCCCTGTCGTATTTTAATTACAAAATGTACGTCCACCGATTCCGCAACTGTTAGACACCTTTGTTCTTGTCACCTAATGGCCCGCTCGTTACGTTCTTCTACAGTGTAAATGTCTCCTCATCATATATGATTTGAGTTTGCTCCGTGGCCGGCCCACGTGGTTATAGGCCCGTATTTGTATACTGACATTTTCACAATAAAGGTTTTTAAAACAAAACACGGTAGTAGTATTTTCATTTGTAAAGTTTTTACTTTTAGTGACTGTTTTCGAATCAGTAAAAGGCAAGTGAAATAAAGCAGTCCAATTACATGACGGATAAAAGGTATAATATGTAGGAACGCAGTAAAGATAAATGGTCAAGGGCAGTTGTGTTTTTCATGTCTGCAACATAAAGTGATCGATAAGAATCTGATAATCAGGCGCATCGGCGACTAAGACAGCAGGTCGAATCTCTTTTACTCAACGGCTCCGTCATGGAAGGAAGAAACGCCCTTTTTCTCGAAAAAGGAATATATTTTACTTGCCAGACAGTTGTAAATTTTCCGGGAAAGTACATTAGCCTGGAATATTATAACATATGTTTGAAAAAAAAATATTGTTCGAAAATAATAAAAAGCGTAATTTTTAGGTCATATGACCAAGCTTTTCATCATTAAATTAACAAAAGTAAAATGAACCAATGAAAAGTTTTATTAACAAGTCACATGACCTGTTATGCTTACGTTACGCGCTGCGCGCCGCGCCTCGGATCACTTCCGGGTGCGCTAACGCGGCGTGTCATAAAACGCATTACGTGACAACGTAGGTCAAGAATATAGTCTAAATGTCTCCACCAACCAGCGTTCAGAACACAACCCCTTTCAGCAGTCCAAAAAGTTCTGTTAAATGACAACAGAGGGGACAGGCAACAAGAACCATCAGTCAAAGAGGGGAGGGCAAGTTCTTCTCTTCCGGGTCATGTTGGGGCGCTACCGGAACTGATCGAATTGGTAGTCTACAGTGTTTCTGGATGTTTCAGACTAAAGCTGGCGTCAGCATGAGACCACTACCATCTCGTAGCTCCGTCGTGGCCATTCCACGAGCAATCATGGCAGCCGCTCCCCACCAGAAGCCTGCGGGAGTCGGAGGCCCCCATGACTTTTGTAGAATCTTCACGGCTGAGGGGACGCTTTTCGAGAATGGGATCCAAGCCCTAGCAGACAAGCGTCCGAGTTCCAAGGTGTCCCAGGGCCATTTTAGTGGACCAGGCCCAAAACCGAAGAGCCGGCCGCCATTTTGAGAGTCCTGTGGCAGCCGCCTATCGCTGCACCGCTAGAGCGGGCGCATCTCAACTACATGGTGAGCGAGACGCTGTAGTCGCAAGAGCGGGCGGAAAACAGCTGAATGGCGGAAGAGGCACAGTGTAGCAAAAGCGGGCGGAATGGCAACTAAAACGATAAAGGGGCGCCTCACTACAGCTTGTCTTCAGGTCAAACGGATTGTGGGACAAGGTACAGAATTGAAGAGTCATCAAAAGGCAAAAAGTACCGCCGGACCCCGGGAGCCGGCCGCCTATGTCGGGGGCGATCTCAGGCTACACCAGTGCTATAAGACTTGGGGAGGGTGTCGGAGCCAAGCGTCTTCTCCGAGTCCATGGCCATCACAGCGCCCCTCAGGGGCCTCCGTCAAGCTGTTTAGGAAGGTAACATATCATATTGTTTTCTAATGCAGTCAGGTCCACAAACGACACTCACTTACTTTGAGAATAGTGAAGCTGCAGTAGGAGGAAATAAGCTTCAGACAGTGTTACAAGCGCTGCTCAGAACTCTTAACTATGGCACCCAACATCCAGAACTTATGCTATTTGAGAATGGTAGTGACATCGAAGCATCTCGGGGACCAAAACCATTAACGTACTTTCACGTATGAAAATCTTACTTGGGGAGGGGGCAGGAGCGAAGCGCCCCCTCCCAGTCAGCGCCACCACACCGTATGTTGAAAATCTGAAGCCATCGTTCTACAAAGTCAATCAAACTTGGATTGAAAAATCTAGAAAAATGTACAAACTGAAAACCAGTTTTGGTCTGCATAGCATCAGTAACAACGCTTGAGTCAGCTTTGTGTCAAGCCGCCATTTTGATTCAACAAAGCACAGGCATTGAAAAAGGCTGAAATTCAGAACTCTAAACTATGGCACCCAACATCCAGGAGCTTGCTATCCGGATCTTGGAGCCTTGTGCTGTTTTCGATCTATTCACACATCGGTCTACTACTGACATCATCTTATAAACCAACGTTATGTAAATAGTTTTTTAATAAAATGTTTTACCCTGTTTCTTTGCTGGTGTGTTGTCTATATTTTTAATATTTGCATAGGGTTTGTCATTATTTTGTGCGGGATGGGTGATGGAGCCGAGCTGTCTTGCAGCCCTCATGGTGTGGAGCTCAGTTCATCTCACTATTTTCGTATTTCTCAAGAAGGGTTGTTCCTAATATTTCTATTTTAGCGAGGTCAAAAAGAGATCCAATTAGTGGCCTACTGATTTTGCTCGATTACTTTTATTTTTTTACACGATTTTTCACTATCTGCAAAGACTAAACAGAGTATTGCGACTTTGTGCTTGTTTGTAAATAGAGAATGATCCAAAGAGAACCAATTCTAAAACAGTAAATGCTTGGACAACAATCAATCAAATGGAGAGACAAGGAGGTACGACGGATTACAACGGGGGTAAAGGCCTGCGTTAACTACCCTTCTGTATCTGCAAAGAGAGAGTACTAACAAAGGCAAAAGAGGGGAGGGGGGGGGGGGGCAGCGTTCAAAGCACATCAGCGTGCATAAATACGAAAATGTTTTTATCTATCACGTACTTGACATTTTAAAGCTTTTCATATTTGCTATTAAAAAACCAATGAAATTCACAGAAAAAACCATAGGTTATAGTGGATATATAGTTAGGAATTTGCATTTACAAAACCTTGAAAATTCAATGAAAAAACCATAGGTTATAGGCCATATATAGTTAGGAATTAGCATTTACAAAACCTTATTTTACTCGCATAAAACCATTGAAATTCCATATATAGTTAGCTAACTATAAGCGCTAACTATATATCGCGCACCCGCAATCCACTGCTGATGATGTCACATATTACATCATTCATGACATGGTCAGTGACATCACTGATGACATCACTGATGACATCTCAAATGACATCACTGATGACAACTCAAATGATATCAATGATGACATCTCAAATGACATCACTGATGACAACTCAAATGACATCACTGATGACATCTCATTTGTCATCACTGATCACATCACTCATGTGATAATACAATGAACCTCTTCAGACTCTAATATAACCTTACATACACTCAGTATAAACAGACACTTACAGACTGTCACTCATCCATGGACTTACTCACACACCTAGTCAGTCATGCAAAGAATCAATCACACCTCCATTTCCTCAACTATACAGTTATACACATCTTACTTATTCAAACATATAATAACACATATTTACTCTCTTATATAATCCCTGATACAAGCTCACAGTGATCGATACAGCCACTCACACATTCACTGGCTCTTATGTTCAGTTATTTATATATCTCAACTCTCACATGTATTGTGTTTTACATACGTACTTACTTGCACATGTAGCAATGAGAAATCCATTCACTCACCAACACACCCATGCACAGTCAACCGCCCATATAGCTGTTTCCACATGCACTCTTGAACTCATACTCCTAGTGAATCAACTGCTTACACATCTATGCACAGAGTCACGCACCTCCCAGCCACCCACACACACACTCAGCCTCCCATTCAAATATTTGGGCAACCAATCAATAACCCATATGGCCACTCTTATAGCTACTGATCAACACATGCAGCAGCTTACACAACATCAAACATACTGATGCACGAATTAAGACAGTTTAGTCACTAACCCATGTACTCAGTGAGACACATTTAATCACTCACTCATACAGTCAGTCATGCACCTACTAAATTCTTCATCCAGACACTTATACATCCACTCATTCTTCAATATGTGAAACATATTTTAACTTTACAGAAACATACAGTCACTGGATGTTGTAATCAGTGATGTCATCAGTGATGTCACTGACCATGTCATGAATGATGTAATATGTGACATCATCAGCAGTGGATTGCGGGTGCGCGATATATAGTTAGCGCTTATAGTTAGCTAACTATATATGGAATTTCAATGGTTTTATGCGAGTAAAATAAGGTTTTGTAAATGCTAATTCCTAACTATATATGGCCTATAACCTATGGTTTTTTCATTGAATATATATATATATATTACCTACTGGCGGTCGCCAGTAGGTATATATAGTTAGGATTTTTTCTCTATGGGATTTTTGAAAATTCTATGTCTAATAACTTTGGCGTTTGTGGACGGAATTGGCTGAACTTTTCAGGAAAATGGAACATTTTGTTTATGAGCAGCCCCTGACAATTTGGGGGGGTTTCATCAAGGGGGGGCTGAGAAAAAGGGGGGTCCCAAAACGCGTTTTTCCCATGTTAATTTCCATAGGGCGGTTGGCCTCACTTTTAGCTCGAACGGCTGAATGGATTTGCACAAAACTTGGCAAAATTGTAGGGACTGTTAGCCCGATGTGCCTTTGCTAGGTCTCAATATATGTGCTCCAGTGGATTTTGAGTAATTTAGGTTCAAAAAAAGATATATATCTGGGCGGAGCCTAACCACACATCTGATCTGATTGGCTGTCAGCACTTCATCCAAGAAGTGTTGGCAGCCATCTTGGGACCAATATACATGATAGCACCTCATTAAAAAGCATTGTAGTTAATAGAGGGTTTTAGGACTTTAGTTACATTATAAATCATTTGTTGATGGTACCATACTCGTTTTAGGAATTGTGGTGGGTTCTAAGGTGATTTTACCATGTGAAAAAACCTTCTGCTGTGATATCATGAATATTGTTTGAAAGAAAACTAATATCTCATGATTTTCCCACAGTGGTTTGGAAGGGGATCTATAGGCTAAACTGAAAGCATATTTTCAGTAAATTCACATTATCTTTCTCAGTCAAATGAAAATGAAGTCTGACATTCTCAGTAAAACATGTACATCCAACAAGGACAGAGACTGTCAGTTGATTCCTTTGTGTTCTACTGCAGCCTCCTAGAGTGTTCTAAAGAACAACTAGAGCGCTAACAGTCCTACTTATTACAAAGGTATGGCACACCTGAAGCCATCTTGATTGGAATAAAGTGGTAACTGTTAAAACATTTAATTTAAAAAGAAACAACTGAGGGGGTATATTTTGCCATAGAAAGTATGATTAGTGCTGCAGAATGAAAAATTAGAGCACATTTTGAGTGACTTCTCAAATTGTTTTCTATTTCATTAAAACATTCTGACATGCAGTCTCCCAAAATGGCCACCAGAGACAAAAGAGCCCAAATGTAGCCCAAATATCACCCAGATGTAGCCCAAGTATAGCCCAATGACAGAATGTCCCAGAGTGTTCTAAAGAACAACTAGAGCGCTAACAGTCCTACTTATTACAAAGGTATGGCACACCTGGAGCCATCGTAATGGGAATAAAGTGGTAACTCTTAAAACATTTCATTTAAAAAGGAACAAAATGAGGGGATATATTATGCAATAGAAGGTATTATTAGTGCTGCAGAAAGAAAAATTAGGGCACATTTTGAGTGACTTTTCAAATCCTCTTCTATTTCATTAAAAAATTCTGACATGCAGTCTCCCAAAATGGCCACCAGAGACAAAAGAGCCCAAATGTAGCCCAAATATCACCCAGATGTAGCCCAAGTATAGCCCAATGACAGAATGTCCCAGAGTGTTCTAAAGAACAAATAGAGTGCTAACAGTCCTACTTATTACAAAGGTAAGGCACACCTGAAGCCATCTTGATTGGAATAAAGTGGTAACTCTTAAAACATTTAATTTAAAAAGGAACAAAATGAGGGGGTATATTTTGCCATATGAATTATGATTAGTGCTGCAGAAAGAAAAATTAGGGCACATTTTGAGTGACTTCTCAAACCCTCTTCAATTTCATTAAAAAATTCCGACATACAGTCTCCCAAGATGGCCACCAGAGACAAAAGAGCCTAAATGTAGCCCAAATATCACCCAGATGTACCCCAAGTATAGCCCAATGACAGAATGTCCCAGAGTGTTCTAAAGAACAACTAGAGCGCTAACAGTCTTACTTATGACAAACGTATGGCACAGCAGAAGCCATCTTGATTGGAATGAAGTGGTAAGTCTGAAAACACTCAATTTAAAAAGGAACAACATGAGGGGGTTAATTTTGCCATAGAAAGTATGATTAGAGCTTCAGAAAGAAAAATTAGGGATCATTTTGAGTGACTTCTCAAATCCTCTTCTATTTCATAAAAAAAATTCTGACATGCAGACTGAAACATGCACTTTGAATACCAGCAGCAGACGTCCCTGGTGAGAAGTAGCTTTACTACAGTGATCTAATGTGCAACTAGAGTGCTAACATTCAGAATTTATGGCAAATGTGTGACACATCTGAATGCCTTCTTGATGGAACCAAAGTAAACAAGCATTGAAAATGCAATAGATCTCGCCCTCGTTTAAGTTAAAGCCATTCTGTTTGTAATGAGGTGGCTTTTTAGCTTTGCTTTTATTAGTGTTTTTTCAACTTTCATGTAAATAACATGCATCTGTATGCATATAAGTATATGTATGCATGCATTTATGTTTGTATTTATATAGATATACAGATGATATATGTTTATATATGTATGTATATATATATATTCACTGAAAAAACCATAGGCTATAGACCATATATAGTTAGGAATTAGCATTTACAAAACCTTGAAAATTCACTGAAAAAACCATAGGTTATAGACCATATATAGTTAGGAATTAGCATTTACAAAACCTTGAAAATTCACTGAAAAAACCATTGGTTATAGACCATATATAGTTAGGAATTTGCATTTACAAAACCTTATTTTACTCACACAAAACCATTGAAATTCCATATATAGTTAGTTGCACTAACTATATATCGCGCACCCGCAATCCACTGCTGATGATGTCACATATTACATCATTCATGACATGGTCAGTGACATCACTGATGACATCACTGATGACATCTCAAATGACATCACTGATGACATCACTGATGACAACATCCAGTGACTGTATGTTTCTGTAAAGTTAAAATATGTCTTACATATTGAAGAATGAGTGGATGTATAAGTGTCTGGATGAAGGATTTAGGAGGTGCATGACTGACTGTATGAGTGAGTGATTAAATGTGTCTCACTGAGTGCATGGGTTAGTGACTAAACTGTCTTAATTTGTGCATCATTATGTCTGTTGTTCTGTAAACTGTTGCATGTGTTGATAAGTAGCTATATGAGTAACTATATGGGTTATTGATTGGTTGCCCAAGTATTTGTATGGGAGACTGAGTGTGTGTGTGGGTGGCTGGGAGGTGTATGACTCTGTGCATAGATGTGTGAGCAGTTGATTCACTAGATGTATGGTTTCAAAAGTGCATGTGGAAACAGCTGTATGGGCGGTTGACTGTGTGCATGAGTGTATTGGTGAGTGAATGGATATCTCAGTGCTACATGTCAAAGTAAGTACATATGTAAAACACAGTACATGTGAGAGTTGACATATATAAATAACTGTGCATAAGAGCCAGTGAATGTGTGAGTGGCTGTAAGGATCATTGTGAACTTGTATCAGGGATTGTATAAGAGAGTAAATATGTGTTAGTATATGTTTGAATAAGTAAAGTTTGTATAACTGTATAGTTGAGGAAATGGAGGTGTGATTGATTCTTTGCATGACTGACTAGGTGTGTGAGTAACTCCATGGATGAGTGACAGTCTGTGAGTGTCTGTTTACACTGATTGTATCTAAGGTTATATTAGAGTCTGAAGAGGTTCATTGTATTATCACATGAATGATATCATCAGTGATGTGATCAGTAATGTCAAATGAGATGTCATCAGTGATGTCATCAGTGATGTCATTTGAGATGTCATCAGTGATGTCATCAGTGATGTCACTGACCATGTCATGAATGATGTAATATGTGACATCATCAGCAGTGGATTGCGGGTGCGCGATATATAGTTAGTGCAACTAACTATATATGGAATTTCAATGGTTTTGTGTGAGTAAAATAAGGTTTTGTAAATGCGAATTCCTAACTATATATGGTCTATAACCTATGGTTTTTTCAGTGAATTTTCAAGGTTTTGTAAATGCTAATTCCTAACTATATATGGTCTATAACCTATGGTTTTTTCAGTGAATATATATATATATATATATACATCCAACCACAAAAGTCCGGTTGTTCCTGGCGCACAAACGGTTGCGATCCCGCGTGGGTACCGGTCACCCTCAATTTAAAACAGCAAATATTTCCTTCTCCACAAGAAAATAACGCAGGATACCTCTGGATGCTTTCAAAGATATTTATTTGGGCAAATGTGGCAACTGCCTACCGACGCGTTTCACCAGTTACGGCTTGTTCACGGTAAAGCTGTGAAAGTGACTCGTGCTATTTACATGCTTGTGCTCAAACAGTGAAGAAGGACAACCCATCATTACATGGCGGCCATATTGGACTAGTCACTTACGCGGAAGAACAATAATAGATCACCTGATGAATATACATTTTTAGGTAAATCAAAAACATCAATTACTCGTTATCATTGTGTTAAAATAACTCTTGATTTCTGCACGATTGTCACAAAATGTCACCTATTCCAGTGACACATCAGTTTACGTTTTACGTTTTAAAACGATCAGAAGGTCCCGCCCAAGTGGGCGTTTAATAATTTTACCACCATGCAGAATAGTTAAAATGAAATATCATTTCTTTCAATCATATATGACTTAAGGCATAATGTCAGGCCCAAAAGAAAGGGTGCAAATGTTACATACTACGAAATGTTCATATTTCACCTATATGAAACGTATATATCACATGACAGTAATTTCGCTTGATTACAAACAATTCGTAATTGATGCCTGGTTTGATTTCTCAAAGTCCCGCCCAAGTGGGCATATTCCACAGAAATGACAATGCTGGCAGTTTAATGACTTGCTGAGTCCTGGAAAGGTCAATAATTGTATACAGGTGACCAGTATCTTTCCGATTTCAAATATTCCAATGGCTTAAGGAATTGGGTTGTCCTAAAAAAAACTAAAGAATGTTCTTTTAGTGAAATGAATACTATACTGAAAAAGTATAGTATATCGTGATGAGAGTTAAAATCAATCTTATGTCACTTAAAAACAGTTTACATCATTAAACGAAAGCAGGTAAATTACAGATCCTACATCATTGTTACATTTCTACGTTATGTGTACTGCCAATTCCTCATTTGAGTTCATCCCTATCGGGTGTAGAGTTTCGAAGTCAATGATGTATTTTGACTCCATTACTCTTAATTGGTGTAGTCTATCTCCACCCCTCATTGATGGTTTCACCGCATCCAATACAACAAAGGACAACAAGTTGTCATTTTGGCCATGATAGCTTTTAAAATGTCTGGCAACAGGATATTGTTCGTTGTAGTTGCGGATTGCCCTCTTGTGTTCAAGCACTCTCATTTTAGCTTTTTTGATTGTGCTGCCGATATAATATTTAGAACATGGACAAATGAGGCAGTACACAAAAAACTCTGTATTACAATCAAAGGGCCCTTTGATCGTGAACACTCTCTTGCTGTTAGGTACCTTTATTTTATCACAGTTTTTGCTACCCTTACAGGCCTTACACCTCATACAGCACTCAAAACCACCTGTTATTCGATTAGACCTAGTATCCATGGTTGAGATTGCATTTTTACTCAATTCATCTTTTAATGAGGTATTCCTCCTGTAGGTGATTTCAGGAGTGTCATTAAGGCATTGACTTAGATAGCTGTCTGTCTGTAAAATATGCCAGTTTTGTGTCAAGATTTTACGAACTTGAAAGGCCTGGCCTGAGTAAGTCGTGATGAATCTTACTGTGTTATTATCATCATCCATAGATCTAATTTTGGGTGTAAGTAGTGCAGTTCTGTCTACTTTGTTGACCTTTTTCTATGGCTTGGTTAATTGCCTTCATGGTATAGCCTCTCTCAGAAAATCTCACTTTCATTAGATTTCTCTCTTTTTCAAACTCTTCGTTTGTACTGCTGTTCCTTTTAGCTCTCAATAATTCCCCATAGGGGATGCTTTGTACTAGACTATACGGGTGGGCACTAGTTGCAAAGAGTAGGCTATTGCCCGCTGTGGGGCATTTCTTAAAATATTTGTGGGGCATGTGCCCCCCCCCCCCCCCCCGCAGCCCCGGGAACCGCCACCACCCTGGGGCACTAATTATGCAAATTTGGGGGTCCGTTATGGATCCCCGAGCCCTGGGAACCACCACCTCCCCGGGGCTTTGCTAATGTTGGGAGGTAGGCTGCGTGGCCCTCCTCCTGGAGCCAATGATGGCCCTGGGGACCGCGACCCCCCAGGGCCGGCTCCTGCAGTGTCCCCGGGTGCCCCCCGGTACACTGCTATTTGCAATGACAGGGCAGGAGCCTCGCAGCTCCCGCCCTGTCATTGAAAACTCTTGTTTGGTTTTTGGAAGAGAGAGCAGGTTTCCTGCCCTCTCTTCCAAGAATCAAACCAGATTGCTTTTCCACAAGGGGAGCTGCATGTCAGCAGCCCCCCGTGTGGAAAAGCAATGCTGGCTCCCGCAGGATGCGGTGAGCTGGCAGGGACCATGGGTGAATCGGGGACTCCGCTACCGTCCCCAACGAGAGGTCAGGCCCCGGGTATGAGGTCCCTGGGGCCATGACTGGCCGGGAGGGGCCCATGACTGGCCGGGAGGGGGGCCATGACTGGCCCGGAGGGGGGCCACGCGCCCCATAATAAAAAATAAAAAAATTTAAATGCAAAGGCTGGCCTTGGGGGATGGGTCCCCGGGGCCATAAATGGTCTCAGGAGGGGGGCCACACAGCCCCCCTCCACATAAAAAAAGGATGGCCAGGCCACAGGAGATGGGGTCCCAGAGGCAGAAGTGACCCGGGAGGGGGGCCACGCAGTCAGGCCCTGAGAGATGGGGTCCCCAGGGCCCAAAAAAGGAGAAAGAAGGGGGGAACACAGACCCCTTCTAACAAAAAATGTATAAATAAAAAAAGACCACGATCATGCTAGAGGCCCACCCCCTCCCAGAAACACTCTACAAACGCTCCCTGTGGCGCGTTTTAAATTGGGGATGGCCAGGCCCTGGGTGATGGGTTCCCAGGGGCCAGAAGTGGTTCGGGAGAAGGGCCACGCGGCCCCCCTCCCCCTGGAAAAAAAACATAATTGAAGGCAGGCCTGGGGTATGGGACCCCGGGGGCAATAGATGCCTTAGGAGGGGGGCATGCAACCCTCCCTTCCTATTAAAAAACAATGTTGGCCATGCCTCGGGGGATGAGGTCCCCGGGGCCGGAATTAGCCATGTGAGAGGAGCCATGTGGCCCCCTTCCCATTTTTTTTTATTAATTTAAGGGATGGGGTCCCCAGGGCCCAAAAAAGGGGAAAGAAGGTGGGCACACAGCCCCCCTTCTAACAAAAAATGTATAAATATAAAAAGACCGCGATCATGCTAGAGGTATATATCAGTCTTCATCTGAAAACACCCATTTTGAACAGGATAGATGTACGCGGACCCAAAGTTCTTTGTGCAAATGCGTTTATTAATCACACCTTTCAGCGAGCTATGGTGAACATATAGCACTACTGTCCTGTGGATGTACATTTAATTTCTTATGGTCACTATTCTGGAAATGAGGACTGATCTTCATATGGAGTCATTACTTATATATATATATATATAAGTAATGACTACAAGGACCAGGATGCTTTGAAAAGAAGGCTGATTAGGGCCACCCACCGGGGGTTATAAATAGTTTAATTCGAAGCAATCAACCTTGCAACTGCGTGATTCAGTATGATGCTGTAGCTTCCCTTCCCAAAAGGACAGGAGACTGAAATGCATTAGGACTGCCAGTGCTGATTAAACAACTTAGTAACATCAACGTTGTGAGTGCAGCTCTTGTCTTCTCGAGGGAAGTGGTGCAAGATGTTTAAATGTCTTGGTTCTATCGTAAGAGTAGCGCACCGCCTGTAATGTGCGCCATGGCTGCCCGCACTTTGAACCACTTGTGATTTTTCTGACAAAACGGCAAGGGCAAGCAGTGCGCCGCCAAAGACTGACTTTGGTAGGGATTTCCTGCAGCTTGAAAATGGTTTTGCGAGGAAACAACGGAAATTAAATAAAGCAGCAAAAACAACAAATAATATCTTTTAAAGCATCACCCATTGGAGGGTAATAAAGAACTAATCACGTACTACAAGGACCAGGATGCTATGAAAAGAAGGCTCATTAGGGCCGCCCACCAGGCGGTTATAAATAGTATAATTCGAAGCAATCAACCTTGCAACTGCATGATTCAATATGATGCTGTGGCTTCCCTTTGAAAAAGGTCAGGAGACCAAAATGCATTAGGACTGCCAGTGCTGATTAAACAACTTAGTAACATCACCGTTGTGAGTGCGGCTCGTTTCTTCTCGAGGGAAGAGATGCAAGATATATATATATTCACTGAAAAAACCATAGGTTACAGGCCTTATATAGTTAGGAATTAGCTTTTAAAAAACCTTTGACATTCACTCAAATAACTAAGTTTTAGAGGTGTTCTAGTTAGCTGGACATTTCCCTCATACAAAACCATTGAAATTGCTATTATATAGAGTTAGTTGTACTAACAATATTTTGCGCACCCACAATCCACTGCTGATGATGTCACATATTAGATCATTCGTGACATGTTCAGTGACATCACTGATGACATCTCAAATGACTTCGCTGATGACATCACTGATGACATCATCCAGTGAATGTGGTTTGCTTCGGTATTTAAATATGCATTGTATATATAGCAATTTGCACTGAAGAATGAGTGTATATATATATATATATATATATATATATATACATAATTATTTGGATGGAGGATTTAGTAGCAGTGTAATTTACTGTTTACTTGACCAATTTATAGTGTCTCACTAAATATAGTGGATAGTGACTAAACTGTGTGAATATCTGTATCACTTTGTCAGTTGTTGTGTAAACTGGTTCTACAGTTGGTTACTAGCTATGTGAAAGCCTATATTAGTTATTGATTAGTTAACTGAGTATTTGTATGGGAGAGGGAAAGTGTGTGTGGTTCTGTGGGGGGTGTGTGACTGTCCAACGATGTGTGAATAGTTGATTCAGTAGATATATGAAGTTAAAACTACATGTTCTAACAGTTGTTTGGGTGAGTGAATCTCTTTATCGGTGTGGTGATGTGCAAATATATTTCTCAATGGTACATGTCCAAAAAACTAGAAAAATAAAAGGTAGTGTATGTGTCAATTTTTGTATAAAAATAAGTATACATAAGACTCAATGATTGTGTGAGTGACTGTATGGATAACTGTATACTTGTGATAATGATTTTATAATTCACTAAGTATGACTTACTATCTAAATGAATAGATGAAGTAGTGTTTGTATAAGTGTGTAGCTAAGTTAATATGTAAGCATGATCCATTGTTTGCATAAGTGAGTAGGATGACTTCATATGTGAATAGGATGTGTGCAATGTCGATATGGGTGTATAAGTATTTTTGATAGTGTTCTATTGTTCATTGAAAGCATGTATGAATGAATCTACAGGTAAGTGATTAGATGTGTGTATACATCTATGAATCACTGAGTGGATTTTTAGATACTTGTATTGCTGTGACAATTGATTCAAATATGATACTCATTATTTTACAAAGAGTGATGAAAGATTTTACTAGTGTATGAAATGGTGTATGTGATTGTCACGTGGATAATGTCATCAGTGATGTCATCAGTGATGTCATTTGAGATGTCATTTGAGATGTCACTGACCATGTCATGAATGATCTAATATGTGACATCATCAGCAGTGGATTGCGGGTGCGCGAAATATTGTTAGTACAACTAACTATATAGGAGCAATTTCAATGGTTTTGTATGAGTGAAATGTCCAGCTAACTATAACACCCCTAAAACTTCTAGTTTTTTGAGTGAATTTCAAAGGTTTTTTAAAACCTAATTCCTAACTATATAAGGCCTGTAACCTATGTTTTTTTCAGTGAATTTGCAAGGTTTTTTAAATGCTAATTCCTAACTATATAAGGCCTGAAACCCATGTTTTTTTCAGTGAATTTGCAAGGTTTTTAAATGCTAATTCTTAACTATATAAGGCCTGTAACATATTGTTTTTAATTGAATTTGCAAGGTTTTTTAAATGCTAATTCCTAACTATATAAGGCCTGAAACCTATGGTTTTTTCATTGAATTTCGACGGTTTTTTTAAATGACAATTTTTAAATGTATTATTTTTTTATATATATATATATATATATAATTCACTGAAAAAACCATAGGTTATAGACCATATATAGTTAGGAATTCGCATTTACAAAACCTTATTTTACTCACACAAAACCATTGAAATTCCATATATAGTTAGTTGCACTAACTATATATCGCGCACCCGCAATCCACTGCTGATGATGTCATATATTACATCATTCATGACATGGTCAGTGACATCACTGATGACATCACTGATGACATCTCAAATGACATCACTGATGACAACTCAAATGACATCACTGATGACATCTCATTTGACATTACTGATCACATCACTGATGATATCATTCATGTGATAATACGATGAACCTCTTCAGACTCTAATATAACCTTAGATACAATCAGTGTAAACAGACACTCACAGACTGTCACTCATCCATGGAGTTACTCACACACCTAGTCAGTCATGCAAAGAATCAATCACACCTCCATTTCCTCAACTATACAGTTATACAAACTTTACTTATTCAAACATATACCAACACATATTTACTCTCTTATACAATCCCTGATACAAGTTCACAATGATCCATACAGCCACTCACACATTCACTGGCTCTTATGCACAGTTATTTATATATGTCAACTCTCACATGTACTGTGTTTTACATATGTACTTACTTTGACATGTAGCACTGAGATATCCATTCACTCACCAATACACTCATGCACACAGTCAACCGCCCATACAGCTGTTTCCACATGCACTTTTGAAACCATACATCTAGTGAATCAACTGCTCACACATCTATGCACAGATTCATACACCTCCCAGCCACCCACACACACACTCAGTCTCCCATACAAATACTTGGGCAGCCAATCAATAACCCATATAGTTACTCATATAGCTACTTATCAACACATGCAACAGTTTACAGAACAACAGACATAATGATGCACAAATTAAGACAGTTTAGTCACTAACCCATGCACTCAGTGAGACACATTTAATCACTCACTCATACAGTCAGTCATGCACCTACTAAATCCTTCATCCAGACACTTATACATCCACTCATTCTTCAATATGTAAGACATATTTTAACTTTACAGAAACATACAGTCACTGGATGTTGTCATCAGTGATGTCATTTGAGATGTCATCAGTGATGTCATCAGTGATGTCACTGACCATGTCATGAATGATGTAATATATGACATCATCAGCAGTGGATTGCGGGTGCGCGATATATAGTTAGTGCAACTAACTATATATGGAATTTCAATGGTTTTGTGTGAGTAAAATAAGGTTTTGTAAATGCGAATTCCTAACTATATATGGTCTATAACCTATGGTTTTTTCAGTGAATTTTCAAGGTTTTGTAAATGCTAATTCCTAACTATATATGGTCTATAACCTATGGTTTTTTCAGTGAATTTTCAAGGTTTTGTAAATGCTAATTCCTAACTATATATGGTCTATAACCTATGGTTTTTTCAGTGAATATATATATATACATACATATATAAACATATATCATCTGTATATCTATATAAATACAAACATAAATGCATGCATACATATACTTATATGCATACAGATGCATGTTATTTACATGAAAGTTGAAAAAAAACTAATAAAAGCAAAGCTAAAAAGCCACCTCATTACAAACAGAATGGCTTTAACTTAAACGAGGGCGAGATCTATTGCATTTTCAATGCTTGTTTACTTTGGTTCCATCAAGAAGGCATTCAGATGTGTCACACATTTGCCATAAATTCTGAATGTTAGCACTCTAGTTGCACATTAGATCACTGTAGTAAAGCTACTGCTCACCAGGGACGTCTGCTGCTGGTATTCAAAGTGCATGTTTCAGTCTGCATGTCAGAATTTTTTTAATGAAATAGAAGAGGATTTGAGAAGTCACTCAAAATGATCCCTAATTTTTCTTTCTGAAGCACTAATCATACTTTCTATGGCAAAAAAAAACCCTCATGTTGTTCCTTTTTAAATTGAGTGTTTTCAGACTTACCACTTCATTCCAATCAAGATGGCTTCTGGTGTGCCATACTTTTGTCATAAGTAAGACTGTTAGCGCTCTAGTTGTTCTTTAGAACACTCTGGGACATTCTGTCATTGGGCTATACTTGGGGTACATCTGGGTGATATTTGGGCTACATTTAGGCTCTTTTGTCTCTGGTGGCCATCTTGGGAGACTGCATGTCAGAAATTTTTAATGAAATTGAAGAGGGTTTGAGAAGTCACTCAAAATGTGCCCTAATTTTTCTTTCTGCAGCACTAATCATAATTCATATGGCAAAATATACCCCCTCATTTTGTTCCTTTTTAAATTAAATGTTTTAAGAGTTACCACTTTATTCCAATCAAGATGGCTTCAGGTGTGCCATACCTTTGTAATAAGTAGGACTGTTAGCGCTCTAGTTGTTCTTTAGAACACTCTGGCACATTCTGTCATTGGGCTATACTTGGGCTACATCTGGGTGATATTTGGGCTACATTTGGGCTCTTTTGTCTCTGGTGGCCATTTTGGGACACTGCATGTCAGAATTTTTTAATGAAATAGAAGAGGATTTGAAAAGTCACTCAAAATGTGCCCTAATTTTTCTTTCTGCAGCACTAATAATACCTTCTATTGCATAATATACCCCCTCATTTTGTTCCTTTTTAAATTAAATGCTTTAAGAGTTACCACTTTATTCCCATCACGATGGCTCCAGGTGTGCTATACCTTTGTAATAAGTAGGACTGTTAGCGCTCTAGTTGTTCTTTAGAACACTCTGGGACATTCTGTCATTGGGCTATACTTGGGCTACATCTGGGTGATATTTGGGCTACATTTGGGCTCTTTTGTCTCTGGTGGCCATTTTGGGAGACTGCATGTCAGAATGTTTTTTTTTTTTTTTTAAGTTTGAAAAGCTTTATTGAGTTGAAGAAAACAATGTAAAACATCAGTACAATAGCACAAATAAAGAGCAGTAGGAATTAAAATAATTGTGGAGAATAATGTGCCAATAAACAAGAAAGGCCCCAAAAGGGGATGTCAGAATGTTTTAATGAAATAGAAAAGGATTTGAGAAGTCACTCAAAATGTGCCCTAATTTTTCATTCTGCAGCACTAATCATACTTTCTATGGCAAAATATACCCCCTCATGTTGTTTCTTTTTAAATTAAATGTTTTAAGAGTTACCACTTTATTCCAATCAAGATGGCTTCAGGTGTGCCATACCTTTGTAATAAGTAGAACTGTTAGCGCTCTAGTTGTTCTTTAGAACACTCTGGGACATTCTGTCATTGGGCTATACTTGGGCTACATCTGGGTGATATTTGGGCTACATTTGGGCTCTTTTGTCTCTGGTGGCCATTTTGGGAGACTGCATGTCAGAATGTTTTAATGAAATAGAAAAGGATTTGAGAAGTCACTCAAAATGTGCCCTAATTTTTCATTCTGCAGCACTAATCATACTTTCTATGGCAAAATATACCCCCTCATGTTGTTTCTTTTTAAATTAAATGTTTTAAGAGTTACCACTTTATTCCAATCAAGATGGCTTCAGGTGTGCCATACCTTTGTAATAAGTAGGACTGTTAGCGCTCTAGTTGTTCTTTAGAACACTCCAGGAGGCTGCAGTAGAAAACAAAGGAATCAACTGACAGTCTCTGTCCTTGTTGGATGTACATGTTTTACTGAGAATGTCAGACTTCATTTTCACATGACTGAGAAAGATAATGTGAATTTACAGAAAATATGCTTTCAGTTTAGCTTATAAATCCCCTTCCAAACCACTGTGGGAAAATCATGAGATATTAGTTTTCTTTCAAACAATATTCATGATATCACAGCAGAAGGTTTTTTCACATGGTAAAATCACCTTAGAACCCACCACAATTCCTAAAACGAGTATGGTACCATCAACAAATGATTTATAATGTAACTAAAGTCCTAAAACCCTCTATTAACTACAATGCTTTTTAATGAGGTGCTATCATGTATATTGGTCCCAAGATGGCTGCCAACACTTCTTGGATGAAGTGCTGACAGCCAATCAGATCAGATGTGTGGTTAGGCTCCGCCCAGATATATATCTTTTTTTGAACCTAAATTACTCAAAATCCACTGGAGCACATATATTGAGACCTAGCAAAGGCACATCGGGCTAACAGTCCCTACAATTTTGCCAAGTTTCGTGCAAATCCATTCAGCCGTTCAAGCTAAAAGTGAGGCCAACCGCCCTATGGAAATTAACATGGGAAAAACGCGTTTTGGGACCCCCCTTTTTTCTCGGCCCCCCTTTGATGAAACCCCCCCAAATTGTCAGGGGCTGCTCAGAAACAAAATGTTCCATTTTCCTGAAAATTTCAGCCAATTCCGTCCACAAGCGCCAAAGTTATTAGACATAGAATTTTCAAAAATCCCATAGAGAAAAAATCCTAACTATATATACCTACTGGCGACCGCCAGTAGGTAATATATATATATATATATATATACTGATTTACTACATTTTTGCAGGCAGTTGTTCAGAGGGCACGCCCCATTTTTACAACAATCTGCAGCGCAACCCCTGGCGCGTTTGCAGAGGAGAAACTAATTCCCCTTGCATACTGGGGGTCCCTGGGGGGCAACTAGCCCACCAGGAGCCTCCAGTATAAGCCAGGGGGCTGCATTGCAGAGGTGTAATGAGGCCACACCCTTTTTTACACCTCTCTGCAGCGCAACCCCTGGCGTGTTTGCAGAGTAGGAACTAATTCCCCTTGCATACTGGGGGTCCCTGGGGGCCAACTAGCCCCCAGGAGCCTCCAGTATGCGCTAAGGGGCTGCGTTGCTTTGCCCCAGGGGCGGTGGTCCCCGGGGAAGTGTGGGGGAAATTGTGGAACCCCCACACTTCTTTTTCACTATGCCCCCGCGATTTGGTCCCCCCGGGGGGTAATTTTTTTTAAACGGACCAGGTTTTTTTAATAAAAAATGTGGGCCTTTTTTGTCCTTGTGGGACCACCTGGGCAGGCCTAGGGGGTCATGGTGTATCTACCCTGCCCCATTTTTGTGTTCTTCACGTTTGTTTTTCTGCTTTCTTGTGCCTCGGTCTATCGAGCACAAGATGGATGCCAACACTTCCTGGTTAGAAGTGTTGACAGCCAATGAGCATGCAGCTTTCTCGGGAAGGCATGCTGATTGGCTGCCACTGTCTGTCAACACTCCAAACCAGGAAGTGTTGCCATCTTGTGCCTCAGTAGAACCAAGGCACAAGAAAGCAGTGAAACAAAGGTGCAAAACACGCAAAGGGAGCATTCTAGAAGCACCCTGACCCCCTAGGCCTGCTCAGGGCGTCCCACAGGGACCCCCAGGCCCCAAAAATTATTTTATTTTTTAAATCACGGGGTACGTGCACGGTGCGCGTACGGTACACGTACGGTGCGCGTACCCCGTGATTTAAAAAAAAAAAAGAATTTTTGGGGGCTGGGGGGTCCTTGTGGGACCCCCTGAGCAGGCCTAGGGGATCAGGGTGCTTCTACCCTGCCCCCTTTTTGAGTTCCTCATGTTTGTTTTTCTGCTTTCCTGTGCCTCAGTGTACCGAGGCACAAGATGGCTCCCAACACTTTCTGGTTTGGAGTGTTGACAGACAGTTGACAGCCAATTAGCATTCAGCTCGTGCTCGGAAGGTACAGAGTACAGTAAGCTTACAGTAATCTTACAGTAAGCTGCTATAGATATATACATTTTTTCTCTTTTGATTATTCTCAGGAACTACTGGAGGGATTTGCACCATTTAAACAAAAGGCCCAACTGCGTACCAGTCCCTACCATTTTGCCGAGGTTGGTGTAATTCCGTTCAGCGGTTCGGGCTGTAGCCGTGACTAAACGTCCTATGGAAATTAACATGGGGAAAACACGTTTTGGGACCCCCCTTTTTTCTCAGCCCCCACTTGACGAATCCCCCCCAAACTTTCAGGGAAGCAGCGGAGCGGGCCATCTTCTTTGAGAAATTCGCGGAGATTCAGCAACCGGCGCCAAAGTTATTCCCAATAGAATGTTGCGGATTTCCTATGGAAACTAGGTCCTAACTATATATACCTACTGGCGACCGCCAGCAGGTAATAAATAAATAAATATATATATATATATATATATATATATATATATATATATATATATATATATATATATATTTTTTTTTTTTCCGAGTTTTACATGGCACGAACTAGACCCTAGACATCGGGCATCAGAGTGCTTTACTTGAGATTGAAGGTGGACACATTCATTTTTGTTAGGCATGGGAAGATTAAGTGAACTGCCCAGAAACACACGATGTTCAGCATCATTGCCAAGACTCTAACCCGGTTCCCCAGCTTCGAGGTACATATTGTTGAGGGTTACTCAATCTCCCCGTGACGCAAGGCGCTTGCTCTTCAAAGGTGAGTACTGACATATTTTATGTGTAGCCAGTATTATAGATTACTGGGTTTTGTATGTGAATGATGGAATCCTAAAACTCGCACATTTGCCTCACTTTAGAAAGAAATCTTTAAGAGTCACTTGGACAGAAACTTAGGTCTTCTTTTAAGTTGGGGATTAACTCCCCTTGAATCCTGAGGGTCCCTGGGTTGCAACTAGCCCACCAGGTACCTCCATTAAGCATCACAGAGTTGCATTGCAGAGAGGTGTCAAAAGGGGCGTGGCCTCTGAACACCTCTCTGCAAAGCAGCTCCCTAGCACATACTGGAGGTTCCTGGTGGGCTAGTTGGCCCCCAGGAACCCCCAGTATTCAAGGGAAAATAGTTCCCTTGAGCACTCTGCAAATGCACCAGGGGGCACGTTTGCAGAGTGCTGCAGTGAGGGGGCGGGGCCTCCAGTTCGATGCCGGTCTTTTTTTTTTGTAAGAAGTGGGCTGTGTGGCTCCCCTTTCCCTATTTTATTGGCCCTGGGAATCCCATCCCTAAGGGCCTGACCCTATTTTATTTTTTTAAAATTGGAAGGGGGTCCCCCCCCCCGAGGCCTTAATCGGCCCCGGGGACCCCATCGCCCAGGGTATGGCCAGTATTTTTTTTTTTACTTTATTTGAAGCTATTTATGGCCCGGGGACCCCATCCCCCGGGCGATCCATGTTTTTTTTTTTAATTTTTGAGGAGGGGGACGCGTGGTGGGGGTCCCCAATCCCCCACGGTCCCCCGCCACGCGTCCCCCACGGTCCCGCCGGCACCTGCAGGAGCCGGCATTGCATTTCCACACGGAGAGCTGCTAAGATGCAGGTACCCGTGTGGAAAAGCAATTGGCTTTGGTTTTTTGAAGAGAGAGCATGTTTCCCCGGGGCGAATAGGAATTAGTGGAGGCAGCCGGGTTTTTTTTACGAATAATTTGGAGTCGCAACTCTAGTGCAATGCTCAGCGCGGCCCCCTGGTGTGAACACGCTGGGTGCGTGACTCCCAGCCCCGTCCCCTGGTGTGAACGCGTGTCAGGAATAAAATACCACTAACCTTAAGTACGGCCAGCAGGAACGATGCCGTGAAGAGCAGTTCCCAAAGCCCCCTAAACACTAATCTCACCACGATGCTATCACCACACTATGGGTAGAGAAGTATTCAAGGGGAAAAAGGGAATGGGAAAAAATAACAAAGGAATCCTGTTTCATCACAGGGATAGGTAACCGTCTTCTATTCACCCTCTGGGATCCTTGTCTATAGAGGAAGACAAGATCAGAATGAGAGGTACCTCTATCACACTTCCCACAAACGTACTGTAGAATACAACCCCTATCACACTTACAAGAAATACATCCAAGATCTCTCTTCAGAGGACTAGACGGTATGCCCATGAAAAGTGCGCACACCCTAGGTTTCACCAGTTACTCCGGTAAATGATTTTCCCCTTGGTTTTCAAATATAGGAAAGATTGAGGATACCTCGAGAGGAGAGCGCCTTGATGCGCAGTCTCCGACTCTCGAGGGGTACCTGAATATCAGTAGGTTGGGAGGTTCCTGGCGGATACTGCAGGGAGGATCCACGCGTGCTGTGCGAGGAGAGCGCCTTTATGCGCAGTCTCCGACTCTCACGTTGCTCACTGCACTCCGGAGTGAACTCGCAATCACAAGAGAAGGGGCGTTGCAGTTCCCTGGGTACCCAACGCAATTCCAGGTTCCAGAAAACAAAGTTAATCCAAATAAATGAAGTTCCTCGGTTTGGTTCCTGAACCGGGACTTACAGCACCTGTCTGTCCATAGGTGCTTCTGGTCTGACAGTGTTTCGCCTGAAGGGAGTGTTCAGCCACGCTCCCTTGCAACGCGCTTACTTCAGCGTCTCCTGTTCGGCTCCTTTGAACAGAGACGCAGGCTTTAATCCAGTCCCGCGGTAAGCACCGCACACGAAGGAAACGTGCAGAAGTGTTCCGAAAATAAGGTCGCGCTTACATCAGCGCGTTCCCAAATACGGCAGTTACTAGAGGTTTGGCTGGAACACTGGGGAAACGTAGAAACGAAAATACAGGTCTTGAGCTCCGCAGGCAGTTTGTCAAGCACCGACCCTCCAGGAGGTGGGGCTTAAGTAGGTGTTCACTCTTTCCTGCCCTTCTGCTATCCCCTAAGCCTTGTGGGATACGTAGTTCTTTCATACGTGACAGGCGAAATCGGGAAAGGTGAGGATGGGTGCCTGTATGTGTACCCGTGATCGCGACAGAACCCCCCTCTCAAGGACCGCCGACTCGGTGGTCGACCAGGTTTCCCAGGATTGGCCCTATGGAATTCCTCTAACAGATCTGGACAATGAAGGTTCCCTACGGGTTCCCAGGTTCGGTCCTCCACCCCGAACCCTTTCCAATCCACCAGATATTGAACCCTCCCACGCACCATTCTGGAGTCAAGGAGTGATTGAACCTCATACTCATCCCACCCCTCCACTTCAACGGGGGAAGGATGTATTGGCAATCTCATATCCGATGGGCAAGGCTGTAGGAGAGAGACGTGGAAGACAGGATGTATGCGCCAGGAGACTGGCAAGGACAGACGCATGGATACTGGATTGATTACTTCTTCAATGCCATACGGGCCTACATATCGAGGTCTAAGTTTGTTCACTTCTTTCAGAGGTAGGTTCTTTGTGCTCAACCAGACCTTATCTCCCACCTGGTAGTTGGGCTCGGGAGTCCTCTTCCTATCTGCTTGTTGCTTTTGTGATCGTTGGGCAGTGAGCAGATGCTGTTTTGCATCCACTAACACTGCTTTCAGGTGAGCATGATGTTCGCTGATGCTTGGCAGCCGGGACCGGATAGGCCATTCAAATGGGAGCATGTTAGGATGGTATCCGTTGACACAAAAGAAAGGGGAGCACCCTAAGGTAGAGGGTTCCGCGTTGTTGTATGTGAACTCCGCAGTCCATAACAAAGGATACCATTCGGTGGAATTCTGTAGGGAAAAACAACGGAGGTACTGTTCTAGGGTTTGGCTCAAGCGATCCGTTTTCCTATCTGTTTGGGGGTGATGACTGCTTGACAGTTTTGCTTCTATGGACATGGATTTGCACAAAGCCTTCCAGAAGCGAGATGTAAACTGCGACCCTCTGTTGGTGATTAAGACACTAGGTATTCCATGTAACCTCACGATGTTCTGAAGAAAGACGAACGCTAGTTCTGATGAAGTGGGTATAAAATGGCCCATCTTTGATAAGTGATCCACCACAACTAGGATAGTGGTAAAACCTTCACAGGGTGGCATTTCTACGATAAAGTCCATAGAGACTGTATGCCATGGTTTGGTAGGAATGGGGAGAGGGCGTAGAAGTCCTGTTGGTCGTGCATGACTTGCTTTTCCTTGTGCACATATGGCGCAGGCCAGAAGATACTTCTCCACATCACTACATAGTGACGGCCACCAGAATGAACGTTCTATATTAGCAATGGTCTTAAAACGTCCCAAGTGTCCTCCCAGGTTGGAGTCATGAGCCCAGGTTAAAACCTTTTTCTGGAGAGCGGAGTGTGGGACATATAGTGCCTGAAAATGGTACAATTTGGTGCAATTTTCAGGACTCTCTTTGATCCAGGCGTCGCTGTCTATGTCTGATATAGCTACCTTCAGGTCGTCCAGGAAGTCATGAGAATCGAGCAACGCCAGCAGGGTTCCAGGAAAACAGGTTCCAGGTAGGATCGATGGTAGTTCTGGTTGTTCCCCCTGGCCTGAGTCTTGTACATCATCGATACGCGACAAGGCATCCGCCTTACCGTTTTGGGGCCCCGGTCTGTACTTGATCACAAAGTCGTAGTCGGCAAAGAATAGTGTCCATCTCAATTGCCGAGGTGTCAATGCCTTTGCTGTCTTTAGAAACAAGTTTCTGTGGTCTGTGTAAATTTCGACTATGTGACGTGCCCCTAGAAGATAGTGTCTCCATTCTTCACATGCCCTCTTTATCGCTAGCAACTCCTTGTCAGATATGGAGTAATTGATTTCGCTAGGAGAAAGTTTTTTCGAAAAGAAGGCTACTGGGTGAAGTTGCCCTGTGGAGGTATGTCTCTGTGATAGCACTCCTCCTAGTGCATACTGGAAGCGTCAGTTTCTAAGATGAAAGGCAACTGAGTGTCTGGGTGTCGTAGGATTGGGGCTCGTGTGAATCGTTCCTTGAGCGTCTCAAATGCGGTCTCTGCTTCTATTCCCCACTTAAAGGGGGTATTTTTTCTTTGGAGACTTGAGATGGGTTGGATGATCTTTGAAAAATCCTTAATGAAGCGTCTGTAGTAATTCGCGAAGCCCAGGAAACACTGGACGGCTTTCACGTTCTGAGCAGTCTTCCAACAGGTTATCGCCTCCACCTTGCCTTTTTCCATTTGGAATCCGTCGTCATTTATGATGTATCCCAGAAAGGCTATTTCTCGGATATGGAACAAGCACTTTTCCAATTTGGCGTACAGAGAATGGATTAGGAGACGTTCTAGTACCGTTCTCACATGCTGCACATGTTCTGGAAGAGTAGTGGAGTAAATTAATATATCGTCAATGTAGACTATGCAGAACGAGTCTACTAGCCCTCTCAGGACTTCGTCCATGAAATACTGAAACGCCGCGGGGGCGTTACATAGGCCAAAAGGCCTTACTCTGTACTCAGAGTCAAAATTTGGTTCGGAAGGCGGTCTTCCATTCGTCTCCTTGTTTCACCCTCACTAAATGGTATGCTCCTCGCAGATCTAGCTTCGTAAAGTACTTGCTCCCTTTCAATTGATCAAGTAAAACCGGTATCAACGGTAACGGGTATCGATTTTTTATCGTGATACGGTTGATGGCCCTATAGTCGATACACATGCGCAATTCATCGCAATCCTTCTTCGAGATGAAAAAGAGGGGTGAAGAAGCTGGTGAGGAGGAATGTCTAATGAACCCTGAGGCTAGGTTTTCATCAATGTAAGTACGGAGGTATTGCGTTTCCGGTTCAGCTAGTGCATATACCCAGCTACATGGTATCTCCGCCCAAGGGGTCAGCTCAATCCTGCAATCATATACCCGATGAGGGGGTAGTCGTGTGGCCAATTGTTTATCAAACACTGTTCGATATTCCTCGTATACTCCTGGCAGTATCCCAAGGGAGGGCAAGCATTAGCCAAGAAGACGGCCTTTGTGCCTTCACGCGGGTTCTCCAAGAAGCTCTTCTTGTGTATACAATGTTCGTGACAGTACTTTGATTCCATTGTCACTGAGCGTTCTGCCCATCCTATTGTAGGATTGTGGACTATGAACCAAGGCATACCTAATATTAGGCGGAATTGTGGGGCATCTATGACGTCGAATTGGATGGTTTCGTAATGGTGCTCTCCTAGTCTCATGAGGAGGGGGACTGTGTGATACCAGACAGGTCCCGAGGTGAGGGTTTTCCCATCTACGGCGTGGACTTGAGTGGGGACCTTCTTCTTCTGCCGCTCCACTCCTATTGTTCGAGAGTATGCTTTTTCAATAAAATTGCTGGCGGCTCCTGAGTCTATCAAGGCAGCGCACCACAATGTGATGGTTATCGTCTAGATCCAACTGCACGTCCACAGTGAGATCGGCCGCCGTACTCAGGAGGGTACTCGCCATCACCGAAGAGATCATTGTCCAGGTGCCTATTGAACCAGTGACATCCCCCTGGTTCATGCCTGTTCGTTTCCCGACTCCTCCAATCCTCTGATTACTGCTAGTCCCTTCTGAAGCGGTTTTTTCGTAGGCACTTGGGCTCGAGCTCGGCAGTCCTTGATAAAATGGCCGGCCTTCCCACAATACATACAGAGCATCATTTGTCTCCGTTTATCCCGCTCTTCAGCTGTAAGGGGACCCCTGATACCCCCTATTTGCATGGGTTCGGGTCTCTCGCTCTGTTTGGAAGGTTCTTCTGGATGGGGTCTCAGCCTGGGAGGCAAGAAACGAACGTCTGTTTTTGAACGGTCGCCTTTCCGTTCAAGTAAGCGGTGATCCAGTTGCACCGTAAGATCGATCATCTCCTTGCACGTCTGAGGCAGTTGCACCACCTGGGAGAGGACATCTTTTATTTCGCCCCGCAGCCCTTGATAAAAAAGGGAGGTCCGTTTTGCTGGAGGCCAATCGGATTCCACCACTAGTCGGTTGAAGGTGGTGATGTAGGATAGGAGATCTTGGGAGCCTTGACGAAGGGTTAGCAGCTCACGTTCTAAGGTTAATTAATGTGACTTACGATCAAACAGTTTCCGCATCTCCAAGCAGAACCCTGCAAAATTTTGTAAGAGGCCAAGAACAGGGTTTTAGGTGTGAGGGAAATACTGGGCGCACTGCTTGGGTTGACGTACAGTAGAACGCTGTCAGGCAGAAGGTGCATGCAGGTAAGGGGCAATTCCCTGAAACCCCTCAAAATGTGCCTGGAGGACACACCACATATAGTAGAAGCAAAACCTGTTGAGTTTAAAAGTTCTTATATAGCGCTCTTACACCAGCGGTTTCATGGCGCTGTAACTGGCAGATCTCCACAATAGACAAGGAAAGGAGGACTGGTGACAAAGGACTAAATGAAGGTTTTTCTGAAGAAATAAGCTTTAAGTTTCTTTCGAAACTGGGAATATGGGGTTAGGGATCTGAGCTCTAGGGGTAATGAATTCCAGAGGGTTGGGGCAAGGGTCGCGAATTTTGAGCCCCCCCACTTTTTCCGGCGAAACCGGGGAACTGTCAGGAGGGATTGGGAAGAAGATCGGAGCTCCCTAGTTGGCAAGTAGGGGATAATCTCCGAAGAAATTAATGCAGGGGCCGTGCCCAATCGAGCCTGGTAAGTGATAGATGCAAGCTTGAATTGGATACGTTCCCGAACCGGGAGCCAATGTAAAAGTTTCAGAAGGGGGGTGACATGTGAGGTTTTAGGAAGGTTAAAGACCAGCCGAGCCGCCTGGTTTTGGATCATCTGGAACCGCCTGAGACTATATGCAGGTATACCTGCATATAGGGCGTTGCCATAATCCAGGCGGGAGATGACCATCGCAAGGACGATCAGTTTCAAGGCCTCAAAGGTGAAAAATCGAGAGACCTTGCGGATGGTGCGAAGAGAAAGAAAAGAGGAAGAAACCACAGAACTAACCTGGGAGTGAAGGGTAAGGTGAGAGTTGAGTTTAATACCAAGGGTTTTGACCGAAGTAGAGGGGACCGGAGAGGGACCAAGGGAAGGGGGCCAAAAAAGTGAAGACCAGGGACTGGAGCAACCACCCGTCAACACCAACTCGGTCTTATCAGGGTTGAGTTTCAGGTGGTTGAAATCCATCCAGTCCCTGATGAAAATCATAGTGGACTGAAAATTAGAGATAGAGGCAGAAGAAGAGGACAGATTGAAGACAAGTTGGAGGTCATCCGCATAGTTATATACGGCGACCTCCATTTGTTCTAAAGAAAAAATGAGGGGAGAAATGTACAGATTAAACAGAAGAGGTGAAAGGGAGGAGCCTTGGGGGACCCCGCACAGAACCTTCCGAAAGTCCGCAGTGAAGTCACCCAGGCGAACTGCCTGGGTGCGGTCCCTCCGGAAGGAGGACAGCCAAACCAGGGCCGTACCCCCGATCCCCGCCGCCGCGACACGGGAAAGTAAGATGGTATGATCCACCGTGTCAAAGGCGGCAGAGAGATCGAGGAGGACCAGAGCCTGGAATTGATTGGTGTCCCTCCCCTCCCTGAGGTTGTCAAGGACCGAAAGGACTACGGACTCCGTAGAGTGTGCGGGGCCAAAGCCAGCCTGACGGGAAGCCAATACCCCATTCTCTTCCACATAGGTGCTCAGAGACCTGGTGACATGGCGCTCGAGCACCTTGGCCAAAAATGGTAGGAGAGAGATGGGGCGAAAGTTGGCTGGGATCGAGGGGTCTGCGCCAGGTTTTTTTAAAATGGGTAAAATGATAGCTGATTTCAAGGGGTTGGGGACAACCCCCTGAGAGAGTGAGCTGTTTAGCAAGTGAAGGGGAGGATCAGGGCAAGAGGTGTAAATGTGACGAAGTATGTGAGCGGGACAGGTGTCAAGGGAGAGCCAGATTTTACAAGGGGGATTAAAGATGTGAAGGATTCCTTGGTCAGAAGGGGGAGAGAGTTTAATTGTCCTTGGGAAGGAGGGCACTGAGGATCACCAAAAGACGGGGAAGGTGCAGGGATATTAGCTTTAATGGCAGCCATTTTATCAATAAAAAAGCTATTCAGAGAGTGACAAAGGGCAAGGGAAGGAGAGGGCTTAAGAGAGGTACGATCTGAAAAGGCTAGGTTCTGAACAATCGAGAAAATTTCCCTTGATTGGTTCTCGGCTGTGAGGATCTTGGAGGAGAAATAGGCCGTTATAGCACACTTAAAAGAAGTTTCGAGCAAAAAGGATGTTTCAATGTATATATAGTTCATAGGTAATGGACGAAGGATTGGACCATCAGTGTTTCAGATTTTCTTTTATTGATCTCAAAAAGCCAGCCGACACGTGTTTCGTCGCAAGAAAACACACTTTTCCGTGACTCCTCAGGGCTGTAGGTCAATGTTTTGTAACCACAGGTCGCGGTGCCGGTGATATTTCCGACCCGGCTCCGCTCGAGACCGGGTTTGACAGTGTCTGTAGGGTGTGGTTCACAGTCTTCAATAAGATTTATCACATTAGTGGTGGTGATTCTTTACTCAGTGGTGACGCGGAGTGTAGTGTAACCTTAGGGCCTGAGAACCCGGGAAAGTATTAAGATCTTCGTGTCGTGAAGAGGGTAGTTTCACGATTTCCATAGCAGAAAGAAAAGGTCCCCGTAGTGCGGGGAGTCGATCGGTAGAGGTAATGCTCTGGTTAGCGATTTCGTTCCGGGTGCGGTCACCCGGAACGAAACGTGTCAGCTGGCTTTTTGGGATCAATAAAAGAAAATCTGAAACACTGATGGTCCAATCCTTCGTCCATTACCTATGAACTGTATGTACATTGAAACATCCTTTTTACTCAAAACTTCTTTTAAGTGTGCAACAGGTTTTGCTTCTCCTGCAAAATTTTGTAACACTGGATCATTTCGTTCCATTAGAGGAATGGTCCAACTCTCCGCGTTCCCACCCAAATAGGACATCATGAACACGGTTTTGGTTGCTTCCTCTTGGAAAACCGCAGGTTTGCATAGGAAATGTAAGCAACACTGGTTCAGAAACGTTTCAAACTTCTTCGGATCCCCGTAAAACTGCTCTGGAGGTGCCAAGGGTATTCTAGTGTTCTGTAGAATGTGCACCGTCGGGACTACACCAGCAGATGGAGGGACAACAGAACCGGGAGTAAAGAACCCACCATCGGGTGGTGTAGAGGTTGAGGGTTGTGTGGCCTGTGAAGGAGGGGGTAAGGTTGCTTCACGTATGTAAGACCTGCCTCCTAGTCTTGAGATACCCACAACCTCTCTTCTAATTGTCCCCATTTCTTTCTTGAGTTCCTGATTCATCCCACTGTCTTAATGCCACTAAATCCAGTTCAGGCAGGGCCAAGGGGGGCCTTTTGTTACTTCTGTCCAATAAGCTGTGTAACTGTAAAGTCAGAAGTAGCTCGATTGTGGGAACCCACAGCCAGGTAGTGAGGGTTGAATGTGGTAAGGGAAATGACTTGGTCCTTGTAAATTTTTACAATAACATCTTTGATGCCTCCAGAGGGAATATTCTATTCCCCCTGGAAAAGGAAATCGTAAGGGTTCTGGGCATCTCCAACAGAAGGGCAGACGTTCTATGGGCAGGGGACTTTAATCTGCAGCCATGTCATCTATCAAAAGGGAATTCCTGCGGCCTTGGAACGGAGATAGTTAATCATTGGGGGAGTGCGGGTGAGAGTGAGGATTTCCTCCACTTCCCACATTGCCATTATGGTTCAATCTTAAACAAACTGTTAATTAAACTAGACCTACACCTGTTAAGCTGTAACAAAAACAGTTTGAATGTTACTTGTCCTACCTTTACAGGGAGGGATGCTGGGACATTCATAGACCATATTCTGTTCTCCAGTACAGGAGACTTCTTAAACCTGTGCATCAGAGAGGAAAGTCTAAGTGATCACAACAGCATCTGCGTTACCCTTCCGGGACGAGGTGCAACACTAGCGACTGGAGAAACATGTTCCACTGATTTAGTACCTATTAGACCAAATGGTCTGAGGATCAGATGGTCTGGAACAAACTCTATGGCCAAACAGAGGGAGGTCATAATTAGTTGTAAAACAGAAATCAGTTACTGTTTAAAAAATGTTATTAACCCGGACTTCCTATTGTCACAATTTATCAATATTAACACCATTAATGAAGGTATTTTTACCAAGACATCCCCATCTAACAGAGCTATAAAGCGGGGATGGTTTGATAAATCCTGTACAATCGCCCTACGGGAATTGATGAAGGCACTAGGTATCAAACCCCGAGACAGCAATGGAATAAAACAATTAAGGGTCAACTATAAAATGGCAATTTCCAATAGGAAAAAGGTTTTACAAAGTGAAGCTTGGGATAAGCTAAAGGAAGCAGCTGAGACCAAAAACTGTAAACTTTATTGGGAAACAATTAATAGCCCCTTTCTAAATACTGATGGTATCCCGGAAATAACTTCCTACGTTGCATGTAATGACTGGATCATTCATTTTACTAATATTTTTATCCCAGAAGGGACACCCCTAGCTGTATCAGCTAGCGAGGCCTCATCTTGGATACCTCTACCCCTGGGAGTAACCTTGGAGGATGGTCATGAAGGGCTCTCTAAAAGCAAGGGGGGAAGGCCCAGGGCCCAGATGGGGTCCCCATTGATTTATTAAAAGCAGAACCAAACTTGTGGGCTCCTATTTTGGTGAGGACTTTTAACTGTGCGGCAGAAGGTAACATCCCTCCCTCCTGGGGCCAATCAGTTATTATTCCCCTATTCAAAAAAGGTAGCAAATCTGAGGCTTCCAATTATCGTCCTATCTCTTTGCTGGACGCCTCAGTAAAGGTCATGAGCAGAATCCTGCTCAAAAGACTAGAAACCTGGGCAACAGACTCGAATATTTTAACAAAAGTGCAATATGGCTTCAGGAAAGGCATGGGCACTTTGGAGCAATGCGTAAATTTGGACCTCATTCTTAATAAATACACTGTAGCTAAAAAGGGCAATCTTTTCTTATGTTTTGCTGACCTGAGCAGCTCGTTTGATTTAGTTGATCACGCTATTCTTTGGGAGGTTTTGTTAGAGTCAGGGGCACCGAAGGAAATTGTCCACTTTCTGGCCAGGCTTTACGAGAAACTTTCCTGTAAGGTTCGTTATGGTATCCTAGGCGAATGTACGCCATTCCTCAAAGTCTCACGGGGAATTCGCCAGGGATGCGTATTGGCCCCTCTTATTTTCCCTTTTCATTAACTGTATCGATCGCAACCTGGCCGATATCCCAGCAGATGCTCCCCTGATCGGAGGTAAACCTGTCACAATCTTACTATATGCGGATGACGCTGTTCTTTTATCCCGCACTCAGATTGGGTTACAGCGACTAATTGATAGATTTATGCTGTTTATTCAAAACAGGAGGCTCCGTGTGAATAAATCCAAGACTTATGTAATGTTGTGCGGGCAGGCTGCAAATAAACTGAAGCATAGCTTTTTCTTGGATCGCGATAAGATGACACATGTTAAATCATTTTGCTATTTGGGAATTACTTACACTAACGACGGGTCATGGACATCTGAGTTCGACAACATCAGACTGAAAATGTTGCGGACTACCAGTAGTATATTCCGATTTGCATCCAAGCTTGGATCGAGAAGTATCCCAGATATGATCAATATATATAACATCCGTTGTGTTTCTTCTGCATTGTATGGGGCGGGCGTGTGGGGTCATATTAAAGGCCCTTCGCTCCAAAAAGACGAAAACAAGTTTTTAAAGAGACTGTTATGTGTCCCTCCTTCTGCCTCTGTACAACTAATTCATGATGAGGTAGGGATCGAGTTTATCTCTGACTTAGCGGCCATTCGGCCACTCTTATTGTGGCGTTCTATTTGGGCTAAGCCAGAGACTCGATTCACTCAAGAGATTATTCTTGACTGTATAGGATTGGATTACTCATTACGCATACAGTGGTTGAAATACATTCATTTCTGGTATAAAACCTTATTTGAAATTGATGTTCTCCTTGACCTTGAACTGGCAGTTGCAATCCCCAAAAAAGAAATTAAACAAACATTTTTAAACTTTAAAAAGAATGGGCGAGATAAGGTGCATGGCAAGTTAGCCACCGTGAAGTTCTACAAGGAGCTGAACTTAACCCCGGGGCTTCAAACCTACCTTGCGAATGTGTCTCGTCCCTCTCATCAATTTGTGCTAACCCGAGTCAGATTGGGTATTGTACACCACCTTGTTGCATTCCCAAACCAGAAAATAAGATCTGAGGCACCCTGCCCGTGTGACAACACTTCACGCCAGAGCTGCTGTCATTTTCAACTTTTTTGTAAATGTTATCACTTTTTAAGGGTAAAGTATCTAAAACCAATCTTTTTAAAATACAATATCCGATCTTCAAAGAGCGTTCTAGTACTATTATCTTCCCTAGAGAACGTGGATATTTGTTTCTTTGTTGCTACGTCACACTTCCCACAAACATTCTGTAGAATACAACCCCTATCACACTTACACGAAATACATCCAAGATCTCTCTTCAGAGGACTAGACGGTATGCCCATGAAAAGTGCGCACACCCTAGGTTTCACCAGTTACTCCGGTAAATGATTTTCCCCTTGGTTTTCAAATATAGGAAAGATTGAGGACACCTCGAGAGGAGAGCGCCTTGATGCGCAGTCTCCGACTCTCGAGGGGTACCTGAATATCAGTAGGTTGGGAGGTTCCTGGCGGATACTGCAGGGAGGATCCACGCGTGCTGTGAGAGGAGAGCGCCTTTATGCGCAGTCTCCGACTCTCACGTTGCTCACTGCACTCCGGAGTGAACTCGCAATCACAAGAGAAGGGGCGTTGCAGTTCCCTGGGTACCCAACGCAATTCCAGGTTCCAGAAAACAAAGTTAATCCAAATAAATGAAGTTCCTCGGTTCGGTTCCTGAACCGAGACTTACAGCACCCGTCTGTCCATAGGTGCTTCTGGTCTGACAGTGTTTCGCCTGAAGGGAGTGTTCAGCCACGCTCCCTTGCAACGCGCTTACTTCAGCGTCTCCTGTTCGGCTCCTTTGAACAGAGACGCAGGCTTTAATCCAGTCCCGCAGTAAGCACCGCACACGAAGGAAACGTGCGGAAGTGTTCCAAAAATACGGTTGCGCTTACATCAGCACAGTCCCAATTCCGGCAGCTACTAGAGGTTTGGCTGGAACACTGGGGAAACGTAGAAACGGCAATACAGGTCTTGAGCTCCGCAGGCAGTTTGGCAAGCACCGACCCTCCAGGAGGCGGGGCTGTAAATAAGTAATCCTCAGTAGCCAGATGATGTGTACATAAATATAGTAGATTTATTGGTAAGTTAACATCAATTAGACACAGGAAGATGGTAAGTCCATGTGATGCCCCATCAGGAGCAGCCTCTGTCCTGCTCAGCCTGCACACTCCAACTGACACTCCCAACCTCACTAGGCACCCATCATTCCATGACATCATCAATCATCCAACGTTCCGGACATCTCCAGGCACACCAACACTCATTCTGGCTGAGCAGAAGGAAGAGAAACATAGGCAAGGGGAAATGCAACAGTAGATTATAACACATCCCCCTCCCTAAGGAAACCAAACACAATAAAAGAATTGAAAGTACTTAAGTCAATCAAAAAAGTAAATCCATCAGATTATAAAAGATGCATGAAAATACATTGAGCAATTGAATCAAGAACACAAAAGAAATGCATGAAAATTCATAATGCCAATGAAATCACACACCTAGAATCAAAATAAAAGAGTTCCCAGGAAAGCATTAGACTTAGACAGTATTAGAATAATCAATCAAACATTACATAAGTAAAACCAGAAAAGCCTAAAAAAAACTCATAACCAGGTAAAACCCAAAGAAGCTTCAAGTCAAACATTCCATAAGTAAGAAGCAGAGAAAATTCGCAAGAAAGTGTCTTCTCCAACACAGTCTTATCAGGGATAACTTTAAAAGAAACTTACAGGAAAAACCATTCACCCACGAACCAAACAGTGAGTGTGCACGCAGAGAAACTTCATGAGAAAGTGTTTTCTCCTACGCAGTCCAAACATGAAAAACCATTCACCCACCCAATCCAACGGTGAAGAAAATCGACAAGCTAATGTCATCCAGGTAACACACTAATGTGAATCAATAACCACAAATAAGTGGTTGGTAAACCAAAAGATACAGGAAAACTAGGGATGAGTACTCTACCCCTAAACTCAGGGTATTACTCAAGTCAAAACACAACGCACACTGGGTGCAGAGAAATCAAAAACACAACGCACACTGGGTGCAGAGAGACCAAAAAAAACACAACGCACTCACCTCCTTCACTACTCGCAGAATCAATGTGCAGACAGATAGATCCAAAGAATGACCAGATACACAACAACCCGTAACGGAAAACCACACCAAGCTAAGTATACAAACAAGGCATCACACACTCTCCTCCTCTCATTCCATATAAATTCAATAAGCAGACAGAAAGAACCTGCAACAACTGCAACATGCCCCCATTACAATATTGTAAACACCAAGCTGTAAACAGGTCAAAGCATCAGTAACACAACAAATTAAAACAATAAACGTAGTCACCGTTGTCCACGATCGGTGAGGGATTTCTCACCCGAAATCCTTGAAGCCTCTCACCCGAAGTCCATGTGGTACAGACCAGATCCAGTGTCTTCAAATGCACGCAAATGCACGACCAGTACCATAGTCCCCGTCATGACGTCAACGTTCCAATTAACATCCAGGGTTTGAGTGACTTCCGATGACCTTGCTAAGCGAGGGTGTCCTCACCCAAAATCTCCCAGCATAAAGTCTACAATACATCCCCTTCGATTAATAAAGTCAGCTCTAGTGAGCGATCTCTCACCCGGATTCCCATCAACATCTCCACTTGAAAGTGACAAACAGCAAAAGTACCGTGTAGATCGAAGGCTCAAAACTGTGAAGTGGACAAACGGGTTCCATTTCCCACGAGACGCTTGTCGCTGACCAAGTAACATCCTCCGTTGTGACGAAAACCCTCCCAATCGGCAAGCCAATGAAACAAACAAGAGACTGGCAAATGAAGTGTTGCCGTGGTAACTGAGCCGAAAACAACATGGCCGCCACGTCGAGCGTAGCAGCGTAAACAACGTGAGAGTCAAGCTCGGCATGTCCACAGACGTCACAAGGGTCAGGAGCGAAGACCTTCACCAACACACCGAAGAATTCCAGCAACGTCATCAATTGGACGCTAGCAGGGGAACTGGAAGGAGCTCTGCTGAACAACCGTCACAAGCGCAGCATACGGTGAGTTGACGAAGATTGCAAGCGTTAAGAAATGTAAATATTCACAGTCACAGCCAAAACACGCTGCGAGAGCACAGATCCTGATCCCTCACTGGCAGATAAGAACTGTGCTCTTCAGTAGTATCTCTTCACAATAACAACAAAGTCCCTCTCCGTGCCCCCGACCTTGCTTCCACACCTGCAGCCAGACCGCTTCACTCGTACAACGCGAAGTGAAAATACACAAGCTGCCGCCTCTGGTCACAGGTCAATACTCATTCCCGCAACCAGTCCGCTTCACTCGTGAACACCACGAAGTGAAAACTCACCACCTGCCGCCTCAGGTCCCAGGTCGAATTCAATGGGCAGCAGGACAGTACTCCAAAAAAAAAAACGGCAGTAAGACAGACAGCATGCGATAGCCATAAAAAGAAAAATGTGGTAACAAGAAAGGCTGATAAATCCAATACTTATGTTCACAGGAAAGCTAAAAAACTTTAAACGCTCTGGACTGCAGGCTGTCCTGTTGACTAAGAACACTGGTGGGGCTTACCAGAGAGTAGCTTTATTTTTTCCTTTTAACCTTCTTTCCTTAAAGTTCTGCTCATTAGTTCCTGTAGTTAATCAAGTCCTTAGTTCCAGGGTAGTCCAGGTAATCCTTCACCAACACGCAGTTTCTTTTACCTCCTCGCCAGTATTGTAAATAAGTAATCCTCAGTAGCCGGATGATGTGTAGATAAATATAGTAGATTTATTGATAAGTTAACAACATCAATTAGACACAGGAAGATGGTAAGTCCATGTGATGCCCCACCAGGAGCAGCCTCTGTCCTGCTCAGCCTGCACACTCCAACTGACACTCCCAACCTCACCAGGCACCCATCATTCCATGACATCATCAATCATCCAACATTCCAGACATCTCCAGGCACACCAACACTCATTCTGGATGAGCAGAAGGAAGAGAAACATAGGCAAGGGGAAATGCAACAGTAGATTATAACACACCGACCTTCCAGGAAACGGGGCTTAAGTAGGTGCTCACTCTTTCCTGCCCTTCTGCTATCCCCTAAGCCTTGTGGGATATGTAGTTCTTTCATACGTGACAGGCGAAACCGGGAAAGGTGAGGATGGGTGCCTGTATGTGTACCCATGATCGCGACAACGCGCTGGGTGCGTGACTCCCAGCGCAGCCCCCTTGTGAGAACGTGCTGGGTTGCTGGACTCCCTGCGCACCCCCCTGGTGATAACACACTGGGTGCGCGACTCGCAGAAAAAAAAATTATGATTTTTTATTAAAAATATAGGTTATATGTTTGGATCTTGGGTGGCTCTAAAAAGAGCCCTTGTGTTTATTGGGAGATTTTGGTACCTACACGTAAGTGCCTATGCAGAGTCTAAAGTTGTTGAGAAAGACTCTGTTTCCCTCATCTGTGAAATTTACACCATCTCTCCTGTAGATGCCATCCATATTAAAATGCAGACTGTTGTTGTATATGGACCCCATACTATAATCTCTGAGATAAGCAGAAACAGCTTTCTTGACATTTTTCCTAGCTTTCTCAATCTGTGGACAAAATTGATTGGACCAGTTCCATTTCTGTCTTTGGCATATGTTAGAGTAGACAAAGGCAGTTTGGGGGAAAAAGTAACATCAATTCTGTAAAGGTGTCCTTCATTAGCATTTCCAGACCTACCCCAGTCAATGTGCCTAGGTCATTGCCACCATAGTGCACAATTATGAAGTCAGGGTGTTGGAGATGCAAAAAGGATTTACCCAATGGCATCAATTGGTGCAACTTTAATCCTCTCTGACCAATCCATTTAATGTCTACATTTTGCAAAGTTAGGTCTTTGTCAATACATCTTCTTTCAGCATACCTTTGGCACCAGAAAATATAGCTGTGTCCCACAATACACACTCTAAGCATCTTGAAGGGAAGTCTGGATGCACACAAAAGATGTCTGTAGGTGAAGTAGGCAGTTGGTAAAATAAGAGGTCTCTAAATTGGTGGACAAGATGCTGTTTTAAAAAAAGAAGAGAAGTGATTGGCTGTTTGAGAACATTATAGAGTGAAAAATAAGATTCACGTTTCTGTGTTTAAAAAGCATGTTTTTTATTGGTTAATAAAAACTGTTTGAAAGATACATTAGATAGGATAAGCTGATATTTTGAAAAGTCAAGCACACTTGCTGTTTGAATTTGCAACATTGTATGGTGAACTTGTGACCTGTGAGTTCAGTTGAGTGTTC
This sequence comes from Lissotriton vulgaris, assembly GCF_964263255.1. Taxonomy (NCBI): domain Eukaryota; kingdom Metazoa; phylum Chordata; class Amphibia; order Caudata; family Salamandridae; genus Lissotriton; species Lissotriton vulgaris. The sequence goes on along the minus strand of NW_028246011.1, from coordinate 337,392 downwards.
CATGAACTGTTACTATGGTAACGGGCATTAAGCAGAATGGGGGTAGGGTTGGAAGTTATGTGTGGCATTAAAATGTGTATTTCTTATAAATATTAAAGTAAAATGTAATTGCAGTGAGATTTTCCAAGTCACTGGTATAGTTAGAAGATGTTTGTTATGTAAAAAATGGTAAAAGTATTTGTAATATACTTTTGAAGTCTTGTCTAGAACCGCGGTTCCATTGCTTGCAGTGCACGGACCAGGCACGACTCTAGAAAATTCCTGAAGCACTTTTGGTTCAGTTAGAGGTCAGTTGCCAATGGTTGATGTGTAATCAATAGAAATGTGTCTTAGAATTTGAAATAATCTGGGAAGCAATGTGATTCGATATTTACATGTATATGTGTGCAGAATGAGAGGGAAACTTTGCCATTTTTGGTTTTGCTAAGAGCAATGCACTATATTCATTTTGTGCATAAGAAAATCTGGTGTGTGATTCCGATACTTCATAATCTACAAATCAATTTGAAAGGGGAGTTATTAATTTGTGAGGTGTACTATGTGGCGCCTTTGTTTTTAAACTTAAAATATATAGTACATAAAATTTGAAGTTAGTCATATATTTTTAATGAAGAAATATTTATTGCAGTTTTTTGTAATGTGTTTAAATGTTGTTTAATATACACTTTGCATAGTATTATGTGTGTTTTGGAATAGGGATTGCTGAATATGACTGATTGTTTTTTTTTTTCAAAAACAGATTTTATTGATAGATTGCACACATGGCGCAGCACTCCGTGTTCCGGAGAAAACTGCAAACAAGTAGACAGCATCAAACGATTGGTAATCTATGCATCTTTTAGAACAGCTAATATCAGTAACATCATCCCGCACTGCACCCTCCCTGCCCCCTAACCCACCCCTACTGCCAACTCCCCCCTCCCGGATCCCTCCCTACCCCACTGAAAGTTATCGTCTCATACTTGAAAGAACTTTCACATATGTGATAGTGTACACACATCCTCCAGTTTGGCCCCCTCATACCATCCCGCGTAATCCTCTTGTTCTAGAGGTGGCTCTATCCATAAGCCCCTATAGTCCGCCCACCTCTTCCAAATTTTGTAGTGTTTCCTTGGGCAACCCCGGGCCTCGAAAATAGGGCGCTCCAATCCCATACAGAAAGTTTGCCCCTTCTTCCACACCTGCACTGAAGGAGCCCGGGGATCTTTCCAAGCCTGAGCCACATCTCTCTTAGCGACGGTGGGGCCTAGCAACAACAGGTGCATTTTATATATGTTACCCCCCACCCCCTCTAGTACATGTAAGAGGCCTAACTGTGGAGTACAAGGAAGCTCCATCCCAACACATCAGACATACAGTCACACACCTCCTTCTAGAACCTGACCAAGGAACTACAGCTCCACACCGTGTGAATCAAGGTGCCGACCACCTGGCCGCATCACAGACAATCCGGGGACGAATTCAGACCCGCCTGCCACAGTCTCTCCCTTGTAAAATAAACTCTATGGAGATATTTGAATTGGATGAGTCTTAAACGCATCGTGATGGCAGCGCCTCTGGGGCTTCGAGTGCTTCCCGCCAATCTTCTTCCTCCAGCGCTCCGACATCCCTTTCCCATGATTCCCGCAATTTGTGCAGTGAGGAGGTACAGTGTGTAACTAGTGCCTGGTATATGCGGGATATTTTCCTATCCTCCAGGTCTCCCATAAATACCTTCGCCTCTAGTGGGCTGAATTCGGGGAGGGAGTCAAGGCACTCCAGGCTCGGTGTAACGGCATGGCGGAATTGTAGGTATTTAAAGAATTAGGACCAGGGCATGCCATATTCCTCGCTTATGTCCTGAAAAGAATTAAGGGTCGTTCCGGACATAACATTATCCAGCGTTGAAATTCCTATACTATCCCAGCCTCGAAAGCCCTGCAAGGACGCCAGTGCAGGCAGATGACCATTATGCCACAGGGGGGTCTCTTCGGTTAATGTGCCCCACCATCCCATACGACGTAAAGCCTGCCTCCAAATCCGGAACACCACCTGGGTGTCTTTGGCAACCTCTTCCGCAATTGCGCAGAGTACAGAATTATCTGTAGAGTGTCGGACCCCATAAGATACCGCTCAAGAGCATACGCAGGGTCCCCCCTCTCCCCATACCACCATTCGTTCAGAACCAGGAGATGGGAAGCCTGATTGTACGACAGGATATCAGACGTTGCTAACCCTCCACAGGACATTGATAAGAAGCAGGTGCGCAGCGCAACTCTCACTGCACCTCCCGCCCAGAGGAACTGTCCCAGCACCGAGTCAACTTGACTAAACCAATGGGTTGAAATCGGGTAGGGGTGGTTCTGCAATTGGCATAGCAGACGTGGAAGGGCAACAATCTAAAAGATAGCTGACCGGCCATATATATTGAGGGGCATGCGTGACCACGTCTTCATCTCTGTTCGAACCCGGTCCCAGACCGGCGCTATGTTGCGCTCTCAGGAGACCGTGGGGGTCTCAGACAGGAACACTCCCAAGTATTTAAGTCCTCCCACCGCCACCTGCAACGCGGATGCCCATGTCCCAACCCCAGAGCGATCTCCCAGTACCCATAGGGTTGTTTTACATGGGTTCAGGTAAAGCCCAGAGATTTCGCTGAAAATCTGCATAATCTCTCAAATACGCGGTCCCGACCTATTAATATTGGTAATAAAGACCAGAACATCATCCGCGTAAAGCGCGATTCTATCCGATGGTCCGGTCTCCCATTCAAAGCCACGCAATTGTGCATCCATGCGAACCCACGCCGCCAGCGGCTCCATGGCAAGGGCAAACAAATGCAGAGAAAGGGGGCACCCCTGCCGTGTACCTCGCCCAATGGAGAATTTAGTGGATATGGCCCCTGCCACCCTCACCGAAGCCGTCCAGTCTGTGTATAATAGTTTTAGGTACAACAGAATACGGGGCCCAAAGTTAAGTCGAGGCAGAAGTGCAAACAGGTAGACCCAACTCAATGAATCAAAAGCCCTGTCTATATCTGCCAACAGGAGCGCTGCTTGTTCCCCTGTGCCTCTAACCACCGCCACCGCGACATGAGCGCGTCTGATATTGTGTTTCGTCGCCCTATGGGGCAAAAACCCAGCCTGGTCTGGGTGGACCAGCTCTGCTATATGGGCAAGGAGACGGTTTGCCAGCCCCTTGGCTAATATCTTAGATTCGACGTTCAGGAGAGAAATTGGTCGATAAGACTCAGGACGGTCCGGGGGCCTGCCGGACTTGTGGAACACCACTACTTCCGCATGCCTCCAGTCTGCCGGAAGGCTACCTCGCTCTCTAGCCTCCTCCAACGCTGCCCTATAGTTTGTACCTAGTTGGAGGTGGTATTTCTTAAAAAATTCACTCGGGAACCCATTAGGCCCCGGAGCCTTTCCGGTATTAAGCTCCCCCAGGACCTTGCCCAGCTCTTCTGCAGTCAATGGGAGTTCAAGGCGTTCTCGCACCTCCTCAGATACCGCGCGAGATGGTAGGTCCACAATAAATGTATCCACCTCGGCTGCTGGAAGGCACTCCCGCTGAGCATACTGATCGGCATAATATAGTGCAAAGCTGTCCGCGAGCTCCTTTGGGTCTGCAATTGGTGCCACGGCCCCATCCCTGATCCTCCGTAAGGCCTGCGCTTGAAACGTATTTTGGCAGAGCCTATGTAGCATAGTACCCGACTTATCACCACATTGATAGATTCTGCTACGCGTCGCCAACCACACCTGTCGAGCCTCGTCCAGTAGCAAGGACGCATAGGACTGCTGTGCTAGTAGAAGCTGCCCCACCACCTGACCCTCCCCAGTTCCACTGCAGCGTCCCTCCAGGGCCTCGATATTTGCTGCAGCCCTAACTAAGTCTTCTCTACGCTTCCTGCGGGCTGCCGCACACCAAGCGATGTCCAACCCTCGAAGTGTGGGTTTCAGAGCTTCCCATCCTGTCCCAGCCTCTGCAACAGAACCAACATTTTCATCCAAGAAGTGTGCTATGGCCTCCCCCATGTGTTTCCTATAATCCTCCTGCTCATGATGCCAAGTGGAGAGGCGCCATCGGAATGGTTGCCGACCCTTATCTAACAGAAGTTCTACCACCACCGGAGAGCCCCCGCGGCAATATGAACACCGACTCCACTCTACCTATAACTGCGCCGGGGACGAATATGTAGTATTGTGCATCATTTTAGGTGTTGATTTAAAATTGGAAATGTATATGTTGTGTTAAGGTATTAGTGATGAGAGTAGTTTTTATAAGTGTCAACGGAGGAATAGTTAAAATATGCAACATCATTTTGGGTGTTTGGTTTCAATTTGAAGCTTGTATTGTGAATTTATGTGGCGTAGATAGTGTTCTGTAGAGAGATACTCATTTATGTTTTTCAGTGATATGGTGAGACTTATAGTGAAGAAATGTGAAAGGTTTGTGCTTTGTATTTGGCTATGTGTAATATTAAAAGTAGTTGTAGAAAGGAAATGTAGCAGTAGAGATTTATGTAGTAGTTTTATTCTATAAAGAGTTTGTTTGCTGAGCAGGTATTGCCTTGTTAGTACTGAGACACTCCTCCAATCACACATTGAGCATCATATACTAACTCATTCAGTGTAGTAATACCCAAGTACTTATAAATTCTGTGCACAATGTATGTGGTCCCCTAACCTTTTGCAGACTACTGGGTCACTCCTGCAAAAATCAAGGTAATACTCATGCTTGTCTGGAATCACACTGTGCGTCTGTGTCCACTACTACAATGATCCTGACAAAAGCATGTCCTTATCTAATCACTCTGCTAAAATATAAGTACATATAAACTCACCTTGCTGCCAACTACTAATAATCCAGGAACCCACTCACTGTCGATGCACTTGCAGAATGACTCAGGCATTGAGAGAAGCAGTGGTACAGTGAAATGTGCACAATGTATGCGGTCCCTTAACCCCTTGCAGAATACTGAGTCAGTCCTGCAAAAGTCCAGGTAATAGTCATGCTTATCTGGAATCACACTGTGAGTCTGTGTCCACTCCTACAATCATCCTGACATAAGCATGTCCTTATCTAATCACTCTGCTGAAACATAAGTACTTATAAACGTATCCTGCTGTGAACTACTAGCACTCTAGGAACCCAATCACTGTCTATGCACTTGCAAAATGACTCAAGCATTGAGACAAGCAATGGTACAGTGAAATGTGCACAATGTATGTGGTCCCTTAACCCCTTGCAGAATACTGAGTCAGTCCTACAAAAGTGCAGGTAATAGGATGGGGTCCCCGGGGCTAGAAGTAGCCCGGGAGAGGGGCCACGTGGCCCCACTCCCCAGAAAATTTTTAAAATATTTTTTTTTTTAAAAAGGAGGCAGGTCGGCTCCGGGGGATGGGATCCCCGTGGGCCAGAAAAGGGCCCGGGAGTGGGCCACGCAGCCCCCTCCCCAACAAAACATTAACCATAAACGAGGCAGAGCCCCGGGGGATGGGTTCCCCGGGGCTAAAAGAAGCCTCAGGAGGGGGGTCACGCAGCCCCACTCCCCATTTCAAAAATAAAATAAAAATTAGGGGGCAGGCCCTGGGGATGGGGTCCCCCAGGGCAAAAGAAATAGAAAAAGGAGGGCTACACAACCCTTCTTCTTAAAAAAAACAAAAAAACTAAAACATCGGCATCGCGCCGGAGGGCACACCCCCTTCATGCAGCACTCTGCAAACGCGACCCCAGGCGCGTTTGCAGAGGGGGAACGAATTCCCCTTGAACACTGAGGTTCCTGGGGGCCAACTAGCCCACCAGGAACCTCCTTTATGCGCCAGGGGGCTGCATTGCGGAGTGGTGTTCTAAGGCCACGCCCCTTTTTACACCTCTCTGCAACACAGCTCTGTGGCACTTACTAGAGGTAGCTGGTGGGCTAGTTGCACCCCAGACACCCTCAGGATTCAAGGGGAGTTAATCCCCCAACTTAAAACGCGCCACAGGGCGCCTTTGCACAGTGTTGAAGGTAGGGGGCGGGGCCTGAGTTCACCTGTGTGAAAACACGCCCTGTGGCGTGGTTTAAGTTAGGGAATTAATTCCTTGTCAATCCTGAGGGTCCTTGGGGGCCAACTAGCCCACCAGGTACTGTAGTGTAGTTCCTATTTTCCCTATAGGCCTTGCGCATTAGAATAACAAACAGCAGTGTAGACGTAGGACTGCGGTCTTCTAGGTCTCTACTGACTATGTTAGACTTAATTTAGGTTTGCGCCAGCTAGCTCAGAGGTCACTGGAAACTTTCTCGACTGAATAGGAAGTGATCAGCTTCCCTGGCTCAGACAAGAAGGGATTCAGCTTCCGACAACCGCATAAACATGACAACTTTGCTCCTCAGAAATAAGAGTCAATCTCTAGAGTTGTGTGAAACAATAGACAGCTATTTCACTCAGTCAGTTGTGCAGATTTACTTTCACCAGAATGCAGAGAATGGAGAGACGGGCGTTTTCAATAAAAGATATTATTTATTGAGCAGTCTTCCTTCTCATGCAAGAGAAATGAATTGCCACAATTGCAAGACTTTTTATTATGAAAAGTGCGTACAGTAAAAGGAGTATTACGAAATAATACTGTAAAAGCGTTGATATGGTTTCTTAGCCATAAGATGGTTAAAATGAATAAAATATATACATTCATATATACATTGGCTAACGACCTCAACTGGTGCTTCTAACTACGCCTACCCCAGTGTACCTGACCTAAGCCTAATACAAGGGAGGGAGTAAGTAGCAGTTTAAGTTAAGTTGGTTTTGCCAAGAGTTTGTTTCAAGAATTCTCTCTAAGTGTTTAGTCAGCATCGTACCTCTGGAATAGAATGCAGGAGGTCTGGTATCTCCTCTCAGGACCCGATATCCCAGTCACCCGCAAGGGTAGGCTGGAAACGCCAGAGCTGGATTTTCTCGGCAGGAGAAAAGACAGCGTCTTTCTCAACGCGTCAAGGAGGAGGGGTAGCGTCTGTGGGCTTCTCGCATCTGCTGGGCTCTCTGCAAGGGGACAGCTGTTCTGCTCCAGTATTCACCACCACCGTGTGTTTGCTTAAGGCAACTTTGGTATATTTATACCTGAAAGGTGCCGAGTTTGACGTAAGTTTTTGGACATAAGACGTCGAAAACTTAGGACCGAGCCGAACTATCTTCAGTTCAGAAAGAACCTGAAAACTTTCCTCTTCCCGCTAATATAATCCCCCAGTTGGCTAAAACCCCTGGAGAAGCAGTTTCAGCGCCGGGATGCTCCTCGGAGTTACTGTGCGCTTTACAAAACCATTAAATAAATAATAAATAAATAAATAAATAAATAAATAAATAATAAAGATGTCACTAAGAACTGGTCGTTCTTACAGTGCTCGCAGGAGTTCTATTACTAATCAAAAAGCAAGCAGGGCTTTCCCAGGTTGCTGGGGGTTTGGTATGTTGAAAGAACTCGGTGTGCTATCTAGGAATCTAAGGAAGTGGCTTCTGCTGTGTCATGGACGGTCATGAACTGCAGAGACGAGTTACTGAAATATGGCTCTGATTGTTATGCCATTATAGGGATATGTATTGATTATAGCCGTATAGGGGCATGAGGTCCCAATATTGATCGGGGTCCTAGATAAAACACATCAGTACCTCCAATAAGCACCACGGAGCTGCGTTGCAGAGTATTGTAAAAAGGGGTGTAACCTCTCAACACCTCTCTGCAAAGAAGCCCCCTGGCGCATACTGAAGGTACCTCGTGGGCTAGTTGGCCCCCAAGGAGCCACAGGATTGAGGAAGAATTAATTCCCCAACTTAAAACACGCCACAGGGCGTGTTTGCAGACATGTCACCTCAGGCCAAACCCCTTTCCTTCAACACTGTGCAAACATGCCCATTGGCGTGTTTTAAGTTGGGGAATTAATTTTCTTTCAATACTGATGGTCCCTGAGGGCCAAATAGCCCAGTACTGATCATGAAAAGTAATTCTAACCGTACTTACAGTAACTTGAATTTCCTTCCATAGGCTAACATTGACTGGTTTCACTTGGAAATTCTTCTAGGTGTGGAGTTTTGGAACTTTAAAAAATTCCTGTAAAATCAGCCGAACTATGAATTCCGATCTACTCACCTGTTATCAGGAGAGACCTCAGTGCTGCATCTTTCAGCCCACTACTGATCCTGAAAAGTAATTTTAACTGTACTTACCAGTAACTTGAATTTCCTTCCCTGGGATATCATTGCCTGCTATATAAAATATATAAAAATAAAAAAATATATAACATATAAAAAAGAATATATATTACAATTTCAATATTTCTTTGAATTTTTTTCAATTATATTAAAAATATGTCATGTAATTTAAAAAATAAAACATCTAAAAATAAATAGTTTAAAACAATGCAGTAAATTAGTATAAAACAAATATAACAATTAATAGATTTAAAAATTATCATTTACAAAACCTTTGAAATTCCCTGAAAAAACCATAGGTTTCAGCCACGTTATAGTTAGGAATTAGCATTTTAAAAACCTTAGAAATTCACAGAAAAAAACATAGGTTTCACACATGTTATAGTTAGCTGGACATTTCACTCATACAAAACCATTGAAATTCCCCTGTTATAGTTAGTTCAGCTAACTATAACTCACGCACCCGCAGTGCACTGCTGATGACGTCACATATTACATCACTCATGACATGGTCAGTGACATCATTGATGACATCATCCTTACCGTAATATAACTTTTGATACACACATTCAAAAATAGAAACTAAAATTTTCAAAACAATGGAGATACCAATACCAGTTACAACAACCGATTAAGTAACTCCAAAACCTACATACACATCCACTCATTCACCAACAGTTCTATAGAGTCACTCATACATGTACTCAATCATCACATGTACTCATACACCTATTCATCCTATTATACACCGCCACTCATCCATAGAGTTACTCACACACATAGTCACTCATGCTAATAAAGTATCAAACATCCATTTACTTGCATATAAAGTTATACACACACCACCACACTTACGTCTACAAAAACTTACACATACTTACTCTTTTAAACAATCACTTATAGAAACACATACTTATTTATACAGGAACTCTTCCAATCTCTCACATATACTCACTTATATACATCAATACTCACATATATTAGTTTAAAACATATGTAGTTACTGATAAAGATACTATTGAGACAGTCATTCACTCACTAACACACCCATACACACACTCATCCACCCATACAGTCCTGCACACATTCGGTCTTCAAAACACATACAAACAGTGAGTCGGTCATTTATGCATCTATGCGCTAAGTAATATCCCCCACAAACCATACAGACACTCATACTGATACTCAAAAAACCAACTAATAACCCATATACACACTGATATAGCTACTCACCAACCCATGCAGCCACTTATACACAAAGTGAGACACTGATACAGATATTTACATATTTAAATATTACACGTTAATACATGTATTCACTAAGATACACTTAATAAGTCAGTCATACAATCAATTTTACAAAACAAAACATCCATTTAAACACTTATTTACCTATTTATTCTTCCATCGACCTTTAGATATACATATATAAAAAATATTTATTTTTCAGAAAGACACATTCACTGGACGATGTCATCAGTGATGTCATTTGAGATGTCATCAGTGATGTCATGAGTGATATCACTGACCATGTCATGAGTGATGTAATATGTGACGTCATCAGCAGTGCATTGCGGGCGCGTGAGTTACAGTTAGCTGAACTAACTATAACAGTGGAATTTCAATGGTTTTGTATGAGTGAAATGTCCAGCTAACTATAACATGTGTGAAACTTATTGTTTTTCAGTGAATTTCTAAGGTTTTTTAATGCTAATTTCTAACTATAACATGGATGAAACCTATGTTTTTTTTCAGTGAATATATATATATATATATATATATATATATATATATATATATATATATATATATATATATATATATATATATTCACAGAAAAAACCATAGGTTATAGACCATATATAGTTAGGAATTTGCATTTACAAAACCTTGAAAATTCACTGAAAAAACCATAGGTTATAGACCATATATAGTTAGGGATTAGCATTTAAAAAACCTTATTTTATTTGCACAAAACCATTGAAATTCCATATATAGTTAGTTGCACTAACTATATATCGCGGACCCGCAATCCACTGCTAATGATGTCACATATTACATCATTCATGACATGGTCAGTGACATCACTGATGACATCACTGATGACAACATCCAGTGACTGTATGTTTCTGTAAAGTGTAAATATGTCTTACATATTGAAGAATGAGTGGATGAATAAGTGTTTGGATGAAGGATTTAGTAGGTGCATGACTGACTGTATGAGTGAGTGATTAAATATGTCTCACTGAGTGTATGGGTTAGTGATTAAAGTGTCTTAATTTGGCAATCATTATTTGTGTTGTTCTGTAAACTGCTGCATGTTTAAATCAGTAGCTATATCAGTAACTATATGGGTTATTGAATGGTTGCCCAAGTATTTGTATGGGAGACTGAGTATGTGTGTGGGTGGCTGGGAGGTGTATAACTCTGTGCATAGATGTGTGAGCAGTTGATTCCCTAGGTGTATGGGTTCAAAAGTGCATGTAGAAACAGCTGTATGGACAGTTGACTGTGTGCATGAGTATATTGGTGAGTGAATGGATATCTCAGTGCTACATGTCAAAGTAAGTACATATGTAAAACACACTCCATGTGAGAGTTGACATATATAAATAACTGAACATAAGAGCCAGTGAATGTGTGAGTGGCTGTATGAATCATTGTGAACTTGTATCAAGGATTGTATAAGAGAGTAAATATGTGTTACTATATGTTTGAATAAGTAAGGTGTGTATAACTGTATAGTTGAGGAAATGGAGATGTGATTGATTCTTTGCATGACTGACTAGGTGTGTGAGTAACTCCATGGATGTGTGACAGTCTGTGAGTGCCTGTTTACACTGAGTGTATCTAAGGTTATATTAGAGTCTGAAGATGTATTATCACATAAATGATATCATCAGTGATGTAATCAGTAATGTCAAATGAGATGTCAGTGATGTCATCAGTGATGTCATTTGAGATGTCATCAGTGATGTCATCAGTGATGTCATTTGAGATGTCATCAGTGATGTCATCAGTGATGTCACTGACCATGTCATGAATGATGTAATATGTGACATCATTAGCAGTGGATTGCGGGTCCGCGATATATAGTTAGTGCAACTAACTATATATGGAATTTCAATGGTTTTGTACAAACAAAATAAGGTTTTTTAAATGCTAATCCCTAACTATATATGGTCTATAACCTATGGTTTTTTCAGTGAATTTTCAAGGTTTTGTAAATGCAAATTCCTAACTATATATGGTCTATAACCTATGGTTTTTTCTGTGAATTTCATTGGTTTTTTAAAAGCTAATATCTATAGCTGTAAAATATATTCTTTATTAAGTGACGTATCACGTAGCCCGTGAGACGCCTCATGATGCATCGCATAACCGTGACGTATCGTCTCTGCAGCGCAAACCAAACCCAAAACGTAAGCGCGCCAGAACACGCTTAAAGATATATATATATTTTTTTAACCTTAATTAGACAAAATCCACACGTGCACATATCACAAACGTTCAAAAAACACAATATGTCGGACTCCCGTTACGCTGCCGGTTAGCTGCCCGGTTAACGTACAAGGAAGCACCTTTACCGCGAAAAATCGCAATTTTTTTTTTCTTTTGCCCCGCAGGGAACTTTAATAGCCCCCTCATCAATCCTAGGGGTTCAGGAGGGGTCTGCCTTACCCCTTTCATTCATTTACACCTTTTTTTTTCCACCTCTTGTCTCTCGATCCTACCGAGAGACAAGATGTCGGCCGCTCTGGACTGTTTACAATGTTGACAGCCAATCAGCTACTCCTCAGGATTTTTTTTTTTTTGGGCCCCGCGTGGTTTTATAATATCCCCCTCATCAATCCTATGGGGTCAGAAGGGGTCTACCTTGCCCTCTTTCCTTCATTTCCCCCTTTGTTTTGGTCTCCTCTTGTCTCTTGATCCTACCGAGAGACAAGATGGCGGCCGCTCCGGACTGTTTACAATGTTGACAGCCAATCAGCTACTCCTCAGACTCCCGTTACACTGCCGGTTAGCTTCCCGGTTAGCTGCCCAGTTAGCTGCCCGGTTCGCTTACCAAGACGCGTCCCTACGGCGAAAAAATCGGATTTTTTTTTTTTTTTTTGGGCCCGGCGTGGCTCTATAATATCCCCCTCATCAATCCTAGGGGGTCAGGAGGGGTCTACCTTGCCCCCTTTCCTTCATTTCCCCCTTTGTTTTGGCCTCCTCTTGTCTCTCGATCCTACCGAGAGACAAGATGGCGGCCGCACCGGACTGTTTAGAATGTTGACAGACACCGGAGAGCCAATCAGCTTCGCTTTGCAAAGTTCCGATACGCGAAAGGTTCGCTAACCGGATAGCTGCCCGGAGCGCTGTTACAGATATATATCTTGATTTAAACGTTAATTTCTCAAAATCCACTGAAGCACATATATTGAGACCTAGCAAAGGCACATCGGGCTAACAGTCCCTACAATTTTGCCAAGTTTCGTGGAAATCCATTCAGCCGTTCGGGCTAAAAGTGAGTCCAACCGCCCTATGGAAATTAACATGGGAAAAACGCGTTTTGGGACCCCCCTTTTTTCTCGGCCCCCCCTTGACGAACCCCCCCCAAATTTTCAGGAGCTGCTCAGAAACAAAATGTGCCATTTTCCTGAAAATTTCAGCCGATTCCGTCCACAAACGCCAAAGTTATTAGACATAGAATTTTCAAAAGTCCCATAGGAAAAAAATCCTATCTATATATACCTACTGGCTATCGCCAGTAGGTAATATATATATATATATATATATATATGTATATATATATATATATTCAATCACCTCCTGGATGTTTTTCTTTTTGTAGAAAACCAGAGTCGAAGCCCCAATAGTGCGCAAAAGGGTTTATTAGGCACAAGGAAAATTACCCTACGCGTTTCGAAGTCAGCCGACTTCTTGCTCACGGGTCGAGATCTGATCCATTGCCATTCCTTTAAAGTGATACAAACATATTTTTGTGCATGTGATCAAACAACATAAACAAAATACTGAAAGCGTTACATTGTTACTCAGTGTTAACCTCGTGGTTGTAAGTGAATTGCAGTTCTTAACACAACATTATTACATGTTGAAGCCACATGTTTGTACATAATTATAACCATATTATTTACGAGAATATTAGGTGTATCCCTTTATAGTCCATGAATGCAGCCACATGCATGCATTGTCTCCAATTGTTTTTAGATGGACTTTGTAATGGTTTTGCGGTCTTGCCCAAGTGGGCATAATATTATTTCACATGGCTAATGATGGAATGGCAGCCACGAGGCCACTCGTAAAAAGTAGCAACAGGCCACTCAATGCATGTACTTTATATGCATGCCCTAAAATGTGGCGACAGGCCAACGTAAACTCACAGGGGACTCCTACTCACTCCGTCACATCCTTAGGACTACGCATCTTCTCCTGTCACGGACCACTACCCGGCCCGGTCCTGTCAATAGGACAGGGAGTCTTCCCAGATGCGCCAGCCAGCTCAGGGACGGCAGTGAATGTATATGTACATTGATGGGTCCACTCTGTAGTGCCTTCCATACTCATCTTCCCCTTGATAAGGTATTCTGGCAACTCGGGATCGCTGTGGGAGGTACAGGTCTCCCTTCTCATTTACGGGTGTGGCAACAGTACATGTCCCTCTCTTTCAGCGGTGGCCACGTGCCACCAGAGGCATATGCCTCAGTCAACGTGTCAATGTAAGAAAGTAAATGGATTCTGCATACACCAATAAGTTAATATGTAATTATAGTGTGAAACCCCATTAGGACCACTCCTTCCTCTTCCCAGGCACTTTCAATCCTTGACTGAATCCCGTAATGCAAGGAACTGGCATCCCTTTTAGGCAGTCCTCAAACAAAGCATTCTTTTCCAGCCTTCCCCTCCTGGAGTTGCTTTGCCAATATAAAACCTTTACAATGCCCGCCAACATCCGAACCACATGCTAAGTGGCTTTCATCTAATTGGTTAAGGTCAAGATGCTCCTGCAGGATCGTACTGCTTGAACAGACTAGATGACAAAATAGACATACTGCTGTAGATTATTTCCTTCCCCTTGTGTTTTCAAAATAATAGCAGGCTTTGTATCTCCCTAAAATTGGAGGTCATAAAAAATTTCTTCATCATATTCTCATTGTCCTACGAGCTGCACATTGTTTTGCATGAACATGATGCCGCTCCAACAAGCCAATGTAATCAGATCCCTTCCAGCACCTCTTCATTTCCCGACCACATCAGCCCCCTTCCTACCGCCTCTGCCGGCCCCATCGCCTTCTTCGGCGCCCGAAAAGGCAGTGAACAGCACACAGCACCAGCTCTACCACCTCAGCGCCACCCGCCAGACACAAACCACGGCAAGAGGGGGGCTTAAACAACTGAGGGTGCGGTGCGACGAGGAACAGCCAGCAAGGCTTCACAGGTAGCCACCGGCACACACGACAGAAACAAGGGTGCAGGAGTGACGTGGTGTTCTCAGTAACCACTCACCTCCGGAGCACGCAGTTATCACAAGAGGAGGTAAAACAAAGTACTGGGCACTGCAGTTCATACACAGATGGAGGGACAATTGGTAGCTTGTCGGGGCGCTTCTTTAGCGAGCCGCTTACTTGAGGTCGCAGTGCGGCTGCTAGGTGGTGCTGTAATCACCTCCCCACTTCACGGGTTACAGCGCTCTCCTTCTGCCACGGGCCACATCACACCCTACAGCTGCGTTGCAGAGAGGTGGTCTGAGGCCACGCCCCTTTTGACACCTCTGCAACGCAGCTCTGTGGCGCTCACTGTAGATACCTGGTGGGCTAGTTGGACCCCAACGACCCTCAGGATTCAAGGGGACTTAATCCCCAAACTTAAAGCTTTGACATTGAGTTAAGGATACTAGTGATTTAACCATGATTGTGGAAGGAACTGTGCTATGTACAATATTTAACCTTTCTGGAATAAAGATTTGTATGTTATTTGTTCTGGCTCTATTTAACAGGGGTAATATGAGTGGTTTGGGACTACACTCTATCCCTGTGACAAATTGAGGAGTCTAGACAAGGGTAGGTTCCTGGCAGTGTTTACTCTTGTTTGTTTCTATTGGCACATGTGTCGGATGTTCCATAAATTTGTTTCTTCTATGTTTCTCTCACTACAGCCATAACGAAGCAATTGGTATTACCAACACCGAAGTCACATTATTTATAGAAACATCTCAAACTACTGGTGTCATTCTTTTTGTTACAGGTATAAAGGTTTCACCTTTAATCCTTGATCTGATATGCATGTATTCTATGGTGAGGAATAGACAGTAGTTATTATTGTTGTTGTTGTCATTTCAGGTCTCCCTCCCTGCTGTTCCCGTCCTTTCCTTCCCTTACTTGATCTTCCCACTGACCTGTGCCATTACGGCTATCAAGGCTTGGGTATATCAAGAGGTGGATCATTCTGAGCAACAAACCAATCCTGAGGACAGAACAATCTGACACCCATTCTCAGCATCGAGCTGGATCCTGGGAAACAACTCTTCCCTCCACTACATTTATGGGTGCTGTATCCAATCAGGGAAGTCATAAGAGATGTACTTCATCAATGTGACACACCCTTCATGGCTTACAGCAGATAGACTAACCAACCAGTGAAACCACCCTGTGGGTCGGAGCTCATTTGGCTCAGGAGACCAACCTAAAGGGTTTCACCTGCTGGGATGCAATTGGTCTCTC
Source organism: Lissotriton vulgaris (assembly GCF_964263255.1). Lineage (NCBI taxonomy): Eukaryota > Metazoa > Chordata > Amphibia > Caudata > Salamandridae > Lissotriton > Lissotriton vulgaris. The sequence goes on along the minus strand of NW_028246011.1, from coordinate 321,497 downwards.
CCTGCTCTTGACTTCACAGTTACTGATGAAATCCTTTCCTGATCTGCAGCTTCACTTAGATTTACATGGATCCCGATGCTTTGGCTCCTACAGGAAGAGGTATGCTATCAACTTGAAAGATGGAGAGAGAGATATCAAACTCTAGGGAGAACAATTATTCCTACAAAAAAAATGGTACCTGATCATTCTTACGCTGGTCCCCCTCCTAGACTTGAGTCACGCCTGGAAAGAATATATTGGAGGTCTGAAAGATCATGACTAGAGGGGTGCCCAGGTAGCTTCCAGAGCAGTCACCATTTCTTCCCGGGATTGCTCGATTCAGCTCCAATACTTAGACAAATGCTAATATATTGAAGGACAGTTAATGGAGAATCGGACAGTATTTCTTCCCCCACTTCCCTCAGGTGTCAAAGAGTCAATACAACATTCCTCCACACAAAATGGACCTGCCAGCTGTCACAATTCTTTTGGGCCAGGTACACACCTGCCTCAAAAGAATTGTGACATACCAGCCACAGGTGTTGGGATGGCTGCCTTGTCTTCTCCAAAGTGAGCCCTTGTTCATATCCTAGAAAATAATGAATGCCAGTAGATATCATAAGGTCCCAATCCACCTGGAGCTAAGGACTATTTTGAGGGGCATTGCACATGAATGGAGGCCAGAATGCCCCTCTCCCCTCCCTGTAGTGTATTGTTTTGTATTGTAATTGGTATTTGTAGAGTGCACTGTGAGCAAGAATGGTATCTTCGAGCTAAGGATCACTATGTAGGGGGAGACAGCAGGTTGAAAGCTGAAAACGTGTTGCTAATACATGTATAACCAGGTTTTCCGTGTGATCCTGAATTTTAATAAGTCAGACTGAGCTCGCGGAGGAGCAGGTAGTTTGTTCCATATATGGCCAGCGTTGACAGTGAAGGTGCTGCCTTCCTGTCTGACTTTTTTGAATCTTGGTACTTTAACAGTTGCCTGTAGTAGATCGAAGATTTCTACCAGGGGTGTATTTCTTTAGTTTGTTTTGAAGGGGTTGGTCCTTTGTTTTGCAGTGCCTTGTGAACAATACAGAGAGATTTGAAGATTATGCTCTGTTTGATCGGCAGCCAGTGGAACTCCTTCAAAGCCTCAGTAGCAGATGAATACCGAGGTTTTTTCAGTGTTCATTTGGTGGTGATTATCTGGATGTGCTCTATTATTTTTAACAGGAGATTAGGTGCTCCTAGGAGTAGGGTGTTGCAGTACTCCAGCCTGCTTAGTATCACCCCTCTAGAAATTAATGATCTGGCTGACAGATCAAGCAGAGGGTAGCTCTTCCTTAGGACCCGGATAAGTGCAAAACAGGTCCTGGTGAGTCCATTCACTTGATTTTCTAGGGACAGATTTTGTTCGATTATCACGCCTAAGTTTCGGACCGCTACAAGATTGACAAATTGATTTTCCGTCAGTAGCGGCCAGAAGTTAGGTGGTAAAGATACCGGAATTTTGTTGGAAGGGCAGAAGAGGAGTTCAGTTTTATTTCCATTCATTTTTAGTGAGTTTGCATTCATCCAGTCGAAGATGGCAAGAATGCACGCTTGGAAATTGCTGATGATATCCTCCTGATTATTGTTTCAAGACAGAATAATTGAGTATCATCTGTGTAGTTAATTAGTTTGATGTTATGAGTTTTTATAAGGGTGATGAGTGGCTTGATATAGATATTGAACACAATGGGGCTCAGATATGAGCCGTGATGAACACCCTGTTATCTTTTTGAATGTAGATTGGAAAGGAGGCAGATGTGAGAAGTTGGCCTGATATATAATGTTCACTATTCTAGTGAGCACTTTGTATCAGTCCAAACAACCCTCATTGATGATTGGTTGTAAGTCAACCTTTATAGACCAGCTATCCTAGTAGCATGGATACGAGCAGTCTTCGGGCTAAACTCTAGAGGGCGTGTTAAGCCAGCTGTTATACCATCACATATACCCCTTGAACACCAAGTGAAAGGACACCACACAAGTGTTATGAAAATAAACAGTGTATTTATTTAGATCACAACAGCCCTGTACTCTTTATGAGGACAGGGTACTAAGCACACAACAAAACTCTTACGAAAATACTTTAAGTTGCACAACTTACACAAATGCCCGAGGGACACGAAAAACCATATACTCTAAAAGTGGAATGCGAAATTACTAGCAGGTAAGTACTAATCTCATAGGGTTTGGAATTGCTAGGACTGGACTACTGAACCTTCAGATTACTAGCAGGAGGCCTAGGGGACTCGGGTGCAGAGTGTGCACTCTCACGCGGGATGCAGGACAAAGTCTATGGATGCTAGAAATTACAAAGTTGTGTTCTCGGGCGAACCCGACTAGGTAGGTCAAAAACGAAAGTGGATCTAGGCATTTAGAGAGTTGTTCTACGCTGGAGCACCGGGGTACTCGGTTTACCTAGCCCAGGGGCTGCGGCTGCATAGGGTTCAAGTGTCGTCGGAAACCCTCGTTGACGAACCAGGAGCCTGAAAGAAGAAGTTGCTGGCAGGCGACCAGTGAAGAAATTCGGATGGATCCAAGCCTGGATCGGAGATGGAAGACACCTGTAAGCAGAGGGGACCAAGTTCTGAATCACTAGCCAGTGATTAGATGGGCACCAGGATGGCACCGGCTGAAGTCACCTCGACCAGGTGAGTGGCCGACGCTGGGCTCTGCAGTCTCACGGACCAGGAGGCGTTGTCGGCAACCAGGATGGAGGTGCGAGCTGTCCCACGATGGTATCTGCTGTCGACGTCGCTGGACCCAGGATTGGGGCAACAAGTCTTGGCAAATGCAAGCCCACGCGGTGGACTTAAAATGGCGTCTGGAGTGGACCAGGAGGGTCCGGGGTGCTCCTCTTTTGAAGGGGAGCAAGGGCCAGTCTGGAGCAACCAGACCAGCAGTGTTGATGTCGTCGTTCGTCGTCAGGAAGGCCGCAAAGAGCAGAAGGACCCCACGCAGATCTCGTGGAGGCTGAGAGGCTGAACTTCGGTGCTGGAGCTGCTCAGGGTTGCGGCTTCTCGGACCCCAAAGCACTCACTCGAGGATCCCTCGGCGGTCGTGCTGGGCAAGCGTCATGCAGTCTTGAAGATGGCCGGTCCCTCGAGGTCTCGTTGCACCCACGGATCTCAGCTGAGCTGACGATGTGGGTAGAGGTCAGAGGTGCCAGGGAAGCCGGGTCTCGTCGTGCTGGTCAGTCGGATTCCGGAGGAAGGACGTGCAGCAAACCGCAGTGTTCTTGGATGGTGCCTGCGGGTGCGGGGTGACTACTCCTTAGTCACAAGGGAGAAATTTTGAGAAGAAGTCGAGAGTTCCTTTCATAGAAAGTAGTTTCAGGATTTAAAGTTGATCTAATTTGGAAGGGGGCCCGCTCCTATCTTTATACTAGGAAAAGGGGCTGGCACGCGACTAGGTCCTGCCCAGGGGTGGGACCAGGAAGGGGGGTGGTTACACCCCTCTCCCATGCCGGACTTTCCCCAGCTCAGGGGCTGGTGTGCCCCTGGAACTGGTTCTAGCCGGCAGATGCATAGTGAGCACCGGGGTGCCACTTGCAGTCACCTTCCTCTAAAGCCCTGCCTACCCAGGATACACAAAACCCTGTCTGGGATGGTGCTAGCACCGCCCCTGACAGGAAACCCTTTGTCCAAGCCTCCCTCGCTGGAAGGACTCCCAGCAGCAGGAGGTCAGACTTGTGTCTGTGGTGGCAGCATCCATTTTGTGATGCTGAGGCTTCAGTTAACTTTAACCGGGGTTCACAGTTACATACATGTTGTGTCCCTCTAGAAGGGTGGAATGCTAACCCCGTCACCAGAATTGGTGAGGGGTTAGTATTCCAATTCGTATGACACCTTACTCGACATGTTTTGATAAAGCGATACCAAAGATAGCATATAACCGCGAGGATTATAATGCACTTAAGAGTATATGGTATGCGTTATCATGGAACAGCTATTAGGACTTGGTTCCGCAAGCTGCAAATGGGCTCAGCTCATGCCAGAGCACCATCTCACACGATACCAAGCACTCTGCCTTCAGGATTGTCAAGGCCTGCCATAGGAGTGACTGATAGGAATCTGTGTGTCCATTTTAGGGTTAGATATAGGCATACTATATCTAAAGCAAAGGGTGATTACACCACCTTGCCCCAGCTGTCGTGCAGCCAGTTGTTTCAGATTTAGATGGCCAGCCAGGGGTGGCATAATACATGCTGCAGCCCCTGGTAGGCCCTGGGTACACCTATGCCCTGAGTTACAGGGTCTGATAAGGTGGCCCAGTACCAATTGGTAAATGCACCTAAGGTACGCGTGTCAATTTAGTGAGAGAACAGCAAGGCTGTGGGTCTGATTAGCAGGCCCACAGCCAGAGAAGTCGTAAACCAGTGAAGCAAAAAGCACAAATCTGGGGTGATCATAGGATTGCAGGCCCTACTCTCCTACAGGAGAGAGACAGCCCGGCCGTGTCCTGGCAGGTAGGATTCAAGCCACATCAACATCAGTCCTCCAGCACCCACAGCCATGATTCTGGAAAGAAGGTTGTGGTGGTTCACCATGTCAAAGGCCGCTGATAAATCTAGGAGGACAACTGATGGGTTACAGGTATTAACAGGGGCCTTCTTCTAGTCAGGCTCATTTATGATGCATAAGGATGACCCCTGAAGCACGAGAACATGTGAACGGAGAGGATAGGAAAATGTGGTGCACTTTAGGATCACGTCCGAGTGCAGAAAATTATTTTTGTCCCTCTTCAGGTGATATTGTACTAATAATGGGAAGGAAGCTATTGCCCTTTGATGGATGCAGCGCTAACGTTTTGTTCTGCTGCACTTCACGTATTGTCTTTTAAGTCTCTTAAATGTTGTGTGGCTTTTTATGTGAAACAAAGAATGATTGCATTGCCTAACTATAGGAACAGTGGCAGGAACAATTTTCCACAGACTCGTGTTGAGGGAGATTGGAAGGATGCTGGGAGGACTGGGGTGAATCCATTTTGCTCTTAAATATTTATCCATTTTACATTGGGATGTTTCCCGTGCCCGGTCTGAAAATGATTGTATGATTTTGCATGGATTGTTGGGGTTTTGTAATTTTGGTCAATACCTAACAAAACTTATTTTAAACAAGAGATCTATTCAGCAGTATTCCAACTATCTGGTGCATTTTTTCTTTTACAAATACATATTTATGTAGTCACTTTTTAACTCCACTATTACTGTGCCTTCTTACACTGAAATGTCAAAAACATTTTAAATCTCGAAATATTCCTGAATTAATCTAAATGGGTATATTCAGTCTAGAAAAGCATGAGCACAACATTCCTGCCTTGAACATTCTAAAGTGGGTCGAGATGATAGTGAACATTCCATTCTAGACACCATCTTTTTTTAAACAAACACTGACTTAGATATATCAATCTCTTAGTGAACAATCATGTCTTATTAAATTGCACTAACCATTGCCCCCCTTGCTTAGCCGCTCTCAGGTGGCAAAGTAACAGCATGCTGATCAGCAAATAAATATTGAATATAAATATAATAATACATAAATAAATCCTGGGCTGTCCAATAAATAGAACCCAAAGGAGGCTTTGAAGGCAGAAAAGAAACTCTCACCAAGTTAAGAACCTCCTCGACTTCCCTTCCGCCACTAAGAGAGGAAAAGAAATCAACAAGATCCGAAAGGGTTCCAAAGGATTTTTATCATGAGGGATCTTGATCATCTTTTTGTCAAAAGCATTGGTGCATTTAAAGGAAAATATTTTTCCTGGATATGCATCAATAGTGTGAGCCTACTGGCACAAAACCACAAGTAAACCTGACAAAGTCCAAACGTCGTCTTCTCCATCTGTGGCATAAGGAAGCTAAGAGGATGCCAATCAGAGATTTCTATGGAATGTTGATATACGAGATAAAGTACCCCTCACTACATTAGTACTATACAGCAGGGCACTGATGAGTTATACAATCAGATAACGGAATAAGGCTGAAGGCTGCATTTCTTTATAAGGTTTTGGAACTCCACGGTAACTTGCACTAATCTTATGCACAGCAGGAAGTAATTTCATTCCTTACAATACATGGTCACACCATCACCTACACCTTTCCTACTACCCACTTACATCTTTGGTGCACAGCTCTTTTATATGAAAGAGAGGGCATGTTTGCAAATATAAAGAATAAAAATAGGCTCTCTAGTGCAACATTAAACACATCAAAAACCGGTTAGATATTTGTTGCAAAACAATGTTAGAATAAGTTTGATGCAGGTAATTTTTTGTTTAGTGGCACAGTAACTCGGAATGTGTAGAAAAATGCAGAAAGATTATTACAAAAATGTATATTTACCTATGGCGTGCAAAAAATAAACATTTTGCCATGAATATCTCTTTTCTGTTTGTCACTATACTGCTAGATAAACAAAGCAGAAGAAGAAAAAAAAAATCAACATTTTTTCCTCCTTATACAGCTGCTTTACTTATGCTCCATGACTTAACCAGCCTCTCCTCTCAACAGCTGGCAGAAGGAATTGTGATGTCAGAACTCAACTGTAATAAGTAATTAAAGTTGAGCTCTGACATCATTTCTTTTTAATAGGCGACTGGGTGAGTCACAATTTGCCTATTATAAAGAAAAGAGAGACAGGTTTATATTCAAGGATTGCAGATTTCCATGTATGATATTTTGTATGTTGAATTATAGATGGGTAACTAACTGTGAATAATAGGGATGCTTTTCACCCAGGGGTACTGAGTGACTTGAAATCAACTGCAAGAGCGCAACTTGAGTTGTCTACAACAATAAGACTATCAATGCAATATATGAGACTATGCAGCAAGCACCCATCATGTTGACAGAGGGAGAGTGAAGAACTTTATCCATAGCTGAATGGAGCCTAAAAGAGAGGTTATTTGTAGAGGCATCAATGTATTCAACGGTAAACTACAAGTGAAGATGCAGTACAGTGCAGACCATTAAATGTGAGGTGCCCCAAGTTCAGCTAATGAAGCACGAAAATGTGCGCTAAATGGATTTCAGAACATTCAATAAGTGAAAAAGCTGCTGTCAAGGAATAAACACAAATTTAAAAATTGTACGAAGCTCCATTGTATCATAGATTATAGTACTGATTTCACATAGCATTGTCACAGTCAAAGAAATTCCATACACTCAGGACATACACTGTGCAGCCAAGATTTTGTAGTTTTATTTTCGTTCCATTTTAATAATCGTTTTTTATTTTGAATGAATACTTTTTTGCTCTTTGTTCTCAAAACTTAGTTGGCATACTTTCTGGTAACTGCTGACAAACAGCCCCAGTGGTCACTCTGGGAACATACTTTTGCACGAGCCCCGGCAGGTCTAGGACTTTGTTATGGTACCATAATATTCTGACTTGCTCATTCTGTGCCCCCCCCCCCCCCCCACCAGTTTCAGGTAATGTGTATGGCATGGGAAGATGCACACCAGCTGCGGGCATAGATAGCATGGTTCACAAAGAGGCACAACTCTGATCCATTGAAGACATACGCATTGGCCATAAACCGGTTAGATGGCCGGTATGGGAAACTAGGGGGATCATTACGATTGCAGATCTTAGTAAGGCGACCTTTTGAACTTTTGCAATGCTTCAATCAGTGCTGGTATTGGCAACTGAGAAAATGCATATGAGACAAACTTGGACAGGACCCAATACACCTCCCAGAGGCACCCATATGGGGATATATCAGAAACGGGACGTTCTAAGGGTATTGTATTGAACCTATATAGGATCCTTATTGATAAGGTCTACTCCTCTAGTATGCTGCAGTCCTCTCTAACCTACTGGCTGGACAGGTTAGGATTTGCCTTCCCAGATTGAAACGGGAAGGAGATAATGGAATGCCATGACCGTTCACTTCGAGAAGGACGATTGAAATACCCCTACTTCAAGATACTACATAATTGGCATTGGTTCCCACATACATTGAATAGGGCCCTCTTCCACATCAAGATGTTAATTTGAGTTGATAGGATTGACCTCGTGCTGTATCCAGGAGACTGGCGAGTTGGGTGGCAGACAGGAGAGCCCCAGGAAGTATAAGTATGCCTGATTGTCCTAGACTAGCTCCAAGGTACCTACCCCTTGCACACCTACTGGAACTGCGCATCGGACACAGTGCTGCTACTCTTCCAGTCTTGCACTTAGAGAGTTACCTCACAAATAGCAATGTTGATTAATGAAATACTATGGCTCAAACCTTTCTATATTGTCAGACTTTACCCAGACCTATCTGTTATCTAAAATAATATATTTTCATGTATCCATGTTTGGCACTTGGGTGCTAACTATTTGCTATTGTTGTTTATTCTTCAAATATCTATTTTTTAAAAATAGACCTGACCATAAAGGATTTTTTTTTTCAAAACTTAGTTTGGATCATTACATTTTATAATCTCATAATTCAGTTGATGTTTTGACATGTTTGTTAATTTATGCACTGCTTGCAAATCTCCAGAGAATAGTCTTGTGGTTGGTTTGCTATTGAAAAGTAACAAAGAACAGCCTTTCAGAAACAGCCGCCCCATGACACTCTCGATCAAGTTGTATGGGAAAGGAGTCACAGCATTCATCATACATGTGGCTTCTCCCCTGTTAGTCTGGTTGCTGGATTTCTCAGGTATTTTATTTAACATGCACCATTTACAAAAACACAATCGCAGTTTGCATGAGTTCCCATTTCTTTAAACACAGGAGTCCTCCATGGTTGTTAATGTCAAACCATGTCCTGATGGCAGGTGCCCATCAGAATTTGTATTCGTTGCTAAGAAAGAAGTTGCCTCTTGTTCACAGATCTTCCTGCAGGCTGTAGGGCTTTACCCAGACCTAACACTGTGGGCGGAAGAGCCAGACTTAATTCACTTATGTTTGTTGAACATCTTTTTCGCATTTAGTAAACTTGGAAAGGGCTATGTAATATGAAATAAAATAAAAAGTGTAACATCTAAACAATACCTTTTTAATTGTGGGATCCAAAAGAGTATTTGGTTTTTTGAAGTTTCACGGACAGCTTTAAAAAAAAAAACTCTTTTGCATTGTTTTTCAGTATTTAGTCTGGTGGCATTCCTTTAGCAAAGCTGTGTAAGGTTACTTGAAGACTAGGAGTTTTGCTATCTGGCCTTTGTGGTAATGCATTTAGCGAATTTTATTAGATCACTTATGGTGTGGTCCCAAAGCCATTGACTTGTATCCATTGTTGGGAGAGTGTGTGTCGATGGTACGCCAATTTGTAATGTTTCTGGTGTTGTGTGAGGCCTGGAGTGGTGTTTCACTCATGATTCAGGGTATTTGGTGTCACATTTTGACCAGCCAGAGATGCGGATTTGTATGGTTTCAGCTTCCTGCTGTCGTTGACAGATAACTATGTCCCGGATAGCATCATCCACATCTGGTTTGATGAACAGATGCTGGAAATGATGAAATGAAGGTGACTGGCTTGGATTTCAGAGGCTCCCAAATATAGGGTGGGCATGAGTCATTGTACTGTAACACCCATCATTAGATTGGATTTTAATATACCTAGGGTCCTCACAAATAAAAGTGTTAACTGAGAAACCTGAAGGTATTTTTAATTTAGCTGTATCTCGTTTCTGTCCAGTAGTTTTATGTAAGAACTCCCTACTACCTTTGCGGAGGTCGAGTCCACCTTGTAGTACCACCTTACCACGGTAGGGAGAGGATCCCGATGATGAAGCATGACACTATTATGTGTGTGAGGCATCCTCTTCCACTAAGGATAGCCTTCCCGTTCTGGATGGCCCCCACGCGACTCTTAATTGGAGGTGCTTGAGCCAATTTGGGGTCCTGTGCCCTTTTGTTTAGCATTGACACCCTACCCTCTTGTGGTTTGTCAGACCTTGACCAGCCAGATATGCAGATTCATAGGGTTTGGGCTTCCTGATGGCATTGAGACAGATAGCTATGGCCTGGAAGGCATCACCCACAGCTAGTTTGAGAGAAAGGATGCTGGAGATGATTAACTGAACGGGACTGGAATTAATTTCAGAGGCTTCAGGCCTGGGCTGGCTGTTCCAAGCAACGGGCAATCCCCCGGTGGGCCGCAAGGGTGGGGGCCGTTTTTATTACATGGCCGCTTTTGCAGCATAGTTGCAAAAGCGGCCCTGTAACAGAATCGTCCGAAAAGCGGCCCTGGCAAAGAGCTCAGTCACACCCCCAAACCCCGGCCGAGCACTTTGTCAGGGCCTTTTTTGGTTCCCAGTCCGGCCCTGAGAGGCTCCCAAATGTGAACACAGGGAGAGCATGTTAGTGGCCTTTAAAATGACGAGATGCCACTGTAAGTGAGTCAGGGAACCACTGAAGGGGTCTTGGGTTGGTGTGGTGTGCCCTGTGTGAAATGATCTACACGTCCATAATCTACAAATCGGACTATAAATTGACCCTTCACCATGCCTTGCTGCTGAGTAGAGGGATTTCATATGAGTAGCTACTGAATGACTGAATTTCACTCTGCTAAAATAAAACAGTTCAGTGAGACATGGGAATTACAAATGGGGAGGGAGGAAAACCCTGATCTGGAATAGCTCTATGTTTATAGTAAAAGGGGTAAATTTTATATTGAATAGGGAAATTGTGCAACTAATTGAACAGTAGTAAAAAAGATTCATAGGGATACACTTTTTGACACTGTAACTAGCAAAACATTTTATAGCGTGACCTATGTGAAAAGCATTGGATGTCATGCCTGAGGTTAGCAGCTCTGTAGGTCAACAGAGTTCTGCTCGTACTAGAGTATGTTGTAAGGTATCTAGGTTCAGTGGTTGAGAGGGAAGCCAGTTTGCTGGGAACAGTCTTACAATCCATTGAAGTTCCACGTGATTAGGAAAGTTTCTGATTCTTGCTGGGACAAAGTTTCAGAGCTCTGCCACATGCATGGCGTAGTACGTCGCACCCCTTGGGGCACTTTCGAAATGTAGGGGTTGTCAGAAGCTTTGCCAGTTTTTAACCAAAGAGCCTTCTTGCTTGGTACGTGTGAATGATCTCTTGCAAAAAGGAGCCTTGCATCATGGATGAGATGCTAAACATTCTGTGATTCTGGGCAAATCACTTAATCTCCCCGTGCCTAACAAAATAATGAATGTGTCCTCATATAACACAACTGGTGCTATGTAAAGCGCTGCGATACCCATACCTTTGGGTCAACTTTGCGCTATATAAAACTCAGTAAAATAAAATAAATAAAAAATGGATGAGCTACACAGATGGCCCTGGAGGCGTAGCAACCAACCAATGGGAGTCAGTGAAGAGCCTGAAGAGCGGAGAGGATGTGATCACAGCTACTAAGGTGTAGGAGAGATAAAGGAGTGGTATTTTGAAGATACTGAAGCCATGGAAGATAAAGATGCACACAAGCGTAATCTAGGCAGGGGGCGCTAAAACAGTAGTACACAGCACTCTGTGGAGGATTTAAATGGAGAAGGAAGGGTTTGCTGGAGTAGAAGAGAGTTCTTTGTGTACATGGGCTCTCAAATGTTCCTCACGAAGGAGGGCAATGAGTGGGAAGAACTGTCCTTCAGTGTTCATCAGTCAGATGAAAAGTTACATCAGCATGGCGGGTCTTTGAGTTAATGCTCCACATCTATTCCAAGCACAAAGCTTTTAAGGAAACCTATTTTATTAAGTTTTATTATTTCAATCCATAAATGATGCCTTGGAAAAAGGAAACAGTAGCTTGGGAAAATTATGCAAACTAGCACTCTGGTCTGTAGTTACCGGTTACTGCTACGCAGAGACTGTACAGTTTGACACTAATTGTTGGCCCCAAGAATCCATGTGTGCCAATCGCTTTTAGCAGCATTATTTATTTTCTGCTGCCTCAAACTGATGCATTTATAACACAACAGCCCTCACACACTAAACCAATATTGGCAAAGCTAATAGGCAGGCCTTGGCAAGCTTGTAAGAGGGTTAAGCTCTTCTGCATAAAGTTGCAGTTGGGTCCTGCAGTAGGTGGGATCCGTCAGCATTTCCGTGTAGTGGTGTGAGAAGTTGGCCTGATATGTAGTGTTTCCAATTCTGGAACCACTTGGTATCAGTCCAAACAAGCCCCAAAGATGTCTGGTTGTAAGTCAACCTTGTTAGACAAGCTATCCTAGAGGTAGCATGGACTAAGCAGCCTTAAAGGCTTAACTTAAGAGGTCGTGTTAAGCGAGCTGTTTTACCACATACAATCCTGTAATCAAATGAAAGGACACCACACAAGTATATATTATAAAAATATATGTATTTATTTCTAAATTACTCCCCAGTACTCTTTATGAGGAAAGGGGCACAAGCGTTAAATCAAAAGCACAGTATAACATACAAAGTTGCACAATTTTGGATAAGGGCCGGTGGCCACTTAAACCATATACTAAAAAAGTGGTATAAGAGATACCAATCGAACAGTGGTTAGGCCTAGGGCCTAGAGATTCGCTGGGAGCAGTCAGGACTAGCAATGCTGAAGTCGAGAGTAGCCCACAGGAGACGGGTGCAGCACGGAAAGTGCGGCTTGCACCAATGCAATGTCAATGGTGCGTAAAAGTTACACAAAGTGAATTAAAAGATACTTCCGCTGAACCTAGAGGAACACAACTTTAGACACAGACCCTAGAGGTGTGTACCAGTGTGGGAACACAGGCGTTGCAATGTTACCTCACCCACAGGCCGTGGGTGCACAGGGTCGAAGTGGCGTCAGGTTTTGACACGCAGGCTCTTGGTGCTTGAAGCGGTTGCAGCTGCAGGCGATGTGAAGCAGAAGTGTCCGGTGCGATCCAAGGGTGGATCGAAGTAGAAAAGTACCTGAAAGCAGAGGGGACAGAGTCTGGGTCACTCAGCAGTGACCAGGGTGGAACCAGGACGGAACCAGGCAATGTCGGGCGCAATCAGGTGGTTGTCGATAGGCTTCTCTCCGCTGTCACGTGGGCTCTGGGGCATCTGCGACGTCCAGGAGCAGGTCACGATCTGTCCCACGTAGGCTCTCGCCGTCAGCACCGTCGGCTTCAAGATTGCAGCAAACAGCACTTGGCAAAAGCAATCCACGTGGAACCAGGAGATTGCTTATCACTCGAACCAGGAGGGTCAGAGTGGGGGCTCCTTTTTACAGGAGCTGGTGCAGATCTGGAGCAACCAGAAAAGTGAGTCGTATTCAAAGTTTCGTCGGCACAGGGGCCACAAGCCAGCTGGCAAGTGACCGGGCCAATGCGTCGAGCCAAAACAAGCAGAAGTGCCCCACGCAGCACTTGTCGAGTGTGGAGGGGGTAGCTTTGGTGCAAGTGTAGCTCGGGGTGGGGGCTTCTCAAACCCCGGTGCACAGCTTCGAGGATCACTCGTGGGCTGCACGGTCAGCGTCTCGTGGCCTTTTCAAGATGGCGTGCCCCACGCTTCCGGTCGCCTCCACTGGTCTCAGCTCTGCAGGGACTGTGGATCGGGCAGGGAGAAGGCAGGCAAGCTTGATCTCGTTGATCTCTGTCGCTCGAGTTCTGGCGGGAACTGCAACAAAGCAAGGGTCGAGGGCTGGATGTTGCCTGTTTGCACAGGGTGGTCACTCCTTGACCACAAGGGAGATTCTTCTGTCTTCTATGTTGAGTAGAAAGTCGAAGGGTCCAGAATTCGTTTCTTATGTTTCTTCAGGATGATCTGAGTTGCATTGGCACTGCTCCTACTCTTATTCGAATCTGGTGGGCTGGACATCCTGCTAGGTCCCCTCCTATGGGTGGGACCCAGGAAGGGGGTGGCTACACCCCTTTCCTTTGATCCAGGCCGCGCTGGGACAGGGGCTGGGAGGCCCCAGAACCGGTTTGGCCGGATTATGCAAGGGCAGCCTTGTGCTCCCCAGGCAGTGTCTGGTTTCTTTGAAACCTCCCTACTACAATCCACTATCTCCTGTCTGGGGTGGTTTGACACCGCCCTGCGACAGGAAACTCTTTGTCCAGGCCACCATATGCTGAGTTTCAGTCAGCAGCAGGAGGCCAGACCCGTGTCTGTGGCAGAGGCATCCATTTTGTGGATCTGAGGCTCATTTTAAATCAACCGCGTTTCAGTAAAGTAACATGTCTTATCCCTCTAGAAGGGTGGAATGCTACCCCCGTCGCCAGAACTGGCGAGGGGGTAGTATTCCAATTCGTATGACACCTTACACGACATGTTTTGATAAAGCCAAACCAAAGTTGCTATATAACCGCAAGGATTATAAGGCGCTTAAGAGTATATGGTATGGCATTATCCCGGATCAGCTTAGGGAGTTGTTCCCGACAGCTGCAGACAGGCTCAGCTCATGCCAGAGCTCCATCTCACATAAAACCACGCACTCTGCCTCCAGGATTGATGAGGCCTTCCATAGGAGTGGCTTACAGGCTATATATGTGTCCAGATATAGGTTTAGATATAGGTATACTATATCTAAGCAAGGGGTGATTACACCCACTTGCCCCAGCTGAGTGATCAGCCAGTTGTGTCAATTTTAGATAGCCAGCCAGGGGTGGCAAAAGATATGCTGCAGCCCCTGGTAGGCCTTGGATGCACCTATGCCCTGGGCACCTATAGTGCTCTGTAAAGGGGCTGATAAGGTGACCCAAGCCAATCTAGTTATGCACCTAGGGTACATGGAATCCATTTTACAGAGAGAGCAGATAGCCTGGGGCCCTGATTAGCAGGGAACCAGGCCAACTAAGTCGAAAACCAGCTAAACACAAGGCAAAAAATCTGGGGTAACCATAGTCAGGTAGCCACCTTCCTACAAGTGGGTACTGCTCTTTTACCCCATTGCAAAGCAGCTCTGCCAACAAGACAGCCACTGCCACAAGCGTATGATTGGCCCACTGCATACCCTTGACCGGTCCCAACAGACACACTGCAGACAGTGCTTTAAATGGGCCGGTACTCACCGGTACTGAGTACCGGCACTTCTTATTTTAATCCCTTCAAGTACCGGCACTTCTCCCCCTGCCAAGGAGAGTACCGGTACTATAGTCTGCTACATTGCTCATTGATAATTCTGCAGAGGCAGGATGGCACCTGTCTCTGATATTCTGACAGCCAAAGTGCCCCTGTAGCCTTGTGCTGAGCCGCTGGGGAACCGAAACCGTGTCGATAATTTCACCTTCACGCTGAGCTTGACAGAGCAGTGTCCATACCATTCAGACACAGCTCTGTCAATCACATTTACACTTTGATGTGCATTGTGCGCACCCTGGAATCCAGGTGACCCACTGAGAGCGGCAATTAAGGAAGCCACGGGAGGTAAAGAGGTAAAATTTCCTTTATCCCATGAGCCTTTTGTGCCAGTGTGTGACGGATTGTTAATGTTTAACGGCTTGTGTGTGCCTTTAGGTGTAAGGGAAAGAGGAAGATATAGAATCTGGGTAGTCCAAAAAGGTGTTTTAAAGAATGTGGGCGGACTTTGGTATCCTTGAAGGCTTGTTCTTGTTTGGGGTCCTACTGCCATGTGGTGGTGAATTTCGTCAGTTCCCTGAGGGGCTTTGTGAGGTTGGACAAATCCGGGACAAACCGCCCACAAAAGTTCACCATCCGTAGGAAACTCCTTATTTCCGAGATATTGGAGGGTGCTGGGGCTTCCTGTATGTCTCGCACCTTGTCGGGGTCTGCAGCCACTCCTTGGTCAGTGAATGTGTAACCCAAGAAGCTTATCCTGTTCTTTAAGAACTGGCACTTTTCTATGTGCAGGGTCAGTCCGGAATCTTTGATCCTTTGGAAGGACCCCGCAAAGTCTACAGTGGTGATCTTCCATTGACGATGCGTAAATGAGTAGGTTGTCGCTTACGCTCAAGACCCCTGGTAGCCCGCTGAGGACTTCAAGGATGGTGTTTTGGTACACCTCCGCGGCACTTGAGATCCTGAAATTGAGGCCTCTGTATTTCCTCAGGCCGACGTGCGTAGAGAATGTGGTGATGTATCAAGAGTCTGGGTTTAGTGGCAGTTGGTGATAGCCAAACCGGAGGTCCATCTTCAAAAACCACTTTACGCCGTTCATTTCTACCAAGATGTCATCGATGGTGGAGGTTAGGTGACGTTCCCTTTTCACTGCGGCGTTTGTGATGTGCATGTGAACGCAGATGCGGACCTGCCCCAGCTGTTTCAGTTTCCATGCCACTATGATCGGGGACACCCAAGGGGTGGGTCCACAGACCTTTTCTATTATCCCTTGCTTCTCCGGTGCCTCTAGCTCTTCTTCGACCTTCTTTCACAAGTGGAACGTGATGCGCCTGTGCCTCAGCGCCACCGGTTGGACTGACGGGTCGATGCGGAGAGAGACTTCCTTCCCTTTCAGGCATCCAATGACTTTGAAGACTTCTTCGAACTCCTCCATGATGGCCTCCCCTTCCTCCTCTTGTACCGCCATGGCGAATGATATTGGCCTCAGCTCTTCTGTTGATTGTCCGCTTATCAGCATACCGCTTCCTTCCTTGGTCACATACACTGTGGTGGGGATCTTGAGGTCTTGGTGTCTCAGCTCTGTCTTGAAACCTCCCAGGAGCGGGATGGGTGTCTTCTGTCCTTAGGCAAATACCCTGATCCTTGCTTCGCGTCGTGGCGGGCGTGGACTTAGTTGATTATACACATTGGCAGCCATTAGTTAGATCGAGGCCCTAGTGTCTATCGTGGCTCTCACATCCTGGTGGTGGATATTGATTCTGCACCTTGGAAGTCGTCGTCTCTTCGGTCATGGCTGATCTACTGCGAATACATAGAGGACCAGGTAGTCTCCCGCGTCATCATCCATGTCCTCACTGTCACGCCACTGTCTGTGCTGTTTCTTTCTGTCATTTTGCATACCGGCATACCGTCGCGAAATGGTCCACCCCCAAGCACTGCACTTCTTCCCCTCGCTGGGCAGTCTTGCATGCGATGGGGTGTGCCTCCGCAGAAGCCGCATTACTTCTTGTCTTGCTCTCTTCTCCCTGTATTTTGGCATGCTTTGGGCCTCACCACGTTCGCCTTTTCCTCCGTGTTGGCTTGCTCAGTCTTGATAGGTCGGTGGAGGGCCGCCTCCAAGTGGGATGCTCTGGCTTGCGACAGTTCTTTTGACCGGCCCAAAGTGAGGATGTCCACTAGAGATTTGCCATCCTCTTGAAGAATGTTCACTCTGAGTTTGGACGAGTAACACCCTTGTATTATCCGACCTCAGATTTCTTCCTGTTCGTCACGAAATCGGCACGTGCTGGCATTTCTTTCAAAGGCCCGTGGAATGCTTCCAACGATTCCTCTTGCTTGGCCTGGCGAAAGATTCATCTTTCATAGTCCCTGTTTGCCATCGACTCAAAATGCGCATTTAGGGCGGTGAGAAGCGTGACATAAGTTTTGGGTGTGGCCTTCACCAGGGTTTTGTAAATGCGGTGGATGTCTTTGCCTCCAAAGTGGAGGAGTAGGGCTCTGCGCCTGTCCTGGGCTATGCCCCCCCTTCAAAATAGATCAGGAGATGGTCGGTCCAGTCTCTCCATCGCGGGGCAAGGGATGAGGGGGTGCCGTCCACCACAAAGGGCTCATTGGCAGGGATCGACGCCATCTTGGCACAGACGCAGTCACACCTCATGGCACATGCACTGCTTACCTCCTGGGGGCGCAGTAGTAGCCGCCTGGTCGAGGGTGATGAAAGCATTGACAGGGTCTTCTCCTGTGGGTGCTAGGCCTCACTGCAGCTTCCTCCTCTTCCAGGATGCTGGGGCACACACATGGGTGGGCTCAACAGGGTGAGCAGAGATGGCCCCCCCTTCCTTCCAGGCACCCTCAGGGACTGTACGGCCTTCCCTGGATGCAGCAGACTTGCCTGGGGGCACACAGCAGGCTAGCACAGGGCAGGCAGCACCTCAGTGGACACAGGGCCTTGAACAAAGGCTCATTAACCCCCAGAGATGCAGACCCATTAACTGCACTGCATGGGTTTGTTTCTGCCCTTCGTCGCCAGTATGATGGGGGAGGGGGCGCTTGCGCGCGTGTAATCAGCGCCGCGGCCGCAGTAACCACATGGGACAACTTCTTTTGGTTACCGAGTGTTCCCGACTGCTTTTGCCGGGCCACGCCCCTTCATTTATGGCTGACGCGTGAAGACACGCGCCAGCGCTAACGTAAGACCTCCGACGTGGGTAGACTGCACCGCTACCCCGCGTCGGAAAACACTACACACTGCACCCGGGCTGCTCCTCTGACACACATATGCGTCCCAAAGGAGAAGGATCTCCCACTCGCAGGTCATCGGGCTGCCTAGTGGCTCAGCATTGGTTCACTGCACTCCACTTCACTTCACTTCACAACCAATCCTCCAAGCGGCGCGACTTCTGATCTCTCACTGCAGAGAGTCACAAGCCACTGTCGCTGCAGGAGTTCTGTAGGATAGTCCTAGGGGGCAAAGCAAGTTTACCAAGCCACACTGGAACACATCCTTCACAATGCCGTCTTCATATCAGTCGGATGGCAGGATATTTGTCGAATAAAACGACCCGGCCGGCAGAGCAGCACTAAAGTTCGGCCATCTTGCCATGGGCTCTCTGGTGCCCCTCACTTGGCATACTGTTTAAACAAACTATTCATGTGTTATGCATTTCATTATTTTCATTTGTTAAGGAGACCAAAATAAGTCCGTGGCTAATCGCTGATACAGGCAGCTACAATGAACAATTTACAGCAGCCATTTTCAACCGGGAACGGAAAATAAATTGCTGTTTAACTAGGTCCCCGAAGTGCAGGCAAAATAAATAGCTGGTATATAAAGATAATTAAAAATTAATAAAAGAAAACACTCTTTGAACCAGTTTGTTACTGAAGAGAAAGGAAGTACATTTAGGCGAATAATCTGCACAGGCTCTGTTCCGTCTCTCCAAGTTAAGGGGAGGGACAATGGTAAAATTGGACTAACCGAATGTCCCATGCTGTATGCTGTGGGGGGTGAGGTGGGGGGGAAATGGGAATGACAACATAACAGACCAATAGATGACACCCACTGAACAAAAGCACCTCTATGTAATTATAGCATATGTCATTTAACAACAACAACAAAATAGTCTGGAAGCCAGCTAAAGCTGCTTCAAAGGCCAGACCGAATAAAACTAATTATGTGCAGTAACAAAAGGAGAGTTATGCTTTCTTCCTCTTGCTCATGCCTTTCATAGTTCTGTTCGAACACACCAGCATACTGACTTTTTGGCATAACACTGTGCAAACACATCTACTTAGCAGGATGAAGTTCGCACTCGATGTCAACAACGTACATAATTTCCTGCACTTCATATTTGTACACACGTGGATCATCCATCAGGCAAGCAAGGATCCTATTTTTAGTTTGTGCGATGTGTTTCACCTGTAACTTCCATCTCAGATCAGGTGACGAGTTTATTCCCTGTTCCTTTGGTGATGTGTTCCTAGAACTCTCCCCAAGAGAGGTCCAAGGACAATGGCATTCCTTTTTTCTCCAATCAATACATTAACCTCCAGACACTGCTTCATCTCGCAGGTTTAATTCCAGGACCAAAAGTTGGAGAGCTACTTTAAAGATGCTAATACAATGGTGGTCACTCAATTCCTACACAGTTTCGAACTTGGGGGAGAACAGGGATGGCTGGGTGGAAACTGACAAGAATTTTTTTTAACGGAGTTTTATATAGTACAAACTTGACCAGAAGGTATCGGTTATCAGAGCGCTTTACACAAGCACCAGTTGCGTTACATGAGGACACATTCATTTTTGTTAGGCACAGGGAGATTAAGTGATTTGCTCCGAATCACAAGATGTTGCGTGTCCCTGCCGAGACTCAAACCTGGTTCCCCAGCTCCAAGGTCAACCGCCCTAGCCGTTAGGCCAACTCCTCTCCCCTGAATTTACCCGGGTACTCACCAGTTGCAGGACCAGTGTGCATTAGCCATGATCATAGGATTCCAATGTAGCTGCTTCAATGAGTCAGCTGTTGTCTAGCTCCACCCATAGTCATGCTTAACTTGGTAGTGGACATGTTGGAATGTATTAGCAATGCAAGAGAGCTCAGAAATCTACTTCGTGCCCTCTAGGATTTAGGATATCTGAAGAAAAACCAATTCAATGGCAGCAAGCTGCCAGTCTCAAGACCTAGGGTCATACTGAGATACACACAATTCAATTACACCAAAGAAATCATTGCAAATTAATTGCAGAGGATCAATTATTGCCATATTATCTGCATAAAAGGAGCTGCATACTTTAGTACCAGGGCAGTATTCATCAGCTTCGGCAGTAAAGATTTCATTTCCTCATTCTGCTAAGTACATATGAAGTACAAAATGAGAATAGATGGGTGAGTAAGCAACACTGCTCTAGGTGGTTTGATGTCCTTGTTTTTGAAGGAAAAACCACCAGCACCCCTTCTTTCATCTCTAGGTAACTGACAGAGTGTAGCGGAGTGATTACAATAACTTGCATAATTTATTTCCGCTTCTTCCAGAACGTAGTGAGATATCCCTGATCAAATGTGTGAGTAACAACTATCAATACTATCTGTGCACAAGTCTTCCAATTATGATCTTTTCTTTACACTACAATTGTCGAAATAGACCAATATCAAAGGCTGACTGTAAAGTTCCAAAGCAGCACTTCCCGAAAGGAGGTAGATTGTTCTCCTCCACACAGTGCTGTCAAGTAGACAATATAGGTCTACTATACATTTTATCTAGTTTGGTTCATATATCACTTAAAAAAATACTTGGAGGGATCTTCTATTTTACTTTTCTAATGTCTGGGCATTACGCTACCTCCTTTTCATGAAGAAGGAATTGATTTAGACTCAGTGCAGAGAAAAACAATATCAATAGTTCTTCTGTCCATCAGTCTGGTTTGAGAACTCTTTGCATTATACCACTGTATACTTTTAATGTCAAAACAAACTGATTTCTATTGAATGTAAATATGTGTTTCTCTTCGGCTTGATTTTAATACGTTTGCTTCTTGCTATACTTGTCATGACTGCTCGTTCTCTTTCCAAACATCCCCGTGTCTTCAACATAACAAAAAGATAGAGGACACTCAGACATGTGTAAGAACTTTAACCAATAATGCTTGCCACAAAGTTAATTGTTTGCTTCTCAATATCGGCTGTCTTATAAAACACATAGTGGAGTTTGCTGATCAAATAGATCAGGAGAACACTGATACTGCTTTCCTGACTGAAACATGTGAGATTATGGGCCATATGTATCAAGATACCAATTAGCGATTCTGTAATAGCGATTTTTAAGAAATCGCTATTTCAGAATCGCTAATTGGTATGTATCAAGAAAATTGCAATTTTTTTTGAGATTTCTTGATATTCCTTAATTGCGAATACGCAAATTCGCAATTAAGGAATACTTTCCTCATTTCTTTGGGCCTCCTGGCCCATAGGAAGGAATGGGATTTTTTTCTCAATTTGCGATTCGTAATTTGCTAATCGCAAATTGAGAATAATTTCAAGGGTGCAGGGGTGTCCAAAGGACACCCTGTTGCACCCCTGAAATTAGTATGGGTGCACATGTGGTGCACATACATGCCCTAAGGGCATGTATGTGCGTCACATGGCACTTTGAAAAATGCTGAAATGTGCATTTTTCAAGGAAATCGCTACTTACCACCAACTAGAAGTTGGTGGTAATTGGCGATTCCTTAAGGGCATTTTGGAATTTGTTTTTGCTTAATACATTTAATTTAAGGAATCGCAAAATTTGCTTTTCCTTAAATGCAATCTCAAAAAAAGGAATCGCAAATTTTGCGATTCCTTATTTTGCACCCAAATTCCTTCATACATTTTGCGAAAATGAGTTTGCAAACGCCGAAATTCTGCAAATTTCGGCGTTTGTGAACCCATTTGGCCTTGATACTTATAAGCATCTGGCCCTGATTTTACAGCATGTATAGCAGAAGGCTAAGATCTAATTAGACTAGATAGACCACAAAGGAGAGGTGGCGGGCTGTCAATGATACACCGTAATTTCATTAAAGCCACACATAAACCACTATCTCACCTAAACATTGAGGCTCTTTTATTTACCCTAAAAATTCATAACACTTACACCTTCAATGGCCTACTAATTTACCATCTCCCAGGCTCGAGAGATTATTTTATACAGTCACTGCTAGGCTTCATGGAATCCTGTGTTGACTCCACTAATTTCACCATCCTTGGAGACTTACATTTTTTCTAGTGGCTCCAGATGATAAAAATACCAAGCATCTCCTTGCTAACTTACAGAGTTTCGATCTTTGACAATTGAACTAAAATCCTACTCTTGACGTCAACCATACACTTAATGGTATTTTCACAAATAATTCCGATATGGAGATCAATAAAATGTTACCCCTAATTTGGTCACATCACAAGGCCATCATCTTTAAACTGAACATCTCCATTCTCAATTTTGATCACCCAAAAGTACCAGCAGTGAGCATTAATCGGGATTGGAAAAAACATGATAATTTCAGGCTAGACACTACGCTGTGCAAATCTAAACCTATAATTATAAAAAAAAATGTGGACAAAGCCCGAGACACTTAAGAGGTTTGTTCATTTATACCAAAAGTTTAAACTCATAACAGATATCGACTGCAAATCAATAAGGCATTACTCAACATATTGTAAAAATAAAAGAAGAAAAATTATAATGTTGTCTGCCAGCACACACAAAACGTGAATATCACACAAGGGTAATACAATGAAGAACATTTTTTTTCGAAGTCCACTACACATATGGAACAATCATATTCGAACAATATGCATTTAGGTAGGTCAAACAGTCACACATGTTTAGCTACATCCAATTACATTATATCAAAATAGTCCTCAGGGTGCAATCAATCAGGGTGTAGTTTCAATAAATAGGATCTTAGAGGGTCCCAAAAATCCAGTGGACGAGCAGACAGGTGAAGAGTAGCAGCATAAGTCTCGAACCAGTCCTCACAATGACATATCCCTGAGCCAATGTTGAAATTTCGGGACTCCCCTGCCACCCTGCCCTTACCCAGGATCAAACCTGTGGCTGTGAATTTGCGAAACTTCCTAGGTACTTCCCTAACATAACCCAACAAGACCATTATAGGAGATAGTTGGAAAACATTGTATGTCATGTCTAATATTGCAGCCATCAGCTGTTGCCAAAATGCAGCCACTAATGGGCGGGACCAAGCCAAGTGGAAAAAAATTCAACCCCTGCACCCCACATTTCCTACATTGGGTACCATCAGTGTTTTAGTATTGTGCAAGATCAATTGGATAGAGATATGCCCGTAATACAAATGTATAGTGTATAAGCCGATATCTACCATTGGGGGTTACCTCCTTGGTTTGCTGACAGCAAAATGTCGACATTTCGTAAGTGATACAATAGCCCAGGTCTCCCTCCCAGATCTTACAGGACCGTGGGACCTCTGTAGTCATACACTCCATTACTGCAGTATGTAACCTTGAGATTAGTTTATATGGAAGTGAGTCAGAAAGCAATAGTGTGAGAGCAGACCATATGGGAGGCGCCCCATCAACCCAGTGAACAAACAGCAAAGTTTATGAGGAGTTTACCATATGTAAATATATCCATCAATATGACCGGGGATTCACCTAGGTATTCCTCATACATTTTAAACATTTGTACGGTGAACAGATCACTCAATGTCTCAATACCCCTCTGTTTAAGGACCCTCAACAGCTGCGGTGAGCGATCAGGCTACAGCGTCTAATAATATTTGATGAGCACCTGGGGTGAACATGGAATAGAGACATTGCACAGTGATGTTAGCCTATTCCAGGCACAAATAGTGCACCAGACAGTGTGGAATTCCCAGGGCGGTTCTCGAGAGGGCCATAAATGGGGCAAAGAGGCGGGGGAAACTAACCCCCTCTCAACAACCACATCATGTGGAGCCTGTTGGCTGTTATGAAACCAATGATGAATGAATTGTACCTGTGCCACCAAATAGTTCACCTCAAAATGTGGACCACGGAAGCTCCCAGCCTCAGCCTCCTTTGATGCTTAGATGCAGCTTTTTTCCAACTAGCACCTTTAAAAAACAAGAATTAACCATCGAAAAACGCCTCTGCACCATAGTTTTCTCAAGACCTTAAGGAAGTAAAATAAATTGTAGACATCAAGAACAGCGCTGGAGGATGCAATTTAGCCCAGTGGAAAAACTAAAACATAAAAACTTTCTAAAGGGCTTCAAAACACAAACCAAGGCTACCAAAAAAAAGTTTTTAATAGATAAGATTAGATAAACCAATAGCTCTAGGAAGCTGTTTAATCCAGTAAAAACATTAACGACTCTTGGAAATAGGAACATGGTTACTACTAGTCAAGTTTTCTATGATCAACTAGCCAACTTTTTCTTTACTAAGGTAAACACAGTATTTCAAGATTTTAGCTAAATAGCAAACAACCTCACTCCCGTTCTTAAAACAATTACAAATTAGGAATATTTCGATTCAAAAAAATGCTTAGATTCCCCTTTGACTTTGAGCTCATTCACTCATCTTACTGTAGAGAAAGTTGCTTCTTTTAAAAACCACTAAATCTAGATCTCCTGCAGATCCGTGTCCTCCCAAGGTACTTAATCCGGTCTCTGAAACCATTTCTGCCCATCTAACTTTGATCGTTAATAAGGTTATGCGATCAGCCTGGAAAAAAGCTCCTATTTTGCCTATTGTTAAGAAACCCTCACTTGACCCTTCAGAAGTAAAACAAATGACAGGCCCATTTCTCTCCTACCACTTCTGGCTAAAATACTAAAGAAAGTCATGAATCAGGAGATTATCTCATTCCTGAAAATGACCATTACGATTGCAGATCTTAGTAAGGCGACCTTTTGAACTTTTGCAATGCTTCAATCAGTGCTGGTATTGGCAACTGAGAAAATGCATATGAGACAAACTTGGGCAGGACCCAATACACCTCCCAGAGGCACCCATATGGGGATATATCAGAAACGGGACGTTCTAAGGGTATTGTATTGAACCTATATAGGATCCTTATTGATAAGGTCTACTCCTCTAGTATGCTGCAGTCCTCTCTAACCTACTGGCTGGACAGGTTAGGATTTGCCTTCCCAGATTGAAACGGGAAGGAGATAATGGAATGCCATGACCGTTCACTTCGAGAAGGACGATTGAAATACCCCTACTTCAAGATACTACATAATTGGCATTGGTTCCCACATACATTGAATAGGGCCCTCTTCCACATCAAGATGTTAATTTGAGTTGATAGGATTGACCTCGTGCTGTATCCAGGAGACTGGCGAGTTGGGTGGCAGACAGGAGAGCCCCAGGAAGTATAAGTATGCCTGATTGTCCTAGACTAGCTCCAAGGTACCTACCCCTTGCACACCTACTGGAACTGCGCATCGGACACAGTGCTGCTACTCTTCCAGTCTTGCACTTAGAGAGTTACCTCACAAATAGCAATGTTGATTAATGAAATACTATGGCTCAAACCTTTCTATATTGTCAGACTTTACCCAGACCTATCTGTTATCTAAAATAATATATTTTCATGTATCCATGTTTGGCACTTGGGTGCTAACTATTTGCTATTGTTGTTTATTCTTCAAATATCTATTTTTTAAAAATAGACCTGACCATAAAGGATTTTTTTTTTCAAAACTTAGTTTGGATCATTACATTTTATAATCTCATAATTCAGTTGATGTTTTGACATGTTTGTTAATTTATGCACTGCTTGCAAATCTCCAGAGAATAGTCTTGTGGTTGGTTTGCTATTGAAAAGTAACAAAGAACAGCCTTTCAGAAACAGCCGCCCCATGACACTCTCGATCAAGTTGTATGGGAAAGGAGTCACAGCATTCATCATACATGTGGCTTCTCCCCTGTTAGTCTGGTTGCTGGATTTCTCAGGTATTTTATTTAACATGCACCATTTACAAAAACACAATCGCAGTTTGCATGAGTTCCCATTTCTTTAAACACAGGAGTCCTCCATGGTTGTTAATGTCAAACCATGTCCTGATGGCAGGTGCCCATCAGAATTTGTATTCGTTGCTAAGAAAGAAGTTGCCTCTTGTTCACAGATCTTCCTGCAGGCTGTAGGGCTTTACCCAGACCTAACACTGTGGGCGGAAGAGCCAGACTTAATTCACTTATGTTTGTTGAACATCTTTTTCGCATTTAGTAAACTTGGAAAGGGCTATGTAATATGAAATAAAATAAAAAGTGTAACATCTAAACAATACCTTTTTAATTGTGGGATCCAAAAGAGTATTTGGTTTTTTGAAGTTTCACGGACAGCTTTAAAAAAAAAAACTCTTTTGCATTGTTTTTCAGTATTTAGTCTGGTGGCATTCCTTTAGCAAAGCTGTGTAAGGTTACTTGAAGACTAGGAGTTTTGCTATCTGGCCTTTGTGGTAATGCATTTAGCGAATTTTATTAGATCACTTATGGTGTGGTCCCAAAGCCATTGACTTGTATCCATTGTTGGGAGAGTGTGTGTCGATGGTACGCCAATTTGTAATGTTTCTGGTGTTGTGTGAGGCCTGGAGTGGTGTTTCACTCATGATTCAGGGTATTTGGTGTCACATTTTGACCAGCCAGAGATGCGGATTTGTATGGTTTCAGCTTCCTGCTGTCGTTGACAGATAACTATGTCCCGGATAGCATCATCCACATCTGGTTTGATGAACAGATGCTGGAAATGATGAAATGAAGGTGACTGGCTTGGATTTCAGAGGCTCCCAAATATAGGGTGGGCATGAGTCATTGTACTGTAACACCCATCATTAGATTGGATTTTAATATACCTAGGGTCCTCACAAATAAAAGTGTTAACTGAGAAACCTGAAGGTATTTTTAATTTAGCTGTATCTCGTTTCTGTCCAGTAGTTTTATGTAAGAACTCCCTACTACCTTTGCGGAGGTCGAGTCCACCTTGTAGTACCACCTTACCACGGTAGGGAGAGGATCCCGATGATGAAGCATGACACTATTATGTGTGTGAGGCATCCTCTTCCACTAAGGATAGCCTTCCCGTTCTGGATGGCCCCCACGCGACTCTTAATTGGAGGTGCTTGAGCCAATTTGGGGTCCTGTGCCCTTTTGTTTAGCATTGACACCCTACCCTCTTGTGGTTTGTCAGACCTTGACCAGCCAGATATGCAGATTCATAGGGTTTGGGCTTCCTGATGGCATTGAGACAGATAGCTATGGCCTGGAAGGCATCACCCACAGCTAGTTTGAGAGAAAGGATGCTGGAGATGATTAACTGAACGGGACTGGAATTAATTTCAGAGGCTTCAGGCCTGGGCTGGCTGTTCCAAGCAACGGGCAATCCCCCGGTGGGCCGCAAGGGTGGGGGCCGTTTTTATTACATGGCCGCTTTTGCAGCATAGTTGCAAAAGCGGCCCTGTAACAGAATCGTCCGAAAAGCGGCCCTGGCAAAGAGCTCAGTCACACCCCCAAACCCCGGCCGAGCACTTTGTCAGGGCCTTTTTTGGTTCCCAGTCCGGCCCTGAGAGGCTCCCAAATGTGAACACAGGGAGAGCATGTTAGTGGCCTTTAAAATGACGAGATGCCACTGTAAGTGAGTCAGGGAACCACTGAAGGGGTCTTGGGTTGGTGTGGTGTGCCCTGTGTGAAATGATCTACACGTCCATAATCTACAAATCGGACTATAAATTGACCCTTCACCATGCCTTGCTGCTGAGTAGAGGGATTTCATATGAGTAGCTACTGAATGACTGAATTTCACTCTGCTAAAATAAAACAGTTCAGTGAGACATGGGAATTACAAATGGGGAGGGAGGAAAACCCTGATCTGGAATAGCTCTATGTTTATAGTAAAAGGGGTAAATTTTATATTGAATAGGGAAATTGTGCAACTAATTGAACAGTAGTAAAAAAGATTCATAGGGATACACTTTTTGACACTGTAACTAGCAAAACATTTTATAGCGTGACCTATGTGAAAAGCATTGGATGTCATGCCTGAGGTTAGCAGCTCTGTAGGTCAACAGAGTTCTGCTCGTACTAGAGTATGTTGTAAGGTATCTAGGTTCAGTGGTTGAGAGGGAAGCCAGTTTGCTGGGAACAGTCTTACAATCCATTGAAGTTCCACGTGATTAGGAAAGTTTCTGATTCTTGCTGGGACAAAGTTTCAGAGCTCTGCCACATGCATGGCGTAGTACGTCGCACCCCTTGGGGCACTTTCGAAATGTAGGGGTTGTCAGAAGCTTTGCCAGTTTTTAACCAAAGAGCCTTCTTGCTTGGTACGTGTGAATGATCTCTTGCAAAAAGGAGCCTTGCATCATGGATGAGATGCTAAACATTCTGTGATTCTGGGCAAATCACTTAATCTCCCCGTGCCTAACAAAATAATGAATGTGTCCTCATATAACACAACTGGTGCTATGTAAAGCGCTGCGATACCCATACCTTTGGGTCAACTTTGCGCTATATAAAACTCAGTAAAATAAAATAAATAAAAAATGGATGAGCTACACAGATGGCCCTGGAGGCGTAGCAACCAACCAATGGGAGTCAGTGAAGAGCCTGAAGAGCGGAGAGGATGTGATCACAGCTACTAAGGTGTAGGAGAGATAAAGGAGTGGTATTTTGAAGATACTGAAGCCATGGAAGATAAAGATGCACACAAGCGTAATCTAGGCAGGGGGCGCTAAAACAGTAGTACACAGCACTCTGTGGAGGATTTAAATGGAGAAGGAAGGGTTTGCTGGAGTAGAAGAGAGTTCTTTGTGTACATGGGCTCTCAAATGTTCCTCACGAAGGAGGGCAATGAGTGGGAAGAACTGTCCTTCAGTGTTCATCAGTCAGATGAAAAGTTACATCAGCATGGCGGGTCTTTGAGTTAATGCTCCACATCTATTCCAAGCACAAAGCTTTTAAGGAAACCTATTTTATTAAGTTTTATTATTTCAATCCATAAATGATGCCTTGGAAAAAGGAAACAGTAGCTTGGGAAAATTATGCAAACTAGCACTCTGGTCTGTAGTTACCGGTTACTGCTACGCAGAGACTGTACAGTTTGACACTAATTGTTGGCCCCAAGAATCCATGTGTGCCAATCGCTTTTAGCAGCATTATTTATTTTCTGCTGCCTCAAACTGATGCATTTATAACACAACAGCCCTCACACACTAAACCAATATTGGCAAAGCTAATAGGCAGGCCTTGGCAAGCTTGTAAGAGGGTTAAGCTCTTCTGCATAAAGTTGCAGTTGGGTCCTGCAGTAGGTGGGATCCGTCAGCATTTCCGTGTAGTGGTGTGAGAAGTTGGCCTGATATGTAGTGTTTCCAATTCTGGAACCACTTGGTATCAGTCCAAACAAGCCCCAAAGATGTCTGGTTGTAAGTCAACCTTGTTAGACAAGCTATCCTAGAGGTAGCATGGACTAAGCAGCCTTAAAGGCTTAACTTAAGAGGTCGTGTTAAGCGAGCTGTTTTACCACATACAATCCTGTAATCAAATGAAAGGACACCACACAAGTATATATTATAAAAATATATGTATTTATTTCTAAATTACTCCCCAGTACTCTTTATGAGGAAAGGGGCACAAGCGTTAAATCAAAAGCACAGTATAACATACAAAGTTGCACAATTTTGGATAAGGGCCGGTGGCCACTTAAACCATATACTAAAAAAGTGGTATAAGAGATACCAATCGAACAGTGGTTAGGCCTAGGGCCTAGAGATTCGCTGGGAGCAGTCAGGACTAGCAATGCTGAAGTCGAGAGTAGCCCACAGGAGACGGGTGCAGCACGGAAAGTGCGGCTTGCACCAATGCAATGTCAATGGTGCGTAAAAGTTACACAAAGTGAATTAAAAGATACTTCCGCTGAACCTAGAGGAACACAACTTTAGACACAGACCCTAGAGGTGTGTACCAGTGTGGGAACACAGGCGTTGCAATGTTACCTCACCCACAGGCCGTGGGTGCACAGGGTCGAAGTGGCGTCAGGTTTTGACACGCAGGCTCTTGGTGCTTGAAGCGGTTGCAGCTGCAGGCGATGTGAAGCAGAAGTGTCCGGTGCGATCCAAGGGTGGATCGAAGTAGAAAAGTACCTGAAAGCAGAGGGGACAGAGTCTGGGTCACTCAGCAGTGACCAGGGTGGAACCAGGACGGAACCAGGCAATGTCGGGCGCAATCAGGTGGTTGTCGATAGGCTTCTCTCCGCTGTCACGTGGGCTCTGGGGCATCTGCGACGTCCAGGAGCAGGTCACGATCTGTCCCACGTAGGCTCTCGCCGTCAGCACCGTCGGCTTCAAGATTGCAGCAAACAGCACTTGGCAAAAGCAATCCACGTGGAACCAGGAGATTGCTTATCACTCGAACCAGGAGGGTCAGAGTGGGGGCTCCTTTTTACAGGAGCTGGTGCAGATCTGGAGCAACCAGAAAAGTGAGTCGTATTCAAAGTTTCGTCGGCACAGGGGCCACAAGCCAGCTGGCAAGTGACCGGGCCAATGCGTCGAGCCAAAACAAGCAGAAGTGCCCCACGCAGCACTTGTCGAGTGTGGAGGGGGTAGCTTTGGTGCAAGTGTAGCTCGGGGTGGGGGCTTCTCAAACCCCGGTGCACAGCTTCGAGGATCACTCGTGGGCTGCACGGTCAGCGTCTCGTGGCCTTTTCAAGATGGCGTGCCCCACGCTTCCGGTCGCCTCCACTGGTCTCAGCTCTGCAGGGACTGTGGATCGGGCAGGGAGAAGGCAGGCAAGCTTGATCTCGTTGATCTCTGTCGCTCGAGTTCTGGCGGGAACTGCAACAAAGCAAGGGTCGAGGGCTGGATGTTGCCTGTTTGCACAGGGTGGTCACTCCTTGACCACAAGGGAGATTCTTCTGTCTTCTATGTTGAGTAGAAAGTCGAAGGGTCCAGAATTCGTTTCTTATGTTTCTTCAGGATGATCTGAGTTGCATTGGCACTGCTCCTACTCTTATTCGAATCTGGTGGGCTGGACATCCTGCTAGGTCCCCTCCTATGGGTGGGACCCAGGAAGGGGGTGGCTACACCCCTTTCCTTTGATCCAGGCCGCGCTGGGACAGGGGCTGGGAGGCCCCAGAACCGGTTTGGCCGGATTATGCAAGGGCAGCCTTGTGCTCCCCAGGCAGTGTCTGGTTTCTTTGAAACCTCCCTACTACAATCCACTATCTCCTGTCTGGGGTGGTTTGACACCGCCCTGCGACAGGAAACTCTTTGTCCAGGCCACCATATGCTGAGTTTCAGTCAGCAGCAGGAGGCCAGACCCGTGTCTGTGGCAGAGGCATCCATTTTGTGGATCTGAGGCTCATTTTAAATCAACCGCGTTTCAGTAAAGTAACATGTCTTATCCCTCTAGAAGGGTGGAATGCTACCCCCGTCGCCAGAACTGGCGAGGGGGTAGTATTCCAATTCGTATGACACCTTACACGACATGTTTTGATAAAGCCAAACCAAAGTTGCTATATAACCGCAAGGATTATAAGGCGCTTAAGAGTATATGGTATGGCATTATCCCGGATCAGCTTAGGGAGTTGTTCCCGACAGCTGCAGACAGGCTCAGCTCATGCCAGAGCTCCATCTCACATAAAACCACGCACTCTGCCTCCAGGATTGATGAGGCCTTCCATAGGAGTGGCTTACAGGCTATATATGTGTCCAGATATAGGTTTAGATATAGGTATACTATATCTAAGCAAGGGGTGATTACACCCACTTGCCCCAGCTGAGTGATCAGCCAGTTGTGTCAATTTTAGATAGCCAGCCAGGGGTGGCAAAAGATATGCTGCAGCCCCTGGTAGGCCTTGGATGCACCTATGCCCTGGGCACCTATAGTGCTCTGTAAAGGGGCTGATAAGGTGACCCAAGCCAATCTAGTTATGCACCTAGGGTACATGGAATCCATTTTACAGAGAGAGCAGATAGCCTGGGGCCCTGATTAGCAGGGAACCAGGCCAACTAAGTCGAAAACCAGCTAAACACAAGGCAAAAAATCTGGGGTAACCATAGTCAGGTAGCCACCTTCCTACAAGTGGGTACTGCTCTTTTACCCCATTGCAAAGCAGCTCTGCCAACAAGACAGCCACTGCCACAAGCGTATGATTGGCCCACTGCATACCCTTGACCGGTCCCAACAGACACACTGCAGACAGTGCTTTAAATGGGCCGGTACTCACCGGTACTGAGTACCGGCACTTCTTATTTTAATCCCTTCAAGTACCGGCACTTCTCCCCCTGCCAAGGAGAGTACCGGTACTATAGTCTGCTACATTGCTCATTGATAATTCTGCAGAGGCAGGATGGCACCTGTCTCTGATATTCTGACAGCCAAAGTGCCCCTGTAGCCTTGTGCTGAGCCGCTGGGGAACCGAAACCGTGTCGATAATTTCACCTTCACGCTGAGCTTGACAGAGCAGTGTCCATACCATTCAGACACAGCTCTGTCAATCACATTTACACTTTGATGTGCATTGTGCGCACCCTGGAATCCAGGTGACCCACTGAGAGCGGCAATTAAGGAAGCCACGGGAGGTAAAGAGGTAAAATTTCCTTTATCCCATGAGCCTTTTGTGCCAGTGTGTGACGGATTGTTAATGTTTAACGGCTTGTGTGTGCCTTTAGGTGTAAGGGAAAGAGGAAGATATAGAATCTGGGTAGTCCAAAAAGGTGTTTTAAAGAATGTGGGCGGACTTTGGTATCCTTGAAGGCTTGTTCTTGTTTGGGGTCCTACTGCCATGTGGTGGTGAATTTCGTCAGTTCCCTGAGGGGCTTTGTGAGGTTGGACAAATCCGGGACAAACCGCCCACAAAAGTTCACCATCCGTAGGAAACTCCTTATTTCCGAGATATTGGAGGGTGCTGGGGCTTCCTGTATGTCTCGCACCTTGTCGGGGTCTGCAGCCACTCCTTGGTCAGTGAATGTGTAACCCAAGAAGCTTATCCTGTTCTTTAAGAACTGGCACTTTTCTATGTGCAGGGTCAGTCCGGAATCTTTGATCCTTTGGAAGGACCCCGCAAAGTCTACAGTGGTGATCTTCCATTGACGATGCGTAAATGAGTAGGTTGTCGCTTACGCTCAAGACCCCTGGTAGCCCGCTGAGGACTTCAAGGATGGTGTTTTGGTACACCTCCGCGGCACTTGAGATCCTGAAATTGAGGCCTCTGTATTTCCTCAGGCCGACGTGCGTAGAGAATGTGGTGATGTATCAAGAGTCTGGGTTTAGTGGCAGTTGGTGATAGCCAAACCGGAGGTCCATCTTCAAAAACCACTTTACGCCGTTCATTTCTACCAAGATGTCATCGATGGTGGAGGTTAGGTGACGTTCCCTTTTCACTGCGGCGTTTGTGATGTGCATGTGAACGCAGATGCGGACCTGCCCCAGCTGTTTCAGTTTCCATGCCACTATGATCGGGGACACCCAAGGGGTGGGTCCACAGACCTTTTCTATTATCCCTTGCTTCTCCGGTGCCTCTAGCTCTTCTTCGACCTTCTTTCACAAGTGGAACGTGATGCGCCTGTGCCTCAGCGCCACCGGTTGGACTGACGGGTCGA
The DNA here is from genome assembly GCF_964263255.1 of Lissotriton vulgaris. Lineage (NCBI taxonomy): Eukaryota > Metazoa > Chordata > Amphibia > Caudata > Salamandridae > Lissotriton > Lissotriton vulgaris. The sequence continues at coordinate 287,963 of NW_028246011.1, read as the reverse complement.
TGCGGAGAGAGACTTCCTTCCCTTTCAGGCATCCAATGACTTTGAAGACTTCTTCGAACTCCTCCATGATGGCCTCCCCTTCCTCCTCTTGTACCGCCATGGCGAATGATATTGGCCTCAGCTCTTCTGTTGATTGTCCGCTTATCAGCATACCGCTTCCTTCCTTGGTCACATACACTGTGGTGGGGATCTTGAGGTCTTGGTGTCTCAGCTCTGTCTTGAAACCTCCCAGGAGCGGGATGGGTGTCTTCTGTCCTTAGGCAAATACCCTGATCCTTGCTTCGCGTCGTGGCGGGCGTGGACTTAGTTGATTATACACATTGGCAGCCATTAGTTAGATCGAGGCCCTAGTGTCTATCGTGGCTCTCACATCCTGGTGGTGGATATTGATTCTGCACCTTGGAAGTCGTCGTCTCTTCGGTCATGGCTGATCTACTGCGAATACATAGAGGACCAGGTAGTCTCCCGCGTCATCATCCATGTCCTCACTGTCACGCCACTGTCTGTGCTGTTTCTTTCTGTCATTTTGCATACCGGCATACCGTCGCGAAATGGTCCACCCCCAAGCACTGCACTTCTTCCCCTCGCTGGGCAGTCTTGCATGCGATGGGGTGTGCCTCCGCAGAAGCCGCATTACTTCTTGTCTTGCTCTCTTCTCCCTGTATTTTGGCATGCTTTGGGCCTCACCACGTTCGCCTTTTCCTCCGTGTTGGCTTGCTCAGTCTTGATAGGTCGGTGGAGGGCCGCCTCCAAGTGGGATGCTCTGGCTTGCGACAGTTCTTTTGACCGGCCCAAAGTGAGGATGTCCACTAGAGATTTGCCATCCTCTTGAAGAATGTTCACTCTGAGTTTGGACGAGTAACACCCTTGTATTATCCGACCTCAGATTTCTTCCTGTTCGTCACGAAATCGGCACGTGCTGGCATTTCTTTCAAAGGCCCGTGGAATGCTTCCAACGATTCCTCTTGCTTGGCCTGGCGAAAGATTCATCTTTCATAGTCCCTGTTTGCCATCGACTCAAAATGCGCATTTAGGGCGGTGAGAAGCGTGACATAAGTTTTGGGTGTGGCCTTCACCAGGGTTTTGTAAATGCGGTGGATGTCTTTGCCTCCAAAGTGGAGGAGTAGGGCTCTGCGCCTGTCCTGGGCTATGCCCCCCCTTCAAAATAGATCAGGAGATGGTCGGTCCAGTCTCTCCATCGCGGGGCAAGGGATGAGGGGGTGCCGTCCACCACAAAGGGCTCATTGGCAGGGATCGACGCCATCTTGGCACAGACGCAGTCACACCTCATGGCACATGCACTGCTTACCTCCTGGGGGCGCAGTAGTAGCCGCCTGGTCGAGGGTGATGAAAGCATTGACAGGGTCTTCTCCTGTGGGTGCTAGGCCTCACTGCAGCTTCCTCCTCTTCCAGGATGCTGGGGCACACACATGGGTGGGCTCAACAGGGTGAGCAGAGATGGCCCCCCCTTCCTTCCAGGCACCCTCAGGGACTGTACGGCCTTCCCTGGATGCAGCAGACTTGCCTGGGGGCACACAGCAGGCTAGCACAGGGCAGGCAGCACCTCAGTGGACACAGGGCCTTGAACAAAGGCTCATTAACCCCCAGAGATGCAGACCCATTAACTGCACTGCATGGGTTTGTTTCTGCCCTTCGTCGCCAGTATGATGGGGGAGGGGGCGCTTGCGCGCGTGTAATCAGCGCCGCGGCCGCAGTAACCACATGGGACAACTTCTTTTGGTTACCGAGTGTTCCCGACTGCTTTTGCCGGGCCACGCCCCTTCATTTATGGCTGACGCGTGAAGACACGCGCCAGCGCTAACGTAAGACCTCCGACGTGGGTAGACTGCACCGCTACCCCGCGTCGGAAAACACTACACACTGCACCCGGGCTGCTCCTCTGACACACATATGCGTCCCAAAGGAGAAGGATCTCCCACTCGCAGGTCATCGGGCTGCCTAGTGGCTCAGCATTGGTTCACTGCACTCCACTTCACTTCACTTCACAACCAATCCTCCAAGCGGCGCGACTTCTGGTCTCTCACTGCAGAGAGTCACAAGCCACTGTCGCTGCAGGAGTTCTGTAGGATAGTCCTAGGGGGCAAAGCAAGTTTACCAAGCCACACTGGAACACATCCTTCACAATGCCGTCTTCATATCAGTCGGATGGCAGGATATTTGTCGAATAAAACGACCCGGCCGGCAGAGCAGCACTAAAGTTCGGCCATCTTGCCATGGGCTCTCTGGTGCCCCTCACTTGGCATACTGTTTAAACAAACTATTCATGTGTTATGCATTTCATTATTTTCATTTGTTAAGGAGACCAAAATAAGTCCGTGGCTAATCGCTGATACAGGCAGCTACAATGAACAATTTACAGCAGCCATTTTCAACCGGGAACGGAAAATAAATTGCTGTTTAACTAGGTCCCCGAAGTGCAGGCAAAATAAATAGCTGGTATATAAAGATAATTAAAAATTAATAAAAGAAAACACTCTTTGAACCAGTTTGTTACTGAAGAGAAAGGAAGTACATTTAGGCGAATAATCTGCACAGGCTCTGTTCCGTCTCTCCAAGTTAAGGGGAGGGACAATGGTAAAATTGGACTAACCGAATGTCCCATGCTGTATGCTGTGGGGGGTGAGGTGGGGGGGAAATGGGAATGACAACATAACAGACCAATAGATGACACCCACTGAACAAAAGCACCTCTATGTAATTATAGCATATGTCATTTAACAACAACAACAAAATAGTCTGGAAGCCAGCTAAAGCTGCTTCAAAGGCCAGACCGAATAAAACTAATTATGTGCAGTAACAAAAGGAGAGTTATGCTTTCTTCCTCTTGCTCATGCCTTTCATAGTTCTGTTCGAACACACCAGCATACTGACTTTTTGGCATAACACTGTGCAAACACATCTACTTAGCAGGATGAAGTTCGCACTCGATGTCAACAACGTACATAATTTCCTGCACTTCATATTTGTACACACGTGGATCATCCATCAGGCAAGCAAGGATCCTATTTTTAGTTTGTGCGATGTGTTTCACCTGTAACTTCCATCTCAGATCAGGTGACGAGTTTATTCCCTGTTCCTTTGGTGATGTGTTCCTAGAACTCTCCCCAAGAGAGGTCCAAGGACAATGGCATTCCTTTTTTCTCCAATCAATACATTAACCTCCAGACACTGCTTCATCTCGCAGGTTTAATTCCAGGACCAAAAGTTGGAGAGCTACTTTAAAGATGCTAATACAATGGTGGTCACTCAATTCCTACACAGTTTCGAACTTGGGGGAGAACAGGGATGGCTGGGTGGAAACTGACAAGAATTTTTTTTAACGGAGTTTTATATAGTACAAACTTGACCAGAAGGTATCGGTTATCAGAGCGCTTTACACAAGCACCAGTTGCGTTACATGAGGACACATTCATTTTTGTTAGGCACAGGGAGATTAAGTGATTTGCTCCGAATCACAAGATGTTGCGTGTCCCTGCCGAGACTCAAACCTGGTTCCCCAGCTCCAAGGTCAACCGCCCTAGCCGTTAGGCCAACTCCTCTCCCCTGAATTTACCCGGGTACTCACCAGTTGCAGGACCAGTGTGCATTAGCCATGATCATAGGATTCCAATGTAGCTGCTTCAATGAGTCAGCTGTTGTCTAGCTCCACCCATAGTCATGCTTAACTTGGTAGTGGACATGTTGGAATGTATTAGCAATGCAAGAGAGCTCAGAAATCTACTTCGTGCCCTCTAGGATTTAGGATATCTGAAGAAAAACCAATTCAATGGCAGCAAGCTGCCAGTCTCAAGACCTAGGGTCATACTGAGATACACACAATTCAATTACACCAAAGAAATCATTGCAAATTAATTGCAGAGGATCAATTATTGCCATATTATCTGCATAAAAGGAGCTGCATACTTTAGTACCAGGGCAGTATTCATCAGCTTCGGCAGTAAAGATTTCATTTCCTCATTCTGCTAAGTACATATGAAGTACAAAATGAGAATAGATGGGTGAGTAAGCAACACTGCTCTAGGTGGTTTGATGTCCTTGTTTTTGAAGGAAAAACCACCAGCACCCCTTCTTTCATCTCTAGGTAACTGACAGAGTGTAGCGGAGTGATTACAATAACTTGCATAATTTATTTCCGCTTCTTCCAGAACGTAGTGAGATATCCCTGATCAAATGTGTGAGTAACAACTATCAATACTATCTGTGCACAAGTCTTCCAATTATGATCTTTTCTTTACACTACAATTGTCGAAATAGACCAATATCAAAGGCTGACTGTAAAGTTCCAAAGCAGCACTTCCCGAAAGGAGGTAGATTGTTCTCCTCCACACAGTGCTGTCAAGTAGACAATATAGGTCTACTATACATTTTATCTAGTTTGGTTCATATATCACTTAAAAAAATACTTGGAGGGATCTTCTATTTTACTTTTCTAATGTCTGGGCATTACGCTACCTCCTTTTCATGAAGAAGGAATTGATTTAGACTCAGTGCAGAGAAAAACAATATCAATAGTTCTTCTGTCCATCAGTCTGGTTTGAGAACTCTTTGCATTATACCACTGTATACTTTTAATGTCAAAACAAACTGATTTCTATTGAATGTAAATATGTGTTTCTCTTCGGCTTGATTTTAATACGTTTGCTTCTTGCTATACTTGTCATGACTGCTCGTTCTCTTTCCAAACATCCCCGTGTCTTCAACATAACAAAAAGATAGAGGACACTCAGACATGTGTAAGAACTTTAACCAATAATGCTTGCCACAAAGTTAATTGTTTGCTTCTCAATATCGGCTGTCTTATAAAACACATAGTGGAGTTTGCTGATCAAATAGATCAGGAGAACACTGATACTGCTTTCCTGACTGAAACATGTGAGATTATGGGCCATATGTATCAAGATACCAATTAGCGATTCTGTAATAGCGATTTTTAAGAAATCGCTATTTCAGAATCGCTAATTGGTATGTATCAAGAAAATTGCAATTTTTTTTGAGATTTCTTGATATTCCTTAATTGCGAATACGCAAATTCGCAATTAAGGAATACTTTCCTCATTTCTTTGGGCCTCCTGGCCCATAGGAAGGAATGGGATTTTTTTCTCAATTTGCGATTCGTAATTTGCTAATCGCAAATTGAGAATAATTTCAAGGGTGCAGGGGTGTCCAAAGGACACCCTGTTGCACCCCTGAAATTAGTATGGGTGCACATGTGGTGCACATACATGCCCTAAGGGCATGTATGTGCGTCACATGGCACTTTGAAAAATGCTGAAATGTGCATTTTTCAAGGAAATCGCTACTTACCACCAACTAGAAGTTGGTGGTAATTGGCGATTCCTTAAGGGCATTTTGGAATTTGTTTTTGCTTAATACATTTAATTTAAGGAATCGCAAAATTTGCTTTTCCTTAAATGCAATCTCAAAAAAAGGAATCGCAAATTTTGCGATTCCTTATTTTGCACCCAAATTCCTTCATACATTTTGCGAAAATGAGTTTGCAAACGCCGAAATTCTGCAAATTTCGGCGTTTGTGAACCCATTTGGCCTTGATACTTATAAGCATCTGGCCCTGATTTTACAGCATGTATAGCAGAAGGCTAAGATCTAATTAGACTAGATAGACCACAAAGGAGAGGTGGCGGGCTGTCAATGATACACCGTAATTTCATTAAAGCCACACATAAACCACTATCTCACCTAAACATTGAGGCTCTTTTATTTACCCTAAAAATTCATAACACTTACACCTTCAATGGCCTACTAATTTACCATCTCCCAGGCTCGAGAGATTATTTTATACAGTCACTGCTAGGCTTCATGGAATCCTGTGTTGACTCCACTAATTTCACCATCCTTGGAGACTTACATTTTTTCTAGTGGCTCCAGATGATAAAAATACCAAGCATCTCCTTGCTAACTTACAGAGTTTCGATCTTTGACAATTGAACTAAAATCCTACTCTTGACGTCAACCATACACTTAATGGTATTTTCACAAATAATTCCGATATGGAGATCAATAAAATGTTACCCCTAATTTGGTCACATCACAAGGCCATCATCTTTAAACTGAACATCTCCATTCTCAATTTTGATCACCCAAAAGTACCAGCAGTGAGCATTAATCGGGATTGGAAAAAACATGATAATTTCAGGCTAGACACTACGCTGTGCAAATCTAAACCTATAATTATAAAAAAAAATGTGGACAAAGCCCGAGACACTTAAGAGGTTTGTTCATTTATACCAAAAGTTTAAACTCATAACAGATATCGACTGCAAATCAATAAGGCATTACTCAACATATTGTAAAAATAAAAGAAGAAAAATTATAATGTTGTCTGCCAGCACACACAAAACGTGAATATCACACAAGGGTAATACAATGAAGAACATTTTTTTTCGAAGTCCACTACACATATGGAACAATCATATTCGAACAATATGCATTTAGGTAGGTCAAACAGTCACACATGTTTAGCTACATCCAATTACATTATATCAAAATAGTCCTCAGGGTGCAATCAATCAGGGTGTAGTTTCAATAAATAGGATCTTAGAGGGTCCCAAAAATCCAGTGGACGAGCAGACAGGTGAAGAGTAGCAGCATAAGTCTCGAACCAGTCCTCACAATGACATATCCCTGAGCCAATGTTGAAATTTCGGGACTCCCCTGCCACCCTGCCCTTACCCAGGATCAAACCTGTGGCTGTGAATTTGCGAAACTTCCTAGGTACTTCCCTAACATAACCCAACAAGACCATTATAGGAGATAGTTGGAAAACATTGTATGTCATGTCTAATATTGCAGCCATCAGCTGTTGCCAAAATGCAGCCACTAATGGGCGGGACCAAGCCAAGTGGAAAAAAATTCAACCCCTGCACCCCACATTTCCTACATTGGGTACCATCAGTGTTTTAGTATTGTGCAAGATCAATTGGATAGAGATATGCCCGTAATACAAATGTATAGTGTATAAGCCGATATCTACCATTGGGGGTTACCTCCTTGGTTTGCTGACAGCAAAATGTCGACATTTCGTAAGTGATACAATAGCCCAGGTCTCCCTCCCAGATCTTACAGGACCGTGGGACCTCTGTAGTCATACACTCCATTACTGCAGTATGTAACCTTGAGATTAGTTTATATGGAAGTGAGTCAGAAAGCAATAGTGTGAGAGCAGACCATATGGGAGGCGCCCCATCAACCCAGTGAACAAACAGCAAAGTTTATGAGGAGTTTACCATATGTAAATATATCCATCAATATGACCGGGGATTCACCTAGGTATTCCTCATACATTTTAAACATTTGTACGGTGAACAGATCACTCAATGTCTCAATACCCCTCTGTTTAAGGACCCTCAACAGCTGCGGTGAGCGATCAGGCTACAGCGTCTAATAATATTTGATGAGCACCTGGGGTGAACATGGAATAGAGACATTGCACAGTGATGTTAGCCTATTCCAGGCACAAATAGTGCACCAGACAGTGTGGAATTCCCAGGGCGGTTCTCGAGAGGGCCATAAATGGGGCAAAGAGGCGGGGGAAACTAACCCCCTCTCAACAACCACATCATGTGGAGCCTGTTGGCTGTTATGAAACCAATGATGAATGAATTGTACCTGTGCCACCAAATAGTTCACCTCAAAATGTGGACCACGGAAGCTCCCAGCCTCAGCCTCCTTTGATGCTTAGATGCAGCTTTTTTCCAACTAGCACCTTTAAAAAACAAGAATTAACCATCGAAAAACGCCTCTGCACCATAGTTTTCTCAAGACCTTAAGGAAGTAAAATAAATTGTAGACATCAAGAACAGCGCTGGAGGATGCAATTTAGCCCAGTGGAAAAACTAAAACATAAAAACTTTCTAAAGGGCTTCAAAACACAAACCAAGGCTACCAAAAAAAAGTTTTTAATAGATAAGATTAGATAAACCAATAGCTCTAGGAAGCTGTTTAATCCAGTAAAAACATTAACGACTCTTGGAAATAGGAACATGGTTACTACTAGTCAAGTTTTCTATGATCAACTAGCCAACTTTTTCTTTACTAAGGTAAACACAGTATTTCAAGATTTTAGCTAAATAGCAAACAACCTCACTCCCGTTCTTAAAACAATTACAAATTAGGAATATTTCGATTCAAAAAAATGCTTAGATTCCCCTTTGACTTTGAGCTCATTCACTCATCTTACTGTAGAGAAAGTTGCTTCTTTTAAAAACCACTAAATCTAGATCTCCTGCAGATCCGTGTCCTCCCAAGGTACTTAATCCGGTCTCTGAAACCATTTCTGCCCATCTAACTTTGATCGTTAATAAGGTTATGCGATCAGCCTGGAAAAAAGCTCCTATTTTGCCTATTGTTAAGAAACCCTCACTTGACCCTTCAGAAGTAAAACAAATGACAGGCCCATTTCTCTCCTACCACTTCTGGCTAAAATACTAAAGAAAGTCATGAATCAGGAGATTATCTCATTCCTGAAAATGACCAAATGTCTTGATCCAGCACAACACGGGTTTAGACTGAGACACTGTACAGCATTTGCTCATCTGGCAGCTACCAAAAAGATCAGGATCATTGTTGGCGGATGTGACAGTGCAGCCTTAGTCTGCAGGACTTATCGGCCGCATTAGACATGGGTGACCACTCTTCCCTAGTCGTCCGTCTTGAAAGGATAGGTATTTATTTTTAATTAATAAAAATATTTATTTTGTGTCGAGCAGAAGAACCTGAAGTCTGGAACAAACCAGAAAGCCATCCCTTTTTTATATAGTGTTGAATTGTACAATAGAGTATTCATATTAAACAGAGCTGCAGGGGATACTGAGTTTGGGAACATGTTACAGGATTGTATCGAAAGGATAGGTATAAAAGGGACAACTCTCAAATTGATCAGGTCTTTCTTTCCAACAGGGGGCAAGTAGTGGCATTGGAGGGTTGTACATCTACACCTTTGGGGTCCCTCAGGGATACTCATTGAATCCAACTCTATTTATTGCCCACACTACTCCTCTAATTCAGCTTATCCGATCCTGTAGTTTCACACTGTGTTCTTACGCCACAATGACCCAATTAGAGGTATCTGTCTCCTCAAACCCATAAAGAGGGTCTTCGCAGTTCAAGCCATGCATAAACAGTACTGCTCATTGGATACAGTTGAACTATTTAAAGCTAAATTCAGAGAAAGAGGTGTTGTTATTTTGTAATAACATTACAAAAGGAGGTGGTGATGGACAGAGCATCTGAATCAATCAAACACTCACACCCAGTCAAAAGATCTGGGTTTAATCCATCATCGTTCTTTAGCCCACTCTGCCACCCCAGTTCAGACATGGCTATATGCAAATCAGTCTAACCCTGTGCCTCATGAGAACAGTCCAGCCCGAACTGCCAAGCCATGTCTTCCCTGGACCGGAAACAAGCTTCCGAGGACCGGTTTCTGGCATTCCAGCCGTCGTCAGCCCGGCTTGCATGAAGCCAGTGGCAAAGTGAACAAGGGACTCACTTCTGAGCATACCCTGCCACACTTATGGCGGCCAAAAGCGGTACAAAAGGGGGTGGTGACCACCCCCTTTTGTACCGCTTTTGGCCGCCATAAGTGCGGCAGGGTATGCTCAGACGTAAGTCCCTTGCTCACTTTGCCACTGGATTCAAGCAAGCCGGGCTGAATACGGCTGGAATGCCCGAAACCGGTCCTCGGAATTATTTCCGGTCCAGGGAAGGCATGGCTTGGCAGTTCGGGCTGGACTGTTCCCATGAGGCACAGGGTCAGACTGATTTGCATATAGCCAGGTCTGAACTGGGGTGGCAGAGTGGGCTAAAGAACGGTGATGGTTCAATCCCAGATCTTTTGACTGGGTGTGAGTGTTTGATTGGTTCAGATGCTCCGTCCATCACCACCCCCTTTTGTACCGCATTTGGTAATAACGCCGCCTTCTGTAACAACAACTGGGGGCCACCAAACCTGGGCCCCCTTCCAGTTTTGGTGCAAGAAATTTGGGGATACTTTTTTTTACAACAAATTAGTCTTTATTGAGCATTCAAAACAGGTTACATCTTCCTGCTTTCTTATGCTGAGAATCCTAAAAAAAAGTGTGGAATCTTCCAAAGTTCTGCTCAATATCCAATACATCAGGGAACATCACTGGCTCCCCATTAAGGCACAAATACAATTCAAGGGCAACATCAGGACGGTCCATACTTTTTGCAGGACATCTTAAAATTATACTCTCCCTCTCATACCCTACGGTCTAGCACTGCAAAAAAAGTACTTATCACCAGAATAAAAAATCTCATTGAGGAGAATTTTTTTTTTCCTATCCGGCCTCCAAATTGTGGGTTTCTTTATCAAATCATCTACAATTCCAACCCAATCTCCTGAAATTCAGGAAGGATTTAAAAACATGGCTTTTTAACGCTATACCTTTATATTATTTCTGCTTTTCATGGTTCTTCTTGGTTTTATCGCCAGGTCCAATTTGGAAAACACCACCTCCCAGGCGTCCTATCGTATCCGGCATTGGTTCCCTACTAGAGCCTCTGTTGTGTTACTGTGACTTCTTTCTCCAACCCATGGTCAAGACCACAAACACCAATCTATAGGACACAAAGGATCTTCTCAGACTTCTCAACGGTCTGACATACAACCCAGAAACCTAGTTTCTAGTAAGCCTTGACGTGGAGAGTCTCTACACAAGCCTCCCACAAGATGACAACCTGAGGAGCCTTGAGATAGCCCTGGAGAAAACTGATTGGCAATACCACACATCCACAAAATTCATCTGGGATTGCGCAAAACTCGCATTAAAAGACAACTTCTTTGAATCTGAGGGTCAACTGTACCTCCAGAAGTACGGCACTTCAATGGGGAACGTTTTCACCCCCAGTAGAGCAGGCCTGTATGTACAACACTTTGAGACAGAATACATCTTTTCAAACAATGTATCACGGATCCCAGAATAAAAATTCTACAAACGCTTCATAGACGATCTTACTCATCTGGGAAGGCAACACCGAGTCGCTCAAAAATTTCTGTCAATGGCTCAACACCTGTGAACGAAACCTCAAATTCACATACAGCTTTGACCCCCGAAAAACAAAATTTCTGGACCTTGACATTGAGGCTGGCCACCTCAAAAGCAAAACACATTTTAAACCCACCGCACGTAACTCACTGTTACACTTCTCCAGCTTCCACCCAATGCCCCTGAGGGAGAACCTTCTCTACGGACAATACTTGCGGCTACGGAGAAACTGCACAAACATGACAGATTTCAAGGAACAAGCCAAAGACCTGAGCAACAAACTCTGGGATCGTGGTTACTCCAGACGGATTACAGACAAAGCGAAAAAACGAGCAAGAAACCAAAATCGCGAAGGACTGGTCGAAACATATCCACTTGAAGCCACACCTATACCTCTGACGTGTGTCACCACCTTCAACACGGTCTCCAACCAAGTCTCCAACATAATAAAGAAGCACTGGAAAATCCTCGGGACAGGTAACCTCAAATAGGACCCACCCCTTCTTTCCCACAAAAAAAGTCAAGTCCATCAAATATGCCATCGTCTCCACTAGACCTATACCATCACAGAAACAAGGGAGCGCAGTCTTGAATGCCTGGGGCCTTCCGAAAGTCACAGGCCACTTTGCATGTGGCAATTGCAGCATATGCCACCTGACGACAACCACCAAAACACGACACCTAGAGCCTGGCAAGACGTGTTAGTTGCGAAACCACACTAATTGCAAAACTGCATATGTAATATACTGCATTGTGTGTCCCTGTAACCTAACCTATATCGGGGTGACAAACAGAAAAGTAAAGACCCAAATATGTGAGCATCAGAGCACCATACGAAGCAAAAAGAACAACTAAAATGACCAACCATTTCCTGGAAGCTGGACACACAACCAATGACATGAGTTGGGTCATCATTGAAGTCCTGGACCCCAACGTGCCTAACATTCAACAATAATTACTACTCAAGGAACGAAGATGGATCTACCGTCTCTCCAGCCACAAAATTGGCTTAAACAATAATATCCCTTGGAACAGTCTCAGTAGGCAATAAGCAAAAAGGACTAGCGGAAATGCCAACGCTTGAATACAACCATGAGCGTCCCCAGCACCCTTCCCCAGATAAGAGCTGCCTAATGATTGAAACTCACGCCGAGTATGTGACCCACAATGCCCCCAGGATTCATCCTGAGCTGTTTCATTGATACAAGAGACCGACACCTAACATCCACAACAGTGCGGGGAATGAGATTTTGATACCCTTTTTGATCACTTTGATACCTATCTCATTCGTCAAATTTGGATCGATTATTTTCTGTCATTGAGTAAAAGACAAACCCCGCATAGGTCAAATCAACCCCATAAACTGACACGACTCTGAAGAACCACTTACAACTGATGAAGTTTTAAGATTTTATATAAAATCAGAATTATTGGCATATACAATCCTCTCAGGATAAAAGTCAACAAGTATACAATCAATATCAATTCCAGAATTTACAGATTAAAGCATAGACACAAAGTGGTTCCGTTGCGTCATCTACAAAAAGAATAAACAAGTTAATTCTGTCCCTACTCTATACTAGGTGACATCCCTACTTCGCAAGTTCCTTACCTAAAAAAGGTGTCAGCAGTTTGACTTCCAAAGAAGTTCAAACTCTCTTAGCCTCTAATGGTAACTTATGTCGAGAAGCAGTACCCTCTCTGCCTACCCATCCGCTCTCTAAGGGTCCTCGGCCTACTGCTCTCTTGCGCTCTGATCTCTCTCAGCGCTCGCTCCTAACTTCTCCTCTGAGCTCTCTATGATGGCATCTGCTCGGAGCTGTTCTCTTCAGGCCATCTGCGCTATCTTCTCCCCGGGGTGCTGTCCCTAAATACACAATCACAGTATGGGTGGAACGCCCCGTGACGCCCACCACGTATACATTTACACATACTCTCATTCTTGGGTTTTTCCATTACTTCATCTCTTCGCATCGTCCGTTAAGTTGGCCTTGCTTCGTAGGCACCATCTTCGTCTTCTTGCTGGTGACTTCATTGACATTCCAGTTGACACTTTCAGAGCAAAAGTCTATCACCTCAGCAGAACTCTACTCTTTACGACTATGTTCTTAACCTCATTTGGTCCTGTGAATGGTCATTTCAAAACAAGACTCAAATTCCAAGCGTATCTTATCACGTTTAGGCCATAAACTTCGTCCAACATTGTCACCTTAAATCTAGCAAGACCTTTTGACTCTTGTCTCGCACGTTCAGATCAAGACTATTCACGACTCCTGTGAGCCCACTAAATTACATACAGCGGACTACACTCCTGCGAACTCTTGGTCAGTCAGGTTAAAATCACATATGACCAAAACCTTTCTAACATTCCTACAAACTCTTCTACACAGTATAACCTTTAACACACATTTATATATAATCGAATTTAGCAAATCCTTTGATTATACGCAAATACATTTTACATAGAATACAACATATATTCTCGTGCTTACACCGTGTTATACATGTTCTGCACATTTCTTCGCTTTACGTTTCGTCTTCTTTCTCCGTTTAATTACACACGTACATTCAGTTTTGCACGTTCTGCTGTTCGTAAGCATTTCTACACATTACTACATTAGCCCACTATGTATACGGGCCTTCTAAATCCTAATACATTCTAAAGTGAATACAGAATACATTTCCTATTATTCATGTTACATCGGCTAACTTTACGCTATAAGTGTTAACTTCACGTTATAGATTCTACGTTTGCGTTATATGCTTGTGAATATGGTTCGGATATACTTTTTATTCAAATTACGCTCTCTCAGTTCCCCCCTTTGATGACTTCTAGGAGTCATCACAAAAATGCAATTTGAATAACACTTTACACAGAACTAGTTACAAGGTTCCCTCTCTTTATCGTTTCGAGAGCTCTTAAACTTTTATACTGTTGGTCTTGTAAAGCAGCTAATCTCCTTTCTTGCTCTCTCATGGACCTTTGTAACCGGTTCGACCTATACCATTTGTACAGTTTCACTAAACCTAACAATGTGATTATGCAAATCAATATTATCAATACAGGCTTTAATATGTACCACACAACACTTTTACCAAGATTGGCAAACCAACTTCCAACCTTTCCTACTCCATGACCTACTTTTTCCCAAACATTTACTTTTGTTAAATCTTTGATTTCTTTATGTATCTGTGTAATGTTCTGTATGACTTTCTCAAGTGGTTTTGAATTATCTGGAATGTAAGTACAACATTCTTGGACCTTCAAAGCCTTGCAAACTCCGCCCTCTTTTGCTAGCAGTACATCTAAAGCAAGACGGTTCTGAAGAACCATTGCTCTAATCGACTGCATCTCTCCTTCCACTAGCATTAATGACCTTGCAGTACTTGCAGATAATCTATCTACAACTGTAGCTAGTCTCCTGATCTTAACATCGTTAAGTATTAAACCTAACATAGGAAACATTGCTCCAAAAATGTCTCCAACTACTTCAGCATCTCCTATTTCCCTTTTCGTTCTTGTCGAAGCCTTTCCTTCTATGATCGCTAAATCCTTTGCATGATATATTTTGGGGAAGACAATTGCCAAGTAACACGAACCATACCAATTGTCAGGCTGTTTTACATAGGCATTTCTTCCACATACAAAATATACATTAGGAATCGCTTGCATCCCTTTCATAAAATCTTTCGTATAGTACTCTAATCGAAAAGCATGTTCGCAACTTACTTCACCTACAAATACACTCTCATAATACGTCTTGCTTCGAGTTAAACATAACTTTCCTTTCTGCGTTCTATCCAAAGCTATTGGACCATTGCTACCTTTCTTTTTATGGGCCTTTTCTTCTTCGGTCCAATCAGTTTTCCACTGTCCTGACATTTTCAGAATCTTCTGCCTTCTGTATCGGTCATCTACTTGTCCTATGAACTTTTTCTCTACCTCTGACACTTTGCAAGTCAGATTATTTCTGCGTGCATATGAAGTATCTAGTGTATCCCAAGGAAGAAAGAATTTGGCTAATCGATCTTCCTTTTTATAATAGTCCCACTTATTCATTTGTTTATAATTCGGGACTTCAGGCAGTACCGAATCATAATTTGAAAAGTAGTACTCGAACCCTTCTCTACCATAAAATATACTGAGCAGTAAACTACATGTTATCCCATAAGTCAGTGGGAGATGATGATATCTGATGCCTTCATCTACGGAAGCCGGCAATTGCATACAAACGTAACATTCTTTGGCCTCCATGGCATCAATATACTCATACAATAGCTTGGCATATGCATTTGACCTAAAATTTCCCTGTGACTCGTCTACGTGTAGCCTACGAGCTTCGTTTGCCAGTAACGCCTTTTCACGGATGACATTGCTCTCCTCCTTCTTCCCAACAAGAGCAGGTTTCAAAGTCGTTACAGGCTTTACATCTGCTGTCTCTTTTTCGCTTTCATGTCCTACCATGTATGATGTGGTAACTACTGTAATAATAAGAAAAATTACTACTGCTATTAGTGTACCTATTATGCATTTAGCTTTTCGGTTTGGGTTGCCGTTCTCCATGTTATCAAACAGCGTCACTCTTTCTTTTTCGAAGAAAAGTTTCTTTTCAAGTCTTTGTCTTGCTTTGTTTGCTTTCTCAGTCTGTAAAGTGCTCTTTATCAACAAAAGTCTCTTTTCACAACAATGTATTTTTTCTCTTGCAACAGACAACCCTAACCCTTCTCCGTCCTCTAAATGTAATCCCTAATTTTATTCTTCTTTCCACTCGGCGCTAGGTTATCTTCTTCTTTATAACTTAAACACCAAAGTCTTTATGCATCTACAATTATTCTCGTACCTGCAGCTTTAATAACATGTTCCAATAATTCTAAGCGAATGACTTTTTCTTCTTGTTCTGGTATTTGATGATCAAAAGTCGGAAACTCTAATCGATTTAGCACTAGATCTTTGATCCGACTCAGGTAAGGGGGTATGGGAAGTGTGAAAGTCAGTAACCCCTCAGTCTCGAGTCCAGGCGTCAACATCCATATCTCCACGGCCACAAATGGATCGAGATCGATTACCTTCACTTCTCTCACTCTCCCAGATTTCTGTCCCCAAGACATCTGCTAGATAAGTCCATTCAGGGGTGGCGTACCTTCTGCAGGGCACACGTACCCTTCTTGATCTTCTTGGACTCTCAGATCCTGAATCTGTAGTTTCTTCTTCTTGGTCCGATTCTTCAGAAATCGGGACAAGGGTTCTCTCTTGATTTGCTTTCAAGCTTGGCCTTCTCCTTCTCTCCGGCCAACTAGCTTTGTCACTCCTTGTCCTCCTGCTCCTTGTCCTTGGACTTGTCTCTTGATCACTCACAGCTTGTTCGGTATCTGATTCGAACTCCCAGGTACTCTCTTCTTCTGAGACGACTTCGGTCTCACTGGTGTCCTGACCATCGTCGGCCTGCTCCGACACAGGCTCAGCCTCTTCAATCACCTCTACAGCTTGGCTTTCCCCCTCTGTGGCTTCTCCGCTTTCCGCTGGATTCTCATCCGAGAGAGGAGCTGTTTCTTCCAGAGGTGTTGGTACTCTTCGGGTGTGTGAGGCGGGTATCCAGTTGGGCAAGCCTCCACACTTTACTGCAGTGTTCGTAACTAGTATGACTTGAAATGGTCCTCGCCAGCGCACGTCTAGACAGTTCTTCCTGACGTGCTTCTTCACCAGGACCCAGCCCCCCGGACACAAGTCATGGCACAAGTCTTGTGCTGATGGAACCTCTGCAGCCTGGACCTGGAGGGACACAGAATTAATGGCATCAGATAGTCCCTTGCAGTAGTCCAAGATCAAATCGTCTGTGATGTTCAATAACGCTGCAGTCGGAACCGATGGCAATCTCATAGCTCTCCCCATTAGCACCTCGTGTGGAGAGAGACCTGTTTTTCTGTCTGGTGTGCTACGTATGCTCATCAGAACCAATGGAAGTGCATCAGGCCAACTCAGGGATGTCGATGAACAAACTTTGGCAAGTCTGGACTTTATCGTACTGTTGATTTGCTCTACGATCCCGGAGGCTTCTGGTCGATAACTACAATGGAGCTTCTGGTCAATACTCAAAGCTGAACACAGCATCTTCACTATTTCGCTGTTGAAATGAGTTCCTCTGTCCGATTCCAAAGAGGATGGCACCCCGAACCTCGGTATCAACTCTCTAAGTAACAATTTTGCTACTGTAAGTGTATCGCACCTACGTGTAGGGTAAGCTTCAACCCATCTAGAAAATATACAGACAATCACTAAAACGTATCTGAGTCGATTGCACTTGGGCATTTCAATAAAATCCAGCTGCATTCTGTTGAAAGGCCCCCAGACCTTCCTATGTGACTCAAAGTAACTGGTGTTCTCTTTCCTACGTTTAGTTGCTGACAGATCGCACAACGCTGACATACTGCTTCTGCCGCTACTCTAAATTTCGGATTAAACCACGTTTGTCTGAATACTCTCACCATAGCATCTCTACCTATGTGTGCTGATCCATGCAATTTCCTTGCCATTGGACTAACAAGTTCGTTTGGTAAAACTGCTCTCCCATCTGCAGAAATCCAAAAATTAATTTCACTTTTAGTACATCCAGCTGTTTCCCAGCCCTTTTTCCCATCATCTGGTGCATTTTCCTGAACACATTTCAACTCGTCCCACGTATCTACAGTGTCTAACAACATTGTCAATTCAGTTCTTTCTTGTATTCCCCCCACTTCTACATTGGTGTGAGAATAACCTTGTTCTGCACAGTAACGTGCTACTTCATCTGCATAACGGTTGCCTTGCGACACAAAGTCTACATTCTTCGTGTGCGCGGCACATTTGACAACCGCTATGGCTGTCGGACCTTGCAATGCCTCTAACAATAGTCTCACGAATTCTCCATTCCCAATGGGAGAACCCGAGGAGGTCATGTAACCTCTTTGAGACCATAACTGCCCGTAATCGTGAACTACCCCGAAACCATACTGGCTATCGGTGTATATGGTGACTCGAATTTTGTTACCTGCTAAACAGGCACGCGTCAAAGCAATGATTTCAGCTACCTGAGCGGAATGTACTCCTTCCAGGCAGGCGGCTTCCACAACTCTGGTAATTGTACAAACTGCATATGCTGCTCTCAGCTTACCGATATCGTCTCTTACGCATGAACCATCAACAAAGAATATTTCATCGGGGTTAGTCAATGGCTCATCTACGATATCTGGTCTCGGTTTGGTGCATAGTTCAGTCACATCAAGGCAGTCATGATCTGTACAAATTTCATCATCAATCTCATTTGGAAGTGGCATCAAAGTAGCAGGATTCAAGACGGAGCATCTCTTTAGGGTCACATTCTCAGCAGCCAATATGACTTGCTCGTAGCGTGTGAGCCTGCTATTCGTCAGATGCTGAGTCTTAGTCCTGGTCATTAACAATTCCACAGAATGCGGTACGTACACCACTAACTGATGTCCCATTACCACACTTTCACTCCTTTCAATGCTGACACCCGTTGCAGCTACGGATTTGAGACATCCGGGCAACGCTGCGGCTACTGGGTCTAATGTAGCCGAAAAATAAGCAACTGGCCTACGCGCATCTCCGTGTATCTGGGCCAAAACTGCTAAAGCGCAACCCTCTCTTTCGCAGCAGTAAAGCAAAAATGGTTTTTCATAGTCAGGCATTCCCCAAAGCCGGGGCACGACACAAGTCCTCCCTCAGCTGCAAAAATGCCATCAAACAATCTTTGTCCCATGGTACCGGATCACTCACTCCTTTGTGCGTCAGTTGTAATAAAGGTTTTGCCTTCAGTGAAAAGTTGGCTATCCACTGCCGACAATAACCGACCATGCCTAGAAACATCCTGACTTCTCTTTGTGTTTTAGGCGCGTTCATTTTCATGATCGCCTCTTTTCTGTCTGGAGACACCTTCCGTTTTCCCTTTTCAATCCTATGGCCCAAGTATTGCACTTCGGTCAAACAATACTGCAATTTACTTGGAGACACCTTGTGTCCGTTCTCGGCCAAGTGATTTAGTAAGGTGATGGTGTCTACCTTGCAAGCTTCCTCAATTTCTGACGCAACTAGGAGGTCGTCTATGTACTGGACTAGAACTGAGTTCTTGGGCAGTACTAGACTTTCAAGATTCTTCTTCAGCAGCTGGTTAAAAATCGATGGGCTTTCTGTATACCCCTGGGGAATACGACACCATGTTAAAACGCGATTTTCCAGCTTAAAAGCGAACAAATATTGGCTCTCCTCATCTAAAGGAATTGAAAAGAAAGCCTGGCACAAGTCTATCACTGTGAACCATTCAGCTTGGAACGGTATCTGAAACATTATCACTGATGGATTCGGTACCACTGGACAACATGAAACAACGATATTATTAATCTTTCGAAGATCCTGCACTATTCTGTATTTCCCACTAGGCTTCTGCAAACCCATAATCGGGGAGTTACATGGACTTCCCACGATCTCTTTCAGTATTCCCTGTTTAATCATGGATTCGATCACAGGCTTTATTCCTGCAATCGTCTCCGGTGTCAACTTATATTGTGGTGTTCTTGGATACTCAGCATTGGGCCTTACCGTGATCTTTACTGGTTCTACCCCTTTGATCAGTCCTATTTCCTCTCCAGTAAAATCCCACACCTCAGCTGACACTGTCTCCTTCAAGTCCTGTGGAAGCTCCTCCACTGTTAGGGTAGGATATAGTTCCACACATTCCTGCGAGTTTGCAACCTTGAAATCAGCATCATCATCGTTAGTCTGCACTTCTACTCCTTCAGGCGTGCAATATATTGTGCAATTTAATTTACACAACAGATCTCTTCCTAGTAGACACACAGGACTAGAATCACAAATCACAAACTGATGTTCATCACTGTAATTCCCTATCTTCACTGACACTGGTTCAGTTAGAGGACTCGTCATTCTCCTGTTTGCAACTCCTACCACCTGAAACGTCTCTCCCGACATTGGCAAACCTGGGACTACCGCTGATCTCAAAGTGGATCGAGTTGCCCCCGTGTCTACCAAAAAGGTCATAGGACATCCAGCTACTTCAGCCTCTACGTATGGTCCTCTCTGGTCTACTTCCAGGGCTGCTCCTAGAGTACAGTCTTCTTCCCTATTCACTCGTTGCCCTGTAAGAGGATCAACGTAGTAGCATTCTTCTCCTCCTACGAACAGTGGCATTTGTCTATAGGTTTTTCCTCCATTTGCAATGCGAGGCGGTTGAGGGAACGGGGCTCGAGGAGTCTGAGTCCCCCCTTTGACAAACCTTCCCTTCTGGACTGCTGCTCCCTTAACCACGTTGTTCTGAACCTCATCCTCCTCCTGTTCTAATTCCCCTGTCTCAACATTATAGGGACACTCGCGTCTCCAATGTCCCACCTCGTTACACTGATGGCATCTCGTTGTCTTTTTCAGTGTCGCGATATCTATTCTCGGTCTCGGTCTTTCCTCCTCATCTCTGTTTTGATTATTCTGTTTCTTTCCTGGCGTTCCTGTTCCCTGTTGCCGCTGTCCACCCTTTCCAGCTGACTGCATTTGCACCAACATCAGCTTTTCCTTAAGTTTCTTTGCCTTCGAATCTATTTCATCGCTACAGTACCTTGCATACCTCAGAATCTCATCTAAAGGTTTGTTTTGCCAACAAATCAAGTGCTGTTGAATCATTAAGCTTATGTCTGGTCTCAATCCTAAGACAAACTTCGACACAAACTGTCCTATGTCTTTAGGATCCATTACATCCAAACCACTGTACTGTTTAAATGCTTTCAGCAATCTCTCATAGAACTCGTGAACGGTCTCTTTAGGCTCCTGAGTTGTTCGATCTATCTTAACCCAGTCTATGTCTTGCACCGGCACTTTCTCTTTTAACCATGCAATTACCCTCTCGTACTTTTCCATGACTCTATCTGATGGACCGTTCGTCTGAGCATCCCTCGGAGGCTCACAAGTGGGCCATTCGATACTAAGTTTGCATGCCGTCCACAAATCTCCGGGTACAACGATATCAAACAGAGTGTTCAAATCGATCCACAGTACCTTAGAGATCTTCACAAACCTCTCTACCTGCTTATACCACTCAACGGGGTTCTCTCTTAGTTTTGGAAAGGAATTGGTAAATGCCGCTAAATCCCCCCTACTCCAGGGTACATGCACGTAGTTTCCGTTGGCGATTTCTCGCAAAGGAAAAGCTTCCATGCGCATTAGCTCTCCATCTTGGGACCTCGCAAGTGCACTCCTTCTGACAGATCCCCTCTTGGACCATCTTTCCTCCCATTTATCCAAATCCCTCCATATTCTGATACTCAGGATCAGTTCCTTTATGTGTGCTTTCAGCCCAATCGTCCTGCGATCATCTAAATCTTGATCCGTGCAATTTAGCCTATGGTTACCCTGTAACGCTTTAGTTCGTGACATGTCTATCATATACCTGTCTGCCAACTCAGATAATTTTTCATGAACTGACCTCGCTTTTCGAGTAACGTCCTTAGACATAAACAGTATTTCATCATGATCATACAGCTCTATCCTTTCTATTGGCAATGTGCCGTCTATGATTTCATCCAAGTCTGATTTTAAACTCATTACATCGAGCCGTTTTGCCTTTATCTCAGCTCTCAGTACTTCAGTCCTAGGTTGCTCGTTTACGTTCCTCTCACCCCCACTATGCGCCCTACGTCTCGGTGCAGGTGAGTTGTGAGGCGTTCTTCTTGCTTCTCTTTGTTCCCACCTTTCTAGATCCCAAGCTTTTCCATCCTCCCTTGGGGTATGGTGGAACAAAGTTCTATCCCTCATCACTACATTCTGTCTTTTCGGCTCGGTCTCTATAGATGCAAGATAAGATCCTCCGTTCTGTTCTACATCACTGCAGCTCCCTTGCTGTCTGGTGTCACTCAATAAATGGAAAGGTCCTTCACGGTCCTCCATGTTCCCGCGATCCCGTCCGTGATCACTGGATGTATGGCGAGACCTTTCGCGACTCTCTATATTCTCATGACTCCAATGTCGCACGTTTTCTCTCGGGGCATGGTGAGTGCACCTGAAACTATCCCGGTACTCCTGCGTCTTTCGTTCTCCCTCACTAAGGATGACGCGAGGCACTCCCCCACACCCTGTGCTCCTGTCGTCGCACACTTGCCTACTGCCACTGGTAGTATGGCAAGTATCTCCCTTGCTTCCTTGACTCCCTCTCTCCCACTCCGGGCTGCTTTCGCCAGCTCCGCAGTGAGAGAGAATCCTGTTATCCTGATCTCTCCATTCTGCTTCTGTTTCTAACTTTTTATTCTGCGTCTCTTCGGCAGCATCCCATTCTCTCAAATACTCACTTAATTCCCTAAAGGTTTTCGGTTTCGGTCCCCTCAGATCCATCTGTCCTCTCTGACCCCCTTGTTCTATCCAGGGACCCGTTGCGGAATCTAATGGGAATCTTGGTCCTAGCAACTGCCTTTGGGAATTGATCGTCCTATTCCTATTCTCCATCTCTGCCCTTTCCCTGTCCCATCGTGCCTGTTCCTCCTGCTGGACTCCCTCTGGGTTGTAGATTGACACTATAGGACCTATGGTAACAGGTACTTGTAGAGCATCTGGCAATTGGTACGACCTTACATGCTGCGTTTCTGGTACCTTCTGGACCACAAATCTTCCTACTACTCTCTGTACAGGACTGGATTGAGGTACTTCCTCACCTTTCTTGGGATCCCACTCTGTTACTGGGAGCGATTTATATTCCCCCCATCTAGCTCCATCCTCTTGCTGTAGTACAGGACTTTCGGCTTCCCTGTTATATGGAGGTGGTCTATCCGTTAATAGCCTCTCTATCAGATCCTCATCTGGCTCGCTATCCTCATCTTCTTCTAGAGGTTTCTTTTCTCCCGTAACTTCTAGCATCGGGTACAATTTGTCTGCTTCTATCTTTTGCACCCTCCACTTTTTAGCTTCATCGTCCCATTTAGCATCCTGCACTGCTTTTACTGATCGTTTCACTCTTTCTTGGCGCCTCTTTAAGCTCTTTTCGTGTGCTGCTCTAAACCATGCACTAAGGGCTTCGAACTGTGTTGGCCTCGGTAGAGGTCTCGTTGCGAGCATTACCGCTTTCAGTTGGTTCAAAACTTCTAGCTTAAACGTTCCGTATCTCGGAAACGTCAGTTCCTTATTCCCTTCTGTTAACTTATTCCACTCGGAGATCCATAGTATCGAGTGTAAGCCTACATTCACTGCCATATGATAAGCTGGTGTGCCTTCTGGTGGAGCTTCTTCTCCTGCATACAAATTTCTTCTATCTCTCTTAAAGATTGCCCTTAAACGTTTAAAACACTTCATTTTCAAGAATCTACGATTTTCCTTAATTCTCTTCCTTGTTTACGTCCCGATGACAAACCAACCAATCCCTACGCGGCTCTCGCTGATCAGCCTATCCCAGCGCGGTTCTACGCTGACCGACCAATCTCAGCGCGGCTCTACGCTGACGTCACTCGTCCCCTCTGCAGCAGTTCCCCTCCTTTCTCAACTCGTCTCACGATCTTGCATGGGTTTTCATTCATACGCCGAAAAATGACTACTTCCATCCAAGCGATCACTTTTCTCTGACTGTACGGCCACAGTCTAACTGTAATTGTCACCTCAACTGACGAGACGTCTTCCTCTCACGGTCAGACGCTCGCCTTAACTGATAGGTTACTTACACACTGTAAACGTCCGACCAGCGTCCGTTACTCATACACTCACTCTGTCACTCCCCCTACCATCGGTCCTTCGGGCGATCAATGGTACCTCATGACCCCCTTTCAATGGTGAACAATTACTCTGGGTGTTCGATACACCCGAACCACTTAAGCTCTCCTTGAACTTAAGATTTTATCCGGTTGCGCGCGCTCACAACCTTCCCTCAATCACACTACAGGCATTCAACTCCGCTTGACATTACAACACAGGTACAACATAAAATACCGCAATCTTACAACGCATGACCCTTATACTCACTCTCGACCGACTCTGCTGCTTTTCTCTCCACGCACCGTCAGCACCTTCTTCGGCAGGGATTCTTCTTCTGGTCGTCGATGACTAGGGACCTTGGGGTAATCTAGACCTGACCTAGGTTGTCTTCCTCAAGAAGAAAACCATCTTTCTCTGCTACCAACTGCGGGGAATGAGATTTTGATACCCTTTTTGATCACTTTGATACCTATCTCATTCGTCAAATTTGGATCGATTATTTTCTGTCATTGAGTAAAAGACAAACCCCGCATATGTCAAATCAACCCCATAAACTGACACGACTCTGAAGAACCACTTACAACTGATGAAGTTTTAAGATTTTATATAAAATCAGAATTATTGGCATATACAATCCTCTCAGGATAAAAGTCAACAAGTATACAATCAATATCAATTCCAGAATTTACAGATTAAAGCATAGACACAAAGTGGTTCCGTTGCGTCATCTACAAAAAGAATAAACAAGTTAATTCTGTCCCTACTCTATACTAGGTGACATCCCTACTTCGCAAGTTCCTTACCTAAAAAAGGTGTCAGCAGTTTGACTTCCAAAGAAGTTCAAACTCTCTTAGCCTCTAATGGTAACTTATGTCGAGAAGCAGTACCCTCTCTGCCTACCCATCCGCTCTCTAAGGGTCCTCGGCCTACTGCTCTCTTGCGCTCTGATCTCTCTCAGCGCTCGCTCCTAACTTCTCCTCTGAGCTCTCTATGATGGCATCTGCTCGGAGCTGTTCTCTTCAGGCCATCTGCGCTATCTTCTCCCCGGGGTGCTGTCCCTAAATACACAATCACAGTATGGGTGGAACGCCCCGTGACGCCCACCACGTATACATTTACACATACTCTCATTCTTGGGTTTTTCCATTACTTCATCTCTTCGCATCGTCCGTTAAGTTGACCTTGCTTCGTAGGCACCATCTTCGTCTTCTTGCTGGTGACTTCATTGACATTCCAGTTGACACTTTCCGAGCAAAAGTCTATCACCTCAGCAGAACTCTACTCTTTACGACTATGTTCTTAACCTCATTTGGTCCTGTGAATGGTCATTTCAAAACAAGACTCAAATTCCAAGCGTCTCTTATCACGTTTAGGCCATAAACTTCGTCCAACATTGTCACCTTAAATCTAGCAAGACCTTTTGACTCTTGTCTCGCACGTTCAGATCAAGACTATTCACGACTCCTGTGAGCCCACTAAATTACATACAGCGGACTACACTCCTGCGAACTCTTGGTCAGTCAGGTTAAAATCACATATGACCAAAACCTTTCTAACATTCCTACAAACTCTTCTACACAGTATAACCTTTAACACACATTTATATATAATCGAATTTAGCAAATCCTTTGATTATACGCAAATACATTTTACATAGAATACAACATATATTCTCGTGCTTACACCGTGTTATACATGTTCTGCACATTTCTTCGCTTTACGTTTCGTCTTCTTTCTCCGTTTAATAATTACACACGTACATTCAGTTTTGCACGTTCTGCTGTTCGTAAGCATTTCTACACATTACTACATTAGCCCACTATGTATACGGGCCTTCTAAATCCTAATACATTCTAAAGTGAATACAGAATACATTTCCTATTATTCATGTTACATCGGCTAACTTTACGCTATAAGTGTTAACTTCACGTTATAGATTCTAGGTTTGCGTTATATGCTTGTGAATATGGTTCGGATATACTTTTTATTCAAATTACGCTCTCTCAACAGTCACACTGGTAACCTAATATCACTTGTGCTGCACAACATTGACAAGCTCTATGGTGGTCACCCGACACCACAGACGCTAAACTACAACTCGAGAGATCCTGAATAAATGCTCTCCGTGTGACCAACCGGTTGCTTTCCAGAACACATGGCACATCAGATGCCCATGCCTCTATTGCCCCCATTTTTTGATAATATCTCAATATTCACATACCATCTACACGTGCTACTGCACAGGCACATACTAGTACACGGCACAACAGGCCTACAATTTCTTTTATTGCCTTCATGCAATAAAAAAACACTGGACTCTTGCCTGTGTACATATTCAGTGATTATGTTATTCACACACTGTTTACAGTGCACTTCGCAGCGCATACCAGTACATGGCCCGCTAGGCTTACGTTTCCTTTTATTCCATTATTGCCACTATGCTATAATAAACCACCTTACACGTGCCCTTGTACACATTCAGTGACTTTAACCATAGCCCTCCCACTTTCTAAAACCCTCTTCCAATATGGCTGCCTTAATTCACATCAGGAACTAGGCCATTGCGCATGCTCGCGCACGGCACCACTCCGGAATACTGAGTCATGATTAAACATGCTTTCCTGCACGTACCGGAGCTGGGGCAGACATTACATAAGCCACCAACACCGGCACTTCATGCACCAGCCGGGACCACGGGGGACGACAATTAGGTTTGCAGCGGAGGTCTCGTCTTCACCAAGTAAGGCCTTGTGTGCTACCAAATGCTGCAACCACAGTGAGCCTATCTTTCCGATAGAGCTTATTGCAGCACTGTTTACATTTACTTTTACTTTCAGATTGGATCTGGTATGAGACTCCTCCCGCGAGCCCCGATTACTGCCACAAACTCCTTAGCATTGTAAGTATTGAATGTATTGGTGAATGTTTTTAACCTTTATAAACTTGTGTATCACACCGCACTTTTCTCGTAACAATGTCCCCGTTCTCTGGGCCATTTTTGGGTGCATAAAAACCTTATCAGTGCATGATCAAACCACAATAATGCACGCTGTGCGCCCCAGACCGCTAGGCACTCAACCCGGTGGCCCACACGCACCATCTAGTGCCACAGGATTCATTGTAAGAAACTGCACGCAGTGCCCCGCGCCCTCACCTTTGCAGCCAGCGCCTACAAATCCACAGGAGTGCAGCTTGAATCACATTACTCTCTCTTTTTAACCTATGCAGCATGCATCACAGTATCTATGCTGCCGTGATCTGCATGAGCAATTACACTAGTCACTGTAGTGGCCTTCCCCGAGGACAACTACATAACTATGACATAACCATTAGGATTGCATTTTTTGTTGCGAAATCCTATATGTTTTGTTTCGTCGTCTTCTTTCCCACAGGAATTTTTTGCTATTTTAAAGTGTCAGTGAGTACGCCGACATTTTTCTAACCACACACCTTAGCGCGTGTGTAGGTACCACACTGGTTTTTCACATGGCAACTTTCACCTTTCGCCACTCACTTATCACCTTTCTGGTCCTGAAGAAAGCCCCGTTAATCACACAGCGGGGGCCGAAACATGTAGACCGCCACACATAAGCCAACTTAAAGGTAATTACTCCTTAAATAGTTGCACCACACATACTTTAAGCATATCCTGAGCCGCCAACATTAAATAATGAATGCAAGGATTCTCAGAGGTATTTTTAACTGTAGTATATCACATCACATAACACTTACGCACCAACACCAGCTCCGCTGTAATCAGGCGTCGTAGCACAACCGTGGGACGTGCAGCAGCCCGGTTGGGACCCCAATGATAAAGCAAGACACCAACTAGGTTGGTGTGTGAGTGGTCTTTTAACAACACCTAATAGGTCCAAGCTCATGCCACAAACAGTGACCAAACTAATTACATACACATAGTGGGCTGGTCCACATTGTTTATGTATAAATATGATAATGAACTGCTTCTTTGTTAATCTTTTTTTTAAACAATTTATATTGATTTTCACATTACCATGAGATTGACACAACCTTAACCCACCTCCATGTTGCACAACCGAACTGAGAATTGAAGCGGTACTAGTGACAAATAATGTAGCGAGCAGTGATGGTCACAGCATGGGTCAGCCCACTGTGATGACTCTCCCTTGCACCGGCTCAGTTGCGACCACGGTCCAGGAGTCAAGTTGATAACTCACACATGGCACATCAGATGCTTGGCAGAGCTACTGGAGCCGGTTCTACAGGTTTTTCGGCCTCAGAGCTGAACGGCCCATGACTGCCCCCCCCCCATCCCACCCACTCCAAGCAGATGCTGTCTGCTACACCGGGACCGGAGGTCGAGGCAACAACAACAGACCCCCTCCCATCGGCGGCAGCAGAGGGCACAGGCTACAGCACCGGGACCAGCGCGGATAGTTGTGGACAAAGAAGTGCTGGAACTTTTCCACAACAAAATCGGCGCGAAAAAGGAACAAGTCGCCCCTGCCTTCTCCGGACACCGGGCTGCATCTGACCATTGGCGGAGTCAGAACGGACGCTTGACTGCCTGCCTGGAGCCTCTCACCACCCTGAGACTGTGTGCATCGCGGGAGAGGACCGAGTCGCCCCTGCCTCCTTCAGACACCGGGCTGCCCCTGACCATAGGTGGAACTTGGGTCGGTCGCTTGGCTGCCTTCTAAGCCCACTATGGCGCTGACTGGAGCTTTCTAGGGTTCCTGCGCAGTGCGCTGTCAGGAGCTTGCTAGGGTTCCCTGCTCTGACGCTGATGGGAGCCTGCTAGGAGTCCCTGCTCTCCCCGGAGGTCTCCCCGGCACGCTGTGATTACTGATACGACCTGGAGTGACGGAGCGGAGTCCCGAGGCAATCGGGAAACACTCAACATCGCCTATCGAGGCGGGAGGGGCTGCAGTTCTAAGAAGCTATGACGGTATGCAGTACTAAGGACCCTGACGGTGCGATCCTGCCAACTCGCACGGCGCTGCGGACTGCTGCTGCATGAAGCCTCAGACCCTGACCCTGGTGCCCGTCGTGATCAAGCAACGCTCCTGGCTTAAGAGCGGAGACACCTGGCACGCGGTGATTACAAATCCGATTTGCACGGCGCTGAGGACTGCTGCTACAGCTCAGGAAGGTGCCGGAATGGAGCCCTGAGGCGGGAAGGATCAGCGGGGTCTACGGCCATCAGGAGCTGCCCTTTTCGAGGCGGGAAGGATCAGCGGGGTCTACGGACATCGGGAGCTGCCCTTTCCGAGCCGGGAGCTGGAGGTGTCTGTGGTGTTTTCATAAATAAGTTACAGTGACGGCGCCGCTCTGGGGGGATGCATGATTGAGCGCTGAGGCGGACGTGAGAACACAGGGGAATTGTAATTAAGGGGAACAGGCAATCGGGAACTACGCAAAAACGCCCATCGAGACGGTTAGAGGCTGCACCCCTGCTGCTCTGCCATGCACGATCATTATCCATCAACCTGCTATGCACACTGAGGATGTTTACACTCTGGCTAGTCATGTGATAGATAACCTTACTATCAACATCGACGTGCTTGCTGAGTAGCACCCACAAATAAGGTATTTATTCTCCCCATTCGCTTGCACACATTTTTGAAAAACTTCCTTTGTTCAAAATGGCTGGAGCCATAAAACTGTAGTCATAAATCCCATCCTGTACCTTCTTTTGGTCACGAGGCTCCGCAATTTAACTCCCCCACACAAGACCTCCATAGCAGAGATAAGACTCCCTCCAGCAAGCTAGGGACTGGACTTGCTTGAATAGAAACTGAAACTGCACTTCCCTGCTCTCAAAGCAAAACAACAAAAAGAGGACTAACTATCTATCTTCACTATTTGGTGGCCATTTTAGATTGGTCTCTCTCCCTCTTGGGCGGCCATTTTGGACTAGTCATTCTCTCTATCCGACCATTCCCTAAGACCTGGCCTTGTTAGATAGCACACTTTACATAGCTTTGTATTTAAACCCTCATGTGACTAAGAGTCTACCTTTTATTGCAGTACTATACCTCTACTTGTATTTTGAACATTTTGTGTAAACTGCACAAACCTCACTCTTCTTACTAGTAATGTACAGTTCGCTACCTCAATTAGTTCTGGCTGCTCGCTAATGTCATTTCTGCTTCATGCAGCTTTTGGTTGCACCGGTACCTTGTATCAGTATATCATTCTTTGATTTGTTTATTGTACATTTTGTAAGCTGCACCTATTTCACTTTTATGCCTGGAATGCAACGACTGATACCTCACATATACCATCATGCAGCTTCTTGGTTGCACCGGTATCCTGTTCTCAGCACATCATTAGTACCATTCTTGTAGTTGTCTATTGTACATTTTTGTAAGCTGCACCTATCTCACCTTTATCCTGGAATTTCTCACTTTTATCCCGGAATGCACCGATTGATACCTCATATATTTACGTAGATTTTTGTACATTGTGTTAACTGTATCGTGTGCTACCTCATATACACTTACACCTTGCACTTTGTAATTCACCGTATATACCGTATGCTACTATTGTGTATCAAGTGCACTTGCACCTATTGACACTATGGTTTTAGGGCATGTGAGTCCCCATCCGAAATGGCCAGCTGGACAAGGAGTCTGCAAGACTTGTAGGGTGCCAGGCCAGTAGATTTTTGTTGGTGTTGGAAATGGCTATGCATATAGTATATTCTCCGCACCCTGCCCTGAGCACCTCTACTGATACTCTTAAGATGTTGAGGCTGGTTTGCACACCTAGGCTTTGCTAGTCCCAAACGGCACATTAGCTCTGATATCCTCACCTTAACGTCCGGACTATGTGCCCCCTTTATGCCCTTCTATTTCTCTTCTCCACCGCTTTCCCAGTAACACCTTCCTCTTATCCCCCCCCACACTCCTTCGCCACTTTTCACCATCATGGCCACCCCCCGAGTTAAGGCTGGAACTAATTGCTACAAAATCATTTATCCTCCTAGCCTGTCTAAAGCCGCAACTAAACGATGGAAACATAACACTATTGAACGTTTCCCAGATTCCCTTTTTGTGGATCAATTTTACAATAGTCGTTTTGGGAGGCTAAAAAGTGATTTCATTTTCTTCACTCATGACATCCCCTCCTGGTCCAACAGTTTTTACTATTCCCTCAACGTCACCTCCTCCTCCTCTATCCCCCATGGGAAAAAACTAAAAATTTCCCCCTCTGCTTGCTTCAAAGGTAACCTCACTATCTCACTCTACAACAATGGTACTGTCCTGATCCAAGGCACAGACAACTGCCTCTCGCTCTTTGACTGCCTCTTCCCCTCCTTACTCCCCACCTCTGCAACCGGATTCCGCCATCACTCTCCTTCCAGCTCCACCCATTACTCCCTTTCTCCTCCGCAGACCCCACCTCACTCCAATTGGCGGCTCCCTCGAGGAGCACAGGTCGGCCCCCTTCCCTCCCCCCCCCTTGTGACCTCCCCTCCTATTCCTCCCCCCTCACAGTATATCCCTTCACACATCATTTCAACATTACCACAAGCCAATACGCTCCTCGTCCCATCTGCACCATCCCGTTTCTCCAATCTCTTCTCCTCCCCCATCTTCCTTCCCATTACCCCCCTTTTTAGCCCACCTCTCCTCCGTCCCTCTCCCCAAGTGTACTTTCCTTATGCTCCCCTCACCCCTTCCATCCCTCCCCCTTACCCCCTCCTCCCCTCGTTATTCACCCCGTCCTCTCCTCAATCCCACCGCATCTCTCTCCTCCCTCCTACTCCGCCAGGAATGCTGCACTACTCCCCTTCCCCGCCCGGTAACCCCCTCCACTTCCCTCCCTCGGGCCCAGCAGAACCACTTCCTCTCTTCAACTCCCCTTTCTCCCAACACCCCTCACTCTCCCTGATGCCCGTTCCCTCGCAGCCACCTCTCCTAGCTGACAGGTCCTCCACAACCACCTCACCTCTTTTCCTCCCAAACCTCCTACATTCTCATGACGCCACACAGGCCTCCCCTCTCATTCTACCCAACTGCCGAGTTCCGCACACCTCTCCCCCTAAATTTGTCCTTAATTCCTCTCCCTCTTGCAACACCAACATAGACAACTCTCCCTTAACCTCCGTTTCACTAACTCCCGCTCTCACCCACTACCCTTCCCCACTTATGAACCCCACACCCAAAATTACCTCCTTTCCTGCCACCTCTCCCTGCCTGCCACCACCCACTCCACCCCCCCTTGTTTCAATAGAGCCACCCAACCTTCCCCAACCCAACCTTCCGTGCTCTGCCCCATTCTCACTGGAAAACACACTAGGCTCTCTTATCACCTCCATCTCCCAGCTTACAGCTGCCATTTCACTTTTATGCTCTAAGATTGTCACCCCTTCTTGCACCGCTACTCCTTCCCAACTTCCCACGAGATGCACCTCGCCCCCTCACCCCAGTACAGCCAAGCTTAACCTATCATCGGGAAACTCTGTTAACTCACTCAAGCCCTTGAGCGCCACCCCTCCTCAACCGACATTCCCTAGCAACCCCACTATCAACGCCATTCCGATCATCACCTCTGTCAGAACAAAGCATCCACCTAAACCCCCCCGAGCACCCCCTCATAAGTACAATATCCCGATCACCCTTCAGAGCCCTAGTGCCCCCGTCACCAAAACAGTCTTGACAGAGCTGCGCTGCATGCTTCATAGCTGCAGATCTGCAGTAAAACACAAACTTGAAATCTCCGATACCATCACCCTTCATAATATTGACATGCTCTTCCTCACAGAGACCTGGTTCAAAGATACATCTCACTCTATATTTGATCTCCTATTACCCACAGGCTACTCTTTACTTAGGAATGACAGAACTGACAACACGGGGGAGGTGTTGCAGTCATCTTTAGAAACACCCTCCAGCTCAAGGCCTCTCCTAACAGCTCCTCCAAAACCTTTGAATGCCTTTCTCTTGAGCTTCAATTGCAACACCGTTCACCCCTCAGATTCCATGTCATTTACCGCCCGCCTCGTAGTGGCCCTTCGTTTATGGATGAACTCACCGACTTCATCAGCGACCAATACTCGCGAAGTGACAATCAGACCTTCGTGGGTGACTTCAATCTCCACTGGGGAGTACCGCAAGACTCCTCTGCGAACTCACTGGCCACTTTCCTATCTACTAACGATCTTATCCAACACTGCACTGAATCAACCCATTCTAAGGGCGCAATCCTGGACCTTGTTATATCTAAAGCAGGCATGCTTTCTACCACTACCCCAATTCATGTAGATTGGTCTGACCACCTCCTCATCCCATTCTCTCTTCAACTTTCACACTCTATAACTCTTGGCCAACCCAAGAGGGCCATCTCATGGTTCCGGGATGCTAAAAATATTGATGTCGGTCCCCTCTGTGAATCAGCTTTGCTATCCCTTCCAAGGCTCGACCCGAACCTAGATGTTGACGAACTCACCTCTCAAAGCCTCACAGTTCTTGCAGCTGAAATTAATAAAGTCACTCCACTCAAAAGCAAAAGGTTAAGGCCCACTCCCTCAGCACCTTGGTTCAACAAATCCCTTTATGAGGAAAGGAAGCAGCTAAGATCCCTGGAGAAACAATGGAGGCAAGTGCCCTCCTCCGACAATTTGGCCAAGCTTCGCTCAGCAAGATCCAAGTACCACAAGCACATCTTCCTTGGGAAAGCGACACACTTCAAAACCCTCCTTGACTCCGCCAAAAATAGACCCAAAAAACTATTTGATCTCATCAAAATGCCTAACTGCTCTCCCCCAACCTCCAAGGTGGATGATTCTACAAAGAGAGCAGCGGATTTTGCTATTTTCTTTGATGAAAAAGTGAAATCACTTGTGGATCAGGTCGCTCATCCTACCCCTCCAGAGGAGCGCAAATCCTTATCCATTTGGCAGAGCTTTGACCCTATATCTGAAGATGCCCTTCTCAAGTGCATACGAGAAACGAAGCCATCCAACCATTCTCTTGACCCTATCCCCAGTGCCATTGCCATTGACTTCTATGCCCATTCCCTCTCCTATTGGACCACTCTGATCAACCTCTCCCTCTGGCAAGGCTCCCTTCCTGCCTCCTTCAAAACTGGGCAGGTCACCCCTCTTCTGAAAAAACCCACTGCTGATGAGAATGACCTCAACAACTTCCGCCCCATCACTAACCTTCCCTTTCTGGCGAAGATCACAGAAAGATGTGTAGCAAAACAACTCTCCTGTCATATCAAGGACAATGACCTTCTAGACCACTGTCAGTCCGGCTTCATCCAAAACTGCAGCACTGAAACAGCCCTACTGCAAGTGGTTGATGACGCGTTGAGGATACTCGATTCAGGGGGGTCCTGTCTGCTAATTCTCCTTGACCTTTCCGCAGCCTTTGACACTGTCAATCACAATACCCTCCTCAATATTCTTCAACAGAGAATGGGCATGGAGGGCACTGTGCTTAAATGGTTTGCATCCTTCCTTTCTGGCAGATCCCAAATGATCAAAATAGCGAACAGTCTTTCACCTCCTGTGGCGGTAGGTCAAGGTGTTCCCCAAGGCTCGATACTTGCTCCCACACTGTTCAATCTCTATTTAGAACCACTGGGAAATCTCCTAAGTAAATCCGGGATTCACTATCATCTTTATGCTGACGACACTCAACTCTACCTCAAGATTGCCTCTACTCACGATCTTTCCATCCTAAGCTCCACTCTCGACTCCATTCAAAACTGGATGTCAACTCATCAACTGATTCTGAATCCCTCCAAAACTGAATTCCTCCTCTTCTCCTCCTCACTCTCTCCTCCCCCGGTTCAATCATGGATGGATCAGATGAATCTACTAAACAATAAACCCATCATTGTCGACAGCGCCAAATCCCTTGGTGTCATACTAGACAAAAAACGTAATCTAATTCCCCACATCAATTCCATTGCGAAATCAGCTCGATACCAACTGCGCCTTCTTTGGGGAATCCGTCGCTTCTTCGCGGAGCAGGACCTTATAACCCTGGTGCAAGCACTGGTCCTCTCCAGACTCGACTACTGCAATTCTCTTCTTACTGGCCTCCCCAAATCCCACGTGTCCCCACTTAAGTCTGTTTTCCACTCAGCAACTCGTTTCATTTATGGGGCCAAAAGAAGCGATCACATCACACCGATGTTATCTACCCTCCGCTGGCTTCCCTTTGAGGCTAGAGCTATCTACAAGACCGCTTGTATCACCCACAAAGCCCTGCACTCCTCTTCTCCTCTCTACCTGGCGAATAAACTGAAACTCTCTGGAGGTTCTAGACCTTCACGCAATGCGGAGAATCTACTGCTTGAACCTCCCACTTTCAAGAAGGAAAGAACGATGGCCCAATCATTTTCAGGCAACGCAGTGAGAATCTGGAACTCATTGCCGCCTCAGCTCCGGACCACAGCCTCCTCCCAGGCCTTTAAAAGGGACCTCAAAGCTCTCCTCCTCCAGAGACACCTCCAAAAGTAACTCTCTTCTGTCTGAAGGAAGATCTCCCACTACTGATAATTTCTACTTCTCATGTCCATGGAAGTGCCTTCCCAGTGTGTTCTTGCGGTTAGAGTGTTTGCCTTTTATTGCAGTATTATCCATGTACTTGTGTTTGGTACCCTCTTGCAACTTGCACTCACCACTTTGCCCCTGTAACACACGGTTTGCTTCCTCTCACAGGTTTTTTACCTTTGATACTTGCACAAGTGCCACTTTTGCCTACGTAATCGTTTGTTCTTGTGCTTGAGTGTGTAACATATATTGCAGTATTATACCACAAATTATACTCTACTTTCCCTTGTAGCCTGCACACTTGTCACTTTTCCCTCCTGAGCACTTTTTACTACCTCATGTATTTTTGGTAGCCCACATTTTTACTACCTCATGTATTTTGTTTGCTCACAAGTGTCACAATTACCTT
Source organism: Lissotriton vulgaris (assembly GCF_964263255.1). Classification (NCBI taxonomy): domain Eukaryota; kingdom Metazoa; phylum Chordata; class Amphibia; order Caudata; family Salamandridae; genus Lissotriton; species Lissotriton vulgaris. The sequence continues at coordinate 252,282 of NW_028246011.1, read as the reverse complement.
GTCTACCTCATGTATTTTTGGTTTCTCACAATTTTTACTACCTCATGTATTCTTGGTTGCTCACAATTATCACTTTACCGTATGTAACATAACGAATGCCTCTGCAATCTGTTGCTCGTGTAACGTTCTCAGTTTGTATCTTTTCTGTTCCTATTGTGAAGCGCTCTGACACCTTTGGGTAAAGTCCGCGCTATATAAAATTGCATAAATAAAATAAATAAAAATAAATAAATAACTCACTGCACCGCCTGCAGCATTTTGAAATTATGGTTGCTGAGCTGAGTGCTGCTGCCGGAGGTCGACAGTGTCCCATACTGCAAATTGAGAGTCAGGGCTTTAAGTGGGGGGAAAAATTGCGAGTACTCTAAAAGGGGCGGGGCAAACCTCTTAAAGGGGCATGGCCTATCCAAGTAGGGTCGTGGTCTAAATCAAGATAATTAGCAGTGTGTTAGGGCTGGGGCAGCATCACGCAGACTAGTTCCTCTCACAGCGCTTCACTTGTTGCTGGATTACACTGCAGCCTTGACACTCAGTTTGAAAGGTCAGAGCAGGGTTGTGCTGGAGCAGGCTGCCTGTGGTCGTCTCTCTCCTAATCATCCCAGGATGTCAAGGCTGGCGCCATGACGACGTTGCTCCTGCACTACAAAAAGAGAAAGGAAATCCTGAGAGAAAACTGCTCTCTTTAAAGGATTTCTCTTCCTCCTACAATGCGGCTCACCTGGCATGACGTCATGCCTTGACCTCCACTACTCAGCAGTGAGCAAAATGAGCATGCGTACATCGATGTGCATGCTCTTACTGCAGTCGAAGGGAAAAAAAAAAAGAAAATGGACTACTTTTGCGAGGCCCGAAAATAGAGCCCGACAGAGACCCATTGCGAGGCCCCTTGAAAATAACTGCCAGTGCTCAGACATGGACAGACCCGGCCCACTTAAAGCCCTGGTCAGAGTCAAACGCCTGGTGCAAGCAGCAGTGGGCGCGCTGACTAACAAACTACAGTTTGACGTGCTGCGGCTGGGCTGGCCCGCCAACTTTGGAGTCACACAGAGTGTCTGTCCTCTCCTGGTTGTCTAGGCAGTAGCCATTGACCACTTTGCAGATTATCTCACTCCATCATGTGATGTCCCATCCCAGAGAATCTGAATGCTATGGTTCAGGTGGGTCAATGTACTAATCTGGTTACATGGTAGCCTCAGCCTGTCTGCCTAAGCCAGCCCACAGCGAGGTGAGCTAGCTGCCCCCAATCTCGCCCCAATCAGCGTGGACCGTGTGCTGCAGCCAGCTTTCTGAGAGTGGTCCGGGATGACAGTTGAAGAGGCACTATAAATGCAGGACTTTCCATTTCAGTGCACTGATGCAACCACCACACTGAAATGCGCTAGTCTAATGCCTGATGAATGGTACATGGCAGGGCTGAGACTGCGCTATATAAATGTACTCATTCGTCCTCTATAAAGCTGTGACCATGCAATGTAGCGAAAGTGGGAGAACATCTCACAAACAAATTAGGTCAATATTTCAGGGTCAATTAAAATTTGCTCCTTGCATTTTTTTTTATAACTCTCCCTTCCTAAAGAGCATTAATGGTGCTGGCCGTGAAGGTGAAGCCAGATCCCACGAGGGCGGGTCCCACAAAGCAACAGCAAAATGGCAGCGAAAAGAGGCTGGTGAATGGGGAAAAGGGCGCAGGCAATTGGGCGGTGTGGGTTTGAAACCCCCAATCAAAACAGGGGGATTGGCAAGGGAAAGAGGGATAAAGAAGGGGCCATGGTCCAGAAAGCCATACCTTGACCGCCTGACTTTGGCCCACCCACTCTCACCGAAGAGTGGGTATCACAGCCGCTAGGTACGGAAAGGGCAAGCAGGAACAGCACAAAATAGACAGACAAGAAAACACACCAGCCTAAGTTGACAAGCTGCGAAAGCAGTATCCTTGGGATGCCTTTCCACAGGGAAACAGGGGGAGCAGGCGATTGGCCACCTTGGGTTCTGCAGCAGGCGGTCACCGCACTTGCAGCCATGCCTGACGGCCACCCACACAAATAATCAGTAGCAAGGGTAGCCTGAAGGCCACAAGCTCTAGACATCAAAGGAGGGGATTGTCACCCAAGGGGGCTGTGCTGGAAGTGCTGGAAGGAGTGTAAAGAATAATGCATCAGAGTGTGATAACTTTATGGATGTGATGCGGTGTTGAAATCATGGAGGGTACAAATGACCATGAGAAATGTGATGTTTATGTTTCATGCTTTCAAATAAACTGCGGCCGTTATGCTCCAGTTAAAACTCCGACTCAGATTACGCAGGGGCGGGGGGGGGGATTTGGCGGAGTTACGGGTGCAAAAGTAGAGGGGGGTCACTGGCACATCAGGGAGGGGTTTCGCTTATTGTTTTAAACGCTTTAAGGCTATTTTGCAAATCCTCACACAGTACATTTGTAGAAACTTAAAAACGTTGATACCTTTTCATATGATTGGGTTTGTGTTGGAAAAAAGACGTCATCCCTCTAAATAGATCTCCAATGTTGGCACAAGGTACAAATGAGATAATCGGCTAGTAAAATAGATGTTGAAATCCATTCAAATAAATGTGTTTCGCTTTAACTATTGTGCACGTCTTCAATGATGCTGCTTCTATTAAATATACTGACGCATTGTACATCATGTCTCTTAGGGTTTGTATTTTGCAGTTTTAGAACAGACTGTACTGGAAAATGTTTTGCACTTAATTGATATTTTACAACATTAGATAGTGGCTCTTTGGGAGCACAAAAAGGTGAACAAATGTCCGGAACAGCACAGTAGACAAATAATTCAGCTGCACTGGCATTATTTAATTTAATGAATAGACACAAGTCAATGGTGGCTGATATTTTGAACTTTGGCTCGAAAAGGCATGAACCTAGGCAAATTGCTTTTTTAGGTTAAATGCTCTAGACCTGTTTAAGTTATAATCTGCAGGGGCGAGCATGCACTTGCTGCTCTACACTTGAGTTGGCACCAGTATTTTGGAGTTTAAAAACAGGACGCTAGCACATGCCAGAGATAAGGCGGATAAGAACACATTAACAAAAAATGTGCTTTATTAATCACAGGCTTGCGACTGTACTCATCTCATGGAAAGAAACCTTACACTTCCTGAACACCCCTGGGCTACGTATAACCAGCTGCTGCCTGAAATGGGTTTTACTTTATCGATAGCATCTTAATTTGTGGTTCTCCTTTTCCAGATGCGTGTCTAACATTATTTAAAATAGATATTATGCATTGAATAAACCAAGATGGCTGACATGAGAGAATGTGGCATCCCCCCCCGCCCCCCCGCCAGAGCTGGCGACTTTGGAACTGGGGAACCATGTTGGAGTCCCGGCGTCGGCTCAACATCCTGTGATTCTGGGCAAACCACATGTCCCTGTGCCTAAACATGAATCTGACTTTGTGTATTTTAACTGGTGATGCTCATGTAAAGCGCTCCTATTCCCATGGGCTAAGCTGCGCTATATAAAACAGCAAAAATAATAGCGATTGATTGATTGATTGATTGAAAAAGCTTTATTCGAGTTATACACTCATAAAAGCACAAACATACATTTTAAAATTCATACATTTTAAAATACATTACAATTAAAATTCATATTTCATACACATAAAATACATTTTAAACAGTTGTGCAAGCTTTAACAAAAAGAATTGTTAAAATTAATATAAAATTTAGTACATATTGGAAGATAGAGCCCTCCTCTTAATGGACCATGCCCACCCCAAGTATTTTGCTGTTCCCAGCACAATAGGCATTTCGGTGGAGGTACAAATGATTCTCAACCCCTCAACACCACTTAATACCCCAAGGTTTCTACAAACTGGGGCTAGCCATACTCTCCTTGGGTTTGCATAGGCCTCATACAGAAATAAGAATTGAGTAATGCTTTCCTTTGGGGCACCGCATACCGGGCAACACGAGCTATTAGTACTCCTCCACCTACCCGTCAATGACCTCAATGGGAGAGAACCTGACCTTAACTGAAAAAATAACTTCCTATCTATCGGGACAGTTATACTGTCCCAATACTGTTCTAGTACAGGTCTCATTTTAATTTCCATGAATCTACCCCCCATTGTTTCTGCATGTGTACTCCTCCAGAGTTTATGTTCTATATAATCCCAATATATGGCCTTAATGATGTTTTTACTTGGGAATACTTCCCCAAACGGATTTTCCCAAAGGTTAGAGAGACCGAGCTCAGCAAGAACAACCCTGAGCGTCTTCAACCATGATATTTTGTGGAATATGTCTGATTTAACTAGGGCTAGAAACCCATCAGCATAGTGTCGGATCTCTGGGGTCGTCCACAGTCGTCTCCAATAAAGGATAGGCCTTAATCGGGCGCGGTCACTAACCAATCTCCTCCCTAGATCCAAGCCAAGTGGTATTAATGGTGTACTCTGGGGGAGACTCGTTATTCCCCTCAAGAACCTATTCTCTGATATTTGTAGGGTGGAGAGCCTCTCAAAACCCCATACTTCTGCCCCATACAGGGCTGCACCCAGGGCTTTAGCATCGTGAACCATGATAACCGGTTTTACAGGCCTAGTTTTTGATTTCACTTGTTCTGCCCGGAGCGCCCCTGAAATCTGCTGGTGTCTCAGTACCGCCTTCTCAATGTGTCGTGACCAACCTGGCTTGCTTGATATCTCTACCCCTAAGTAAGTAAAAACATTTACTACCTCAAGCTCGATATTATTCAGAGATACCCTTGGTTGGGATCGGCGCCTTTGACCAAAAACCATCAGCTTTGTTTTGCTAGCATTGACTTCGAGACCATGTTCCCCGCAAAACATATCAAATATATTCAGGGCGCGCTGGAGTCCTACAGGGGTTTTGGATACAATAAGGGTATCGTCAGCGAACATCAGGATAGGGACCCTGATGCCCGCTAGCGAAGGTGCATCCACACTTGCATCCAACATCCTATCCACAATACCATTGATGAACAGGGAGAAGAGCAGGGGTGCCATTGCACATCCCTGCCGTACACCCCGTCCAACAGGAAAATTAACGGTAGAATACCCACTACTCCCCCACTGGACTTTGGCGAAGTTGCTTTCGTGAAGTCGCATTATTAGAGTGAGCAACTCGAGTGGGACCCCTATCTTTTTCAGGACTGCCCAAAGCTTACTCCTTGGCACCAGGTCGAAGGCAGCCCTCAAGTCTACAAATGCGACATAAAGGCTGCCCTCGCCAAGGAGTACAGTCCCCCACTGCAACATGGTAAATCGAAATATTTGATCTACCGTGCTGGTTGCCCGCCTAAAGCCTGCCTGATAGGGGGAGAGGGCATTGTTCTCGTCTACCCAGTCGATAAGTTTATTAACCACCATCTTCCCCACCACTTTTTGGATAGTGGCAATCAAACTTATCGGCCTGTAGTTGGCCGGGAGTGACCGATCACCCTTCTAGTAGATCGGTATAATTATTGCCCCCTTCCATATTTCTGGGATTTCAGCCCCTTTAGCTAGAGCATTTCCCAATGAGGTCACATACCTAGCCCACCGTACCTTATCGTGCTTAAAAATGTCTGAGGGAATCCCATCTAAGCCCGGTGCTTTCCCCCCTTGTAGGGTTGAAATTACCAATTCTGCTTCTTTATTTGAAAACAGGATTCCCTTGCAAAATACCACTAGGTAGGTTCTAGGCCACAATATCCCTGTTTTCTGCATACTGGGGGTTTAAAATACTCAACCCATGATGCCGCATTAACATTGTTATCTGGGTTATTAAGGGTACCACCTCGGCCCCACTTCACAATTTGCCAACAAAGTCTAGAATCCCTTAACCCAGAAGCTTCGAGTAACTCTTCCCAATATTCCTCTTCCCACTTTTTCTTGGCCTTGCGGATACTAACATTATAGTGTTTCCTAGCTATACTAATCAAACCCTTGTCTCTGCTTTTAAGTGCCCTACCCAGTTCCAATCTGATTGACCTGCACTGTTTATTAAACCACCTCGCCATTTTAACTGGGGCTTTTCTATTTACCTTATTTAATCTAGTAAAATGTGGTTTTATAAGAGAAAAGAACGTATCGTGTATGACTGTTATTGAAGAGGAACCAGGTGTTATGGGATTTACTATCTCCATGGCTGCAATTGCTTTATCCACCTCCGAGTCTATGTAGTCCATGGAAGCAAACATTTGCCAACACATTTGGCCATTTAACTCTTCGTGTATCATTGGCCATGACCGGTACAACTTCGCTACGCGACTCTGGATTGTCAGGCGTGACCCTCCACCAGGAATGGGTGACGCAAAGGGGATTATGATCACTTTCTAATCTACCCTTGATTTCCAGATCACCTACCCCACACCATAAATCAAGGCTACAAATGACATAGTCTATTCTACTTTTACTATGACCATTGTCAAATGTACAATTGCCTCCCTGGTCGCTCTTTGTCCTTCCATTGAGGGCCCTCAAGCCATATTCCAAACATAGCGCGTTCAGTAGCAATATATCTTTTGTCCACCGCTTAACTGGTACAAGATTCAGGTTTGGGACACCCCATTGGACATCTTCCTCCTGCCCTAATGGATGTTCCGTATTTTCCAACGGCTCGAAAGTCCTATTAAGGTCGCCAGCCACAACCACTCTATTTCCAAAAGACTGCAATTCTAGAAAGGAGGATAGAGCCTCTAGGGTAGGGGAATTCCCAGCACTCATACCCCTGGCATAGATATTATATATATCTATCACACCCCCCTTGTCTGGTGATATTCTCAGCAATTGTATATCCTTGCAACCCAGGTCAAGCACTTTTATTTTAACTTGTAAAGTTTGCTTGATCCAAACTGTTAAACCTCCCATAGGTCTGCCCCTTGGGCCTCTACTCGCTGGTATACAAAAATTTAAATAACCTAGGAGGAAAATTGGGTCGCAAGCCCATGTCTCCAGGAATAAACACATTTCAAACCCGTTGACAAAATCTATCCAATTTTGTGACAGCAATCTAGTACACAGCCCTGCGATATTCCACGAAAGGAACCTCCCCGTGGTATTGCCATTACAACTCCCCACATTGATGACTGGCATAGACGCGTGGCTGATCAAGCTCTCGCAGTTACATTCCTCCTCCATAACAGTGTCCACACAATTACCATCCCTGCCCTCAGTAACACCCGTATCTAATAAAGGCCTTGATTCACCCCCCGTATTTTCCATACATACCATGCTGTCCCTTCTCACATTTCCATATTCCCTATTGATGATCGCTCCATTTGGACTTGATGTTACATCCCTTGTTGTTGCCAGTGATTTCTCTGGTATATTCTCCCTAGCCATATTGCCCCCATTTACAATGAGATCAGCCGGTTTCCGTCAACATCCCAAACTCAAATTTCCCAACCCATCATGAGAATTGCATGGTTGTCCATAACATCCATTTAATTGTGGGAAAGGAACATGGAAGGGGTTGATCTCTGCCGGAGGAAAGAAACAATCTCCCTGGCTCGTTGTTCCCACCAAAATGAGCGTCCACAGGTCTTGGATAGAAAAAAGTGAGGTCCACAATACCAATCCCACCACTGCTAGTACTCCAACCAGGTCTCGTAATCAGTCCTACCACCCTTGGATCTTGGAAGTTAATTATGATACATTCACCCCCCAGTTTTTTCAGGGTGCTGCCTATCCAGTTAACCCTTCTAACTCCGATGATCAAACCATCCACTTCCCCGGGTAGAGGTATGTTAACCCTTAACCAATGCATAACCTTATTTTTTAACATTTCATAGATTTCTCTTTGCCCTACAAATAGGGGAGGAACATTGGTAAGGATAGCCACATAGGGGTAGGAATCAGGGGTAAGTTGTATCGGGGGTATCCTAGTCGGAGGCTTTGTCACATAGGGTATTGGTTGGCTTTGTTCCTGGGCAACAGGGCATGGTGGGGCAACATTCTTTGGTACCATGGGAGCCTTATTTCCCTCAAATATATTGCTTCCATCACTTGCAAGGCCACCTCTATTTGGCACTTTTGGAGCATGGGGCTTATATGTTCCAACACTATTTTTACCGGGATTTTTATCATTGCTTGCCAAAGGACCATGGCAGGTTGTCGAAGTACTTGGCAAGGGTAAAGTATTACTGCTGACCGGGGTGGCATTCTTTGAACAATCCATTCTACCTTTGGCTACAGTGCTCTGGGGCTTGGTCTTCCCACAATTACTATTAGTTAAAGTAGTTGTTTGATCATTGGTAGTCTTACTACTTTGACCTTTTCCCTGAGAGCTACTTGCAATACTCGCAGTAGAAGATTTTAAAACAACCGACGGGCCACCCACATCTCGCTCAACTGTTTGTTGGTTGTTCATATTTCCTCCCGTTTTGAGGCAAGACTTAATTAGAGATTTGGTAGAGAAAAAATTATCTAGGCTAGCCTGCTCTAGATGGTCCAATTGTTCAGCTAGCTTTTTAAGTCTATCCTCAAAGGGGTTCAAGAGGGACCGTATTAATTTCTCCACTTCTAGAAGGAATTGTGGCTTAGATGTTGGTGTCCCAGGAGATGCTATGACAATGGGATCTGGGCCTGATGGTGATGGTATCCCTGGGATACCATTATTACAGGATCCAAGCCAAATGAAACAACTTCTCCCTCGCCCGCCGGTAACCCAGTAGGGTTATCCCCAGTAGTATGACAAGGTCTTGTGTTTGTACCCAATTTCCTATGTTTTTTTGGGGGTTTTAGGACCTGGCCTTTCTTTGCAATAACACCCCTTTTCCTTTTTGTGCAGGGTTTGGGTTTTATAGCATGTGCTAGAACACTGGGTTGAGTTGTAGAATGTTTCCCAGTGGGTGTATTGGTAAGAACACCGGGGGACTTTGCAGGCAGAGTAATGGTTACTATTTCTAAAGGAAAGGTAACCAAAGGCTCATTTACTGGGGGTGAAAGATTAAAAATGTCGTGTACAGCAGGCAGCAAGATAGATGATAAAGGGGTTACCAATGAGGGGAAACTTTGACTTTTGCGTTTCTCAAGAGGGGTTTTCAATAGTTCTATGGACAACCTACGCCCCGCACGTCTTTCTGCCAAGGCGATTTCCCTGTCGATATCCTGGGGCAGCCGTTTAAAATAGGCATCTAGGGGGCCCATAACAGCTGCTTCCGCTTCACCCACGGTTGGCAGCAAAATGGAAGTGTTTGTAGGACAGGCCATATAGAAAACCCTTAGGCACCTCAATATATAACAACAAGTTAAATCACTATCGCAACTATATTAACTTGCTTACAGTACTAGTTCGGCAAATGTCAATGGGATGGCCCAGCCCGGCCTCCTTCGGCCCCGGACGGCCACAGACGGTCCCCCCCTTGTCCCGGGCTTCTCCCGGCACCCTCCTGCGCGCTCCCGCGCCGCGGGGATATTCAATTGTTAATATACTAACTCAGGAAGGAAGGGGGAGGAGCCTGCAGGGAGAGCGTCCCAGGTGGCAGCAATTGGGAGTTGTGGGCGCTCCTGGGACTAGTAGTCCTGCGCCCACAACACGCTCGCAGCCCTGCAGGTCCCGGCACCCAAATTTAAATACCAGCAATGTCAGTGATAAGGGGAAGCCTCAGGCGAAGCGGGACCCGCGCAGCGGGTTCCGCAAGCAGTATCCCGGTGATGAAATGCAGGCTTCAAAGGCACACGATCCCAGCGTGGAGTCAGCAGCTAGAACAGAGGAAATCCGCCACTTGGAAGGAAAGGGAGGCTTTTACCAGCACCCGGGAGGAGCCTGCAGGGAGAGCGTCCCAGGTGGCAGCAATTGGGAGTTGTGGGCGCTCCTGGGACTTGTAGTCCTGCGGCCACAACACGCTCGCAGCCCTGCAGGTCCCGGCACCCAAATTTAAATACCAGCAATGTCAGTGATAAGGGGAAGCCTCAGGCGAAGCGGGACCCGCGCAGCGGGTTCCGCGAGCAGTATCCCGGTGATGAAATGCAGGCTTCAAAGGCACACGATCCCAGCGTGGAGTCAGCAGCTAGAACAGAGGAAATCCGCCACTTGGAAGGAAAGGGAGGCTTTTACCGGCACCAGGGAGGAGCCTGCAGGGAGAGCGTCCCAGGTGGCAGCAATTGGGAGTTGTGGGCGCTCCTGGGACTTGTAGTCCTGCGCCCACAACACGCTCGCAGCCCTGCAGGTCCCGGCACCCAAATTTAAATACCAGCAATGTCAGTGATAAGGGGAAGCCTCAGGCGAAGCGGGACCCGCACAGCGGGTTCCGCGAGCAGTATCCCGGTGATGAAATGCAGGCTTCAAAGGCACACGATCCCAGCGTGGAGTCAGCAGCTGAGTATAGATGCCAAAATGGATAGACCGAGGTTTTTCTCTCTTGCCTGTAGGAGCAAATAATAGCATAAGACACGATAAAAAGGAAGGATAACTTCGCTACCATTGAGAAGAGCAGCTCCACCTCCATCTATGAAGTTACTGTGACAATCTAAATAAAGGTAAGCTTAAACTTCACCTGCCCCCCTTGAAAGCAACCTTCCACTGAAATGTTGGGCTTAAGGTATGCAATTGCATCCCCTCAAAAAACGGGATTCCCAAAATGTTAAAAGGCACCTAAGATCCTACCTTCTTTAACGTCTCATGATGCTCCTATCAGCATGATTCATGAGATCTGTCCCAGGGTGCTGAATAGGAAAGAGATGGAGTGTAAGATAGCAGACTGAGAAGATGTGGCGAGAACTAGGGCGTCCATGTCTAATACCGAGTGAACATAACGGGAGCGATCGAGATACTTTGAAGACGGCACCACCTTCCACTGACCTCAGTAATGTTTAATTCACAGTCAAACAATTTCAGAATTGAAATATTATTTACAACAAAATTGTTTGTGTACTCACTGATCTTAAACAGCTAACCCCTTTGACAAAGCCAATAGTCCTGGGTGGTGTGAGGTGTAGGTCAGTTGTGCTATATTTCTGGATGTAATAACAAATCTCAGAGGAACCAAAATACCAGTTGGCATTTTGGTTCCTCTGAGATGTGTTATTACACACTATGGCACACTATGGGAATCATAGAAATGTAGTTTTTGGTTAAGTCACACCTATTATATAGGCCACGCCCCTTTTAGAGACCCAGCAATTTTATCATGCCACTTAAAACCCTGGTCCACGCTATCTAGATTCAAGGACCTTGCTATGTTGCACCTTCTGTTACTGTATATGCATGCTACGCTGGTTACCACTAATTGTTATATGTCATCATTTGTGAACTTATCATTTCTCACTTCTATTATATAAAACTTGCCCCCAATGCAACTGTTCATCGAGATTCTCCATGGAAATTTAATTAAGTCTTTGTTTCCGATTGAATGCACTGTGCTGACCAACACACGTTTGGTTTACTCAATATACAACTGAAAAAACTTAAAATAAAGGAACATGGTTAATGATGACAAAAGTCTTAATATCTGAAATAAGTTAAGGGCTTTTTAAGTATAAGACATTCTGTTAGAAACTGGGTTGTTGGTGATCAGGTGGCAACCCTGCTCAAGCAAAAACCACAACTCCTGTCAGGGTGAACCACTAAAGTCACTAAATTTACCAGTGCTTAACCTTGTGGTAGCTTGACACAAACGCAGTCAGACATAGCCTAGAGGCAATGTGTAAAGTATTTATGCAGAACACAAACAGTTATAAAGTGAAAACACAACACACCAAGTTAGAAGAATAGAGCAACATTTTTTAATAAATTGATATCAATATGAGAAACCGCCAATCATTAGAACCAAAATTATGAATTTCTAAGGTTTAAGGTAAAAACTAGTGACTAAAGAGCTAACCATGGACATCTAGTCACTCAAGACTGGGTCAAAGTCGAAAAATATTACGTAACGCAACTGAGCGGAAGCCGGATACAAGAAGTGGATTGTGCCTGGTCGATGCTTACCTTATGACTTACAAGAAATTGAGTGGAAAAATGGCTGAGAAGGTAAAGTTAATTGGGGCAAGGCTGCGGGTGGTGTCCGATGCTGCGTCGTCCTCAGGGAGCGGTTGAATTAAGTCGCAGTGAAGATTTCTACATTAGACTTAGTTTCTCATTTTTGGAAGTCATAAACCTCCAGTAGGATGAAGCTGCTAGCAGTAGATTACAAGAGCTCCACAAAGGAAGGATACCACTTCTGCAAAAGACCACTGAACAGGATTTGCCTCTGTGGAGAAGAATGTAGCGGGAGATGCTGTGAAGTCAGGCCGACTGGTGATGCACCTTGGGCAGATCGCTGAGCAGGTAGGTCCTTGTTTCCTCTCGGTTCCCAGAGCAATTCTTTGGCAAACAAATTCTAGGTCCCAAAGTTCAGAGAAATTATTTGGCAAACACATTCTAGGTCCCAATGTTCAGAACTGGAGAGTACAAGTGAGTGTTGAAAATGGTTGGAGCTTTTCTGTCCTGAGGCCCTGACCAGGAGGCCAGCCAATTAGCCATGGGAGTCGCTCTGGTCATTCCTGGATTCAAGCGGTGGAAGCAGGGCTCATGCAGCCGGGCGGGCCTCTGAAGGTTCAAGGTAGGCTTCCAGGTACAGCAAAACAGTCTTCTGAAGTACAGAGCAGCCCCAGCAGAAGACAGTCCTCAGAGTCCTTCCACATGTCCAGAAAGTGAATTGAAGGGTGGGCCTGAGGGTCTGTTTTTTTTTTAATACCTGGATCCTTCTTTGAATTAGGTGAATTTTCTAGTGATTTTCATTTGAAGTGCTTGGAATTTCCTGCCTCCACTGCCCCGGCTCCAGCCTGACTGCAGGCACAATGATGTAATGTGAAGTCCTTTGTTTGAAGGCAGGGCACAGCCTATTGATTTGGAAGTGGGGCTGTGCCCAGCTGCAACGCCCTCCCCCCCCCCCCCCCCCCCCCCCCCATGCCCATCCTTTCAGTGACAGACTGTAGGAAGCTGGCTCTACATATGTTTTACCAAAGTAAGGTATAAAAATGACAAACTCCCAGCCCATGCACTCAATATGGCTTCACTGAATTACAATGTTGAAGAATTGACAGACACTGTAGGGGCATATTGATCATGCAGCTATGTTATCACCTGTGGTATAGAGCACCCTGCCTTGTGAAGCCTTGTGAGGGAGGACCAGGCTTGGCTGTTTGGGCTGGACTGTTTCTGATTGCAGCAGGGTCAATGCTGATTTGCATATAGCTGAGTCCAAACTGAGGTGGCCTGGTGTGCAAAATAGTGATGGATTGAAATGTCGCCCAATACATACCACTGGCTGAGATCAATTTAAGTATTCCATCCATCACTTTTTTGTATACTTTAGTGTTCAGAAAGGAGAGACAGCTTATAAGAAATTGAACTATTAATTGGGGTATGTGATTACCTCCCTCAAGAACAATCACAATCCTTGTCAGGGTGAAGCCCCAAAGTTGCAAAATTCACCTGAGCTCAAGCTCCTGGTAGTAATGCGATGGAGCAGATAGGTTTAACTTAAGGCAACATGTAAAGTTTGCAGGACCAAAACAGAAGTTAAGCAAAGCAATGAAAATCTTGAAACAAATTAGAAAAATAGAGTAACATTTAGTAGGCAAAATGACAAATTTCCAATAAGGGGAACTGGAAATATGAATTTTTTAAAGTTTTTTTATTATTTGCTTCTTTGAGGCATCTCACACCCATTCACACCTATTCAAATGTTAATTACAGGCTGGCAGAAGTGGAAATTCAAATGGTTCATGAGAGGCGTTGGGCCCGGAAACTATTTTTGTAAAAGTGCATTTTTCCTAATGTTTATAAACAAATCTAACTCTACCATTGAAACAGATTTTCAATAACTATCAAAAATTGTTTGATTATTTTTCTAGTTTTTTACCTAACCAGTATTCACATTATTACATATAATAGTGTAACCCAGTGTTTTCCTATGGAACAGCTAGCCTACTACAGTGAAAATAGTTTTTCAGGCTTTTTCACTGCAATGACATGTTTATCATTACATTCATACATGTCCTTCTTTTAAATACCATGCACCTTGCCTTATGGACAATAAGGGCTACACAGTGGGAGGTAATATTTCAAAGGAAGGTTTTGACCTGTTAATTGGGGTATTTTGACATGTCTAGTTTGCAGTTTAAAACTGCACCAGCCAGGCTATAAATGGTAGGAAACAAAAGGGAGTGACCCCAAAGATTCTAAACCTAAAAGATACATTTATGAGAACTGAGAAGCACGCTGAGTTTGAGGTCGAATATGTAAAGGCCGGGGGGATCCCTATTGGGTTACAAATGAAATCAATCAAGGATTTGTAGAGCGCACTACTTACCTGTGAGGGTCTCAAGGCGCTCACGGAAAAAAAGGGGGGGCGCTACTGGTCAAACAGCCAGGTCTTGAGTAGCCTCCTGAAGGTCAGCAGGTCTCGGGTCTGTTGTAGGCTCAGTGGGAGGGTGTTCCAGGTCTTTGCGGCGAAGTGGGAGAAGGATCTGCCGCCGGTGGTTGTTCTTTGGATGCGAGGGACGGTGGCGAGGGAGAGGTCGGCAGAACAGAGCTGGCGATTGGGGATGTAGAAGAAGAGTAGTCTGTTGACGTAGGTTGGGCCTGTCTTGTGGAATGCCTTGTGTGCGTGGATGAGTAGCTTGAAGGAAATCCTCTTGTTGATTGGGATCCAGTGCAAGTTTCTCAGGTGGGGGGTGATGTGGCTGTGGCGTGGTACGTCGAGGCATTTTGAATTTTTTTGCAGTTGTTTGAGGAGCTCCCGCGTAGAGGGTGTTTCCATAGTCGAGTCTGCTACTGACGTGGGCCTGGGTGACTGTTCTTGTATCTGTTGGGATCCACCTGTAGATCTTGCGGAGCATGCAGAGGGTGTTGAAGCCGGAGGAGAAGACTGCGTGACTTGCTTGGTCATGGAGAGTGTTGAGTCGAGGATGACTCCCAGGTTCGTCCTTGGTCGGTGGATGTCTGGGCTGCTCCCAGTGCCGTAGGCCACCAGGAATCATCCCAGGCTGAAGGGTTGGAGCCGATGAGGAGGACCTCCATCTTGTCCCTGTTCAGCTTCAGTCGGCTGATCTTCATCCAGTCGGCGACGGCCTTCATTCCTTCGTGGGGGTTGGATTTGGCGGTGAGGGGGTCCTTAGTGAGGGAGAGGATCAGTTGAGTGTCGTTGGCGTAAGGAATTATGTTGAGGTCGTGCTGTCGGGTGACTTGTGCGAGCGGGGCCATGTAGATGTTGAATTGTGTCGGGCTGAGGGATGATCCCTGGGGTATGCTACAAATGATCTTGAAGGCTTTGGATTGGAATGTTTGGAGGCGGACACTCTGGGTTCAGATGGAGAGGAAGGAGGTGGTCCATTCCAGGGCCTTGTCTCTGATCCATTCGTCATGGAGGCATGTGCCTAGTGTGTGGTGGCAGACGGTGTCCAAGGTGGCGGAGAGGTCCAGGAGAATGAGGGCCGTGGTCTCACAGTTGTCCAGCAGGGTCCTGATGTCGTCGGTGGCGGCGATGAGGGCAGTCTCGGTGCTGTGGTTGCTGCGGACCCCTGACTGGGATGGGTTCAGGATGCTGTTTTCTTCGAGGTATCGGGTTAGCGGTCTGTTGACAATCTTCTCAATGACCTTGGCTGGGAACGGAAGCAGAGAGATGGGTCGGAAGTTCTGGAGGTCTCTCGGGTCGGCCTTGTTTTTTTTTTCAGTAGGGCGTTGATCTTGGTGTGTTTCCAGTTCTCTGGGAAGGTCGCGGTCTCGATGGAGATTGAAGATTTTGTGCAGGTGGGGTGCGATAGAGCTGCTGGCTTTGTTGAAGATGTGGTGCTGGAGTGGGTCTGACGGGGAGCCGGAGTGGATTGTGCTCATGGTCTTGATGGTGTCATCTATGTTCACTTTGGCCCAGGCTGGCAGGGGGTCTTGGTCGATGGTGGGCGGGGTGTCTGAAGTGTCAATGTCTGTTGGGGCTGTCTGGGCATTGAAGCAGTCGTAGATGTCCGCGATCTTGCGGTGGAGGAAAGTGGTGAAGGAGTCGCACAGGGCTTGCGACGGCGGTATGTCGTTGGTGTTGAAGCTGGGGTTGGAGAGTTCCTTTACGATGTTAAAGAGCTCCTTGCTGTTGTGTCCGTTGTTGTCAAGGCAGTCTTTGAAGGAGGTCCTCTTGGCAGACCTGATGAGGTGATGGTGTTTGCGAATGGCGTCTTTGCGGGCTGCGAGGCTGTCTGGTGTCTTTTCATTGTGCCGTTTCTTCTCTAGTTTCCAGCAGGTTCGCTTAGAGACTAGGAGTTCTGGGGTGAACCAGCTAGCTCTCTTGCTGGTGTCTATGTGGGTGGGTTTACTCAGCGGGGCGAGGGTGTTGTCGCAGTCATTGATCCAGCTTCTGAAGTTGCAGGCAGCGTCGTCTATGTTGTAGGTGTCGGTGGGTGGTCTGAGAGCGAGGTTTGCGTGTAGGTGGTCTTCCGTGATTTTGCTCCAGCAGTGGCGGGGGATCTGTTGGGTGTGGTGGTGGGTTTCTGGAAGGTGAAGTGGATGCAGCGGTGGTCGGTTCAGAGGAGTTCGGTGGTGTGGCTGAAGGAGACGTGGGAGCTTGAGGAGAAGACGGGGTTGAGCGTGTGGCCGGCAGAATGGGTAGGTGTTGTGACAAGCTGCTCAGTCCGAGGCTGTCGATCAGGGTGGTGGAGTTGCTGTCGTTTTTCTCAAGGGAAAGTTCAGGTCTCCCAGGAGGATGTAGTCGGTGGAGGTAAGGGCGTGCATGCTGATGAAGTCGGCGATGGAGTCGCTGAATTGGGGTCGGGGTCCGGGGATCTGTAGATGAGGGTACCTCTGAGGGTGGTGTTGGGGTCTGTGTGGATCTGGAAGTGCATGTGTTCGGCGGTGCAGAGAGTGTAGTTGGTGTTGGTCGAGACTCTGACGCTGTTCTTGTGGACGATGGCGATTCCTCCTCCGACTCCGTTGGTGCGGTCTCTGCGGGGGATCTTGTAGCTGTCTTGGATGGCTAATGCGATGTCGAGTGCGGAGGAGTCATTCATCTAGGTCTCTTTCAGGAAGGCGACGTCCGGGGATGATGTGTCGAGCAGGTCCCAGAGCTCAACTGCGTGCGGAGCGGGTGTTCTGTAGGATGCTTCGGAGGTGGTTGAGGTTTTTCTTGGCAGTCGGTTCGGTGGCTCTGAGGCTTGTGTAGCTGCAGTTCTGGCAGGTGAAGCGACCATGTGTGCATTTCGGTGAGGCCTTGATGCAGGTGTGGGTCATTCCGGGGTTGAGGGCGTGCAGTGTGCTGGCATCGAAGCGGCAGCCGTCGTCGTGGCGGGCGAGGGGGCCGGGGGTTCTGGCACTGGGCGTGGTCCAGGCGCGGATGGGCGCAGACGGGCTTGCCTTAGGCACGCCTTCGGCGCGCCAGCAGCTCGGACCCGCAGCAGCCGCCATATAAACGAACCTGGTCTGCTTATAGAGAACCAAAAATTTGGGGAAACTTTGTCCCATATTGCTAATCGATGCAGTAGGGATTGGCTCTTCCTTATTATTAAAACAATGCAAGAGAGGCGTGGCCAAGATGGCGGCGGAGTAGGACGCCTTTCCGAGCCGCTCCGGCTCCGTTGGTGCGGTCTCTGCGGGGGATCTTGTAGCTGTCTTGGATGGCTAATGCGATGTCGAGTGCGGAGGAGTCGTTCATCTAGGTCTCTTTCAGGAAGGCGACGTCCGGGGATGATGTGTCGAGCAGGTCCCAGAGCTCAACTGCGTGCGGAGCGGGTGTTCTGTAGGATGCTTTGTGGCGGGCGAGGGGTCCGGGGGTTCTGGCACTGGGCGTGGTCCAGGCGTGGATGGGCGCAGACGGGCTTGCCTTAGGCACGCCTTCGGCGCGCCAGCAGCTCGGACCCGCAGCAGCCGCCATATAAACGAACCTGGTCTGCTTATAGAGAACCAAAAATTTGGGGAAACTTTGTCCCATATTGCTAATCGATGCAGTAGGGATTGGCTCTTCCTTATTATTAAAACAATGCAAGAGAGGCGTGGCCAAGATGGCGGCGGAGTAGGACGCCTTTCCGAGCCGCTCTGGCGCTGATCCGGCAAAAGCATCTAATAGCACGGTCCTGAGGGAGCGGCCTTGCTCCAAAAGTGGTGTGGAAGTCCCCCTGGCGTGGCGGAGTGGTTTGGTGCCGTCGGTGGGGCGGAGAAACTCCAAGATCGCCCACGAGACCGACTGAACTCCGCGGCCTGCGCGACCCCGGCCTCTCTTGATCTCGGCGGCTGGTGTAGGAGGAGGGCGGAGCACCTGAGAACCCGCCTGGAGACCCATGGAGCTGGCGGAAGGTGGAGAGTCGCGTTGAATCGGCAAGGCGGAGGGGTTTTTGCTGTGGAGGTGGCTTGGAGTCCCCTGGCTTGTGAGGTGCGGCGGACCCACGGGGCTTGGCTGAGAAGGCTCCACTGCGGTCGGCAGTGGTCGCCGGGAGGTGGCCCGAGATGTCTGAACGCCGGAGGCGGTAAGCCTGGGTGGTGGCGATTACCCTGGCCAAGACTGGTGGTGGTGAGCGGTGCCAGATCAGCGGATCCCGGTGAAGCCCGGGCCACGTGTGTGAAGGAGGCGGTTTAGGGGATAGCGACAGCACTCATGTATGGCCGCCATTGGACTTTTGATCATCCGCGGGCCTGAGCTTTGCCCCGTGCACCTGTGACGCCTACGGCACGAATTGCTGTGTATGCTGTGAACGGCGAATCAGTCATATCAGGGGTGCTACGGACTATAGTTTGAGGCCTGGCACTCGCGATCGCAGGCACCCACTCTAGCTTGGGCCGAGCGACAAAGCCCGCCATCTTGTTTGGCCGCGTGGCGCTTGGGTGGAGCGCTGCTTGCTGCCATGTCTAACGCACAACGCAAAGGGCGCCCGGGGAAGGATGGCACTTCGAAATCCTCCCAACAGCCGGCGTCCCCTGGAGCTAGTGGGTCGTCGAAGCAATCGGACGATGAAGCGCCGGCGACGAAAGCTTTCATGACTGAACTCTTTGCCTCCATCAAGGAGGATATCTCCGAGCTCCGGGCGCAATTGTCCTCTGATCTACGGGAGGTGCGGAGAGATGTAGACGGTTTAGGCGAGAGGGTGGCGACCCTGGAGGACCATGATCTAAGTATGGCCAGCGACGTGCACTTGCTGCAGCAGGATATCATTCGAATGGAATGGGGGGTAGTTTGGCGTATGGCTGCGGGTATGTGTGCACAATGGCGCTGTAGATATCATTGCAATGGTTGGCTGGCGAGTGTTGGACATCTCTGGTGTGTGTGTTGGCCTAGTTGTGGGGAGGGGGACGCTTGGAGTGATAAGAGCAGTTTTCTGGGTTCGTCTTTGTAATGCCGATTAGCATAGGGACATGGAATATTAAGGGCATGAATTCGCCACAGAAGCGGCAGAAGGTTTTGAAGTATGTCGTGGACCATCACCTTGACATTGTGGGGTTTCAAGAAACCCACCTGGCGCGGAAAGATGAGATGCGGCTCCGCCATAGGGCCTATCCCATTATTTATAGATCTTCCGCTGCTAAGAAACACAGGGGGGTGGCACTCCTTTTCCGAGCTGCGCTGCACTTTCAGCCTGTGGAGGTCCGTCATGATAAAGAGGG
This sequence comes from Lissotriton vulgaris, assembly GCF_964263255.1. Lineage (NCBI taxonomy): Eukaryota > Metazoa > Chordata > Amphibia > Caudata > Salamandridae > Lissotriton > Lissotriton vulgaris. The sequence goes on along the minus strand of NW_028246011.1, from coordinate 232,731 downwards.
CCGTTGGTTGATGGTCAAAGGGCTTATACAAGGTCGATTGTGCACCTTCGTGGTGGTGTATTTACCCAATGTTGGCCAGAATAAGTATTTGCAGGAGTTGTTGTTGAAGGTGGGGGACTTTGCAGAAGGTCACTTATTCCTGTTGGGGGATTTCAATCTGGTGTGGGACAGGGATCTGGACAGCTCAGAGGGACATAGGGCGGGTACGGGAGTGTTTTCTGATTTGGCACAGCAAGGGGTGGGGGAGCTGGGACTAGTTGATGAATGGCGATTTTTCCACCCTACCACGAAGGACTACACGTTTTTCTCCCACGTGCATCATTCCTACTCCCGTTTAGATTTCATTTTCCTTAGTCAGTCCCTACGCGGGGACGTGATGGATGCCGCCATTCTTCCAATCTCTGTATCGGACCATAGTCTCTTGGTGCTTAATCTTCGTTGGTCGCCACCTGATGCGTCGCATCGGAAGTGGTATTTCCCGGCGTCGGTGGTTAGGGACGACGTATCTAATCAAGCATTGCGCCTCGCTATCCGAGAATTCTTTGACCTCAATCCCCCATCGGACACCTCACTGTCGACCACGTGGGATGTCTTTAAGGCTACGATCAGGGGCACATGCCTGGGACTCAACTCGCAGATTAACGCCCTGCGGAGGAAGGAACGTGAGGCATTGGAGGCCGAGGTGGTTGAGCTCGAACGGGCTCACAAACTCAACCCCTCGAGAGTGACTCTCTGCCCGTTGACAGCAGTGAGGGGCAAATTAAAGGCACACTATGCCAATAGGGCCGAGCTTACGCTTCTGCGACTGGGGTGTCAATCGTATTCTTGCGGCAACAAGGTTGGTAGACACTTGGTGGCGCGACAATTGCGGGATAGGAGGGAGCGGGAATACATAGGAGGGATCAGAGATGCCGCAGGAGTGTTGCACCACCGGGATGGAGCAAAGGCGGACATTTTTGGTCGCTTTTACGCCGAGTTGTATACGGGCGACGCCCTGGATGCGGAGTCACAGCGGGAGTTCCTACAACGTTTGCCGTTACCCCGAGTGTCTAGAGAATGAAACGCACTGTTAGAGGCACCGATTTTGAGAGAAGAGGTTCTCTCCGCCATCAAAAATTTGAAATTACACAAGGCCCCGGGTCCGGATGGTTACACAGCGGTCTTCTACAAGACGTACGCTACTGAGTTGTGTGACTTTCTGGTTGCCCTCTTTAATGATATGGCGACGTCCGGGTTGAACGCGGGGACCCTGGCTGAGGCGGTGATTACGGTTTTGCCAAAACCAGGGAAGGACCCGGAGCAATGTGCTTCGTTTCGTCCCATAGCCTTGCTTAACATCGACGCAAAGCTGTACTCGGCGATTCTGGATGGCCGCCTACAAGATCTGCTGCCGGCGATCATACACCCAGACCAGTCTGGCTTTATTAAAGGTCGCCAGACACACGATAATACCCGTAGAGTGGTTCACCTCATCGAAAAAGCGGACAGGTTCCGCATTCTGGCTGTGTTGGTGGGTCTGGACGCGGAGAAGGCCTTCTCGGATAAATTCATTCTTATGGTGCAGGCAAACTTTTGCAGCCCACGTTCGAGGGTGGCAGTGAATGGACACCTGTCGGCCTTCTTCCCACATTCGCGGGGCACCAGACAGGGGTGTCCCCTCTCTCCCTTGCTATTCGCTCTCAGCATTGAGCCCCTGGCGATGGCGGTGAGGGAACACGAAGGTGTGAAGGGCATACCGTTCACGGGAGAGCAGCACAAAATCTCTCTCTTCGCGGACGACGTCCTGCTCTCGGTGGCTGATCCGGCTGGTTCTCTGCCCTGTGTTAGGGACATTTTGCTTGAATTTGAGGGTGTGGCTGGCTTTAAAGTAAATTATGGCAAGTCTTACATTTTGAATCTGACTTTATCGCAGGCTGATGTTGCTCAGGTACGGGCGTTGACGCCGTTGGCTTGGGCTTCGGGCTCGATTGTCTATCTGGGAGTCCACCTGACTCCGACAGTGGGTAAGCTGTTCGCGGCCAACTTCCCGCCCCTCCTGGCGAAGACCCGGGCGGAATTGGAGAGGTGGAAACCTAAATTCCTGTCGTGGTTAGGTAGGGTGCATGCGATTACAATGGTCCTTCTCCCCAAATATTTGTATCTATTCCAGGCCTTGCCTATTCCGCTGGATAGCGCTTACTTCCGGCAACTCAGAACGCTGGTCTTGAAATTTGTCTGGCAAGGGGGCCGAGCGCGTCTGTCTTTCGCGGTTCTGCGCCGACCTCGGTCGGACGGTGGGGTAGGTCTCCCGGACCTGCGCCTCTATTATAAGGCCGCCCAACTGAGGGTCATGGTGGAATGGTCGCAGCAGTTCTCTGACAAACACTGGCTGCATATGGACCGGAGCGTGGCAGGTCGGTCCATCTGGGATTTAGCCTGGAAACCAAAGAAAGATCGCCCCGTGAATGCTTACATCAGTACCCCCACGGGCACTACGCTGAAGGTATGGGACACCTTGGCTGGCGATGAGCGCTGGACGACCTTTCCATCTCCGTTCACACCATTGCATTTCAACCCGGCCTTCCCACCGGCGCTTGCCGAGGGGCCCTTTGACGCATGGAGGGAGGGTGGATGCAGGGCGCTGCTTCACTTGTTTCACGGCTCTGATCCTTTGACCTTTGCTAATTGCATGCAGGACTACCAGGTGCCGCAAACTGATAGATATAGGCATGTCCAATTGCTACATTGGGCCACATCGCCGGGAGTGCTGGAGGCAGCTACGAGGCCTCCTTCAAAATTTGAGGCTTTTCTGCTAAGGACATCCACCATGAAGGGAGCCATCTCCTTCCTATATCAGCTGCTGCTTCAATCTGAAATGTCACCTAGGCCACACTATATGGAGCAGTGGGAGGAGATGGTGGGGAGGGATATCGCTGATGCCGAATGGTCAGCGCTGTGGAGAGATATGAACCAATTCAATCACTCGATCCACTTACGGGAGGCTCACTTAAAGACTCTCACGCAGTGGTATATGGTTCCGACTCGGCTCCATCGTATCTACCCGGCTACCTCGGACAAGTGCTGGAGGGGTTGCGGCCTTCTGGGGGACTTCCGCCACATTTGGTGGGATTTCCCAATAATCAGGCCGTTCTGGGATGAAATTCTTTCCCATATCAGGGATATCCTGCGGTACCCTATTGAGAACTCCTTGGCCTTTGTGCTCCTGGGCCTACGGGACCCCGGTCTTGAGCACCAGACGCGCGCGGATAAGAAATTCCTATGGCTGTGCCTGGGAGCAGCCAAGCTTACGCTGGCGGCGGCTTGGAAACGGAAGGAGGCACCGGCAATTTCCCTTTGGCACGCGAGGCTTTGGAGACTTCTGAGCCTGGAAAGAATGGCTGACATCTTCCTCGTTAATTACAAGTACTTTAAGCACGTGTGGGGCCCCTTGGTAACCTTCCTATCTACTGGCCTACCTTCAGCGGTCTGCCCAGCATCATTGAGATCTTTACACCTCTTCCAACTTTAGTGTGCCTGCTGAATGAATGTGGTATGTTTGTGTCGCCGTCACGGGGGGAGGGAGGGGGGGGCAGGGGAGTTGTATTTTTCTTTTCTTTTCAGGGTTGCAACCGGGGTACCTAATTTCAGCGGATGGTGCATTTTTGTGATCTTTGGATTGCTCGAAGACCTGCTTGAAGGGACAATTTGATTTCGCGGAACTCAGCTCCTGAGTAGCATTTTTTTTAGGGTTTTCTTCCTTTTCTATAGGTGCTCGGACTCATTGACTGATCTCTCTCTTAGCGTTGTGCATTACCACCGTCTTAAATTGCTTCATTTCCCACTGTGTGGGAACATGTGTAATGCCCCGGTGCGGCTTATTGTGTTTTCTCTCCTTTTTTGTTAATTGCAAAATAAAAATTTTACAAAAAAAAAAAAACAATGCAAGAGATTATTATCCTAGAAAAACAGGAAATTGAGCAACTGGAGCTGGAATTTAGAAATAATATTGTCTTTGAAGACACTAAGAAAAAATTGGAAGAACTAGAGGCTGCGGTTCATGGATATAAGGAATACTTAATCAATAAAAATAGCAAAAAATTAAGAAAGGACATTGAGAAATATAGTGCTGAGTTGAGCTATCTTTATTTAGGAAAAGACTATAACACACAGAAAAGAGAAAAAGGGTGTGATAGACCATATCAACAGAGACCTATATACAATAGGGGGGGAAGGAAGTGCATCACATTTTCAGAATCACCTGGATCTGGAAGTGATGACTATGGACACCCGAGAGGAGATCAGGGTAATCACTTTCATAATACGGAATATGGACCAGGTGGTCAACTGCTAGCACCTCTAGCTCTTCGGATTCTTTTTTAGATCAGCGCCCAAGGAGAGGCTTGAGAACAAATGGAGGATACGGGAGAGGACAGTATGTAAGACGCCCACCACAAGAAGAGTATGTGAGACACCAGCATCAACCTCCACAGGACTACTTTCAGACAAGGAATCAGAAATATTGGAGGTAACCACTAGAAAATTTCCCATTATTAACCTTTCCAATAGGACACTGAACCAGATTGAATTGGAAGTATTAGAGAAAGGGTTTAGTTTTGCCACCACAACACAGGTCAATACATTTTTGTTACAAAAGGATCTTAAATAATTTTTTCCCAAGATCAGACTGACACGTTTTTTTGAGGATAGAGAGCAAAGAGAAGATAACAACATCTCTGGATTAAAGCCTAAATCAACTTTTATACCCCACATTAGTCAGGTTGACAACAAAATTGAGATCTTTGAAAAAAGTGGTCGAATTTTAAGATACGGAAATTTTGTGATCAACGATCACCTATGACTCATAATGTGAGTAAACAACACAAGGAAGCCATTAATAATCTTAAGAATGACTGTACCATCACCATAACACCGCTAATAAAGGTGGGGGGGGTCATTTTTGACACCCCTGATTACGAAGATAAATGATGTAACTTCTTAAAGTGGAAGAACATTATAGAAAAGTCCCCATGAGCCAATGGAACAACCTGAACAAAGGAATTACCAAACTCCTCACTATAGCAATAACCAATGATTGGATTTCAGAACAAGAGTACAGATTCCTCTACAATTATAAAGCCGTCATACCTGCCATATACGGTCTACCGAAGATTCATAAAAACGTAACCAACACACCGATGAGACCGATTGTGAGTTGTATAAACTCAACACTTGAGCCATGAAGTAATTATGTGGATAGTTGTTTAAGACCATTTGTACAGAAACAGAAATCCTATATCAAGTATTCTGCCCACATGATTCATAACATTGAGGACTGTAGTTTTAATTGTAATACACAACTATTAGTGACACTAGACATTGAAGCGTTGTATACTAGCACACCCCAGGATGCCACCCTTCATGTCATCAGTGGTATCCGGGGTCCTGGGGAAAGCAGAAGTGCTGATGTGGAATTTTTCCTAGCATATGCTTCATTGGTCCCAAAACACAACTGGCTCTTGTTTTAAAACGACTTTTACCTCCAATGTAAGTGTACCGCGTTAGGGGCCAAAGGTGCCCCCAGTCTGGCATGCCTTTATCTGGGGCATTTTAAGGATGTACAACGAATCTGCTCCATTTTTTGAAAATGCTCTGAAATGGAGCAGATTCATAGATGACATCCTTTTTATTTGGGAAGGCAGTATAGAACTCCTACTATGGCTGAACTTGGGGGATGCTAATTTAAAATTCACATCTCAATATAGTAATAACACTAGTGAATAAAAAGAGATAACGTACAAAACAAATACCCTAGTAGCAAGAGATTCTGATAACTGTAAGAGCAAAAACGTGGCTTATCTTTTACTACGTCCATGTGACCTGGCCTATATAGACAAAACATTGCGTGAATTACGCAATCGCCTTTTAGAACATAAACCGCCCATCAAAAATAACAAGGAGAATGCACCTTTAGTTAACCACTGGAGGGAAGCAGGTCATACATATACGGATTTTAGGTGGTTCATTGTGGAAAGAATTAAGGGAAACAGGAGAGTGGTGATCTCTCGATAAAAAGAAAGAACCGTGAGCAATGGTATATTTCTATATTAGATACCATTTGATCAGGTCTAAATACAAAGGAGGACTGGATGCGATTAATCAACTAAATAGAGTAGGATCAATAGGAACTGAGGTTAAGTACTGCAATTTTTCTGCTTGGGATACAGTGTGGTGTGCGATGCGAGGGATCGTGACAGAGACCTGTACCAGCCGGGCTTCTGCTTTCAGTCATTGGCATCTGCCTCAACATTGTGTTCCCTATATATTATTAATATATACGATGATGCTGGAATAGTACGAAGGTTTAATAGATCATTTATGACAAATAGGCAGGTACCCTTGGACTGGCCCAGGTACCCCAAATTTGAGCGGTTTGGGAAAACACCCAGTGCCAGCCCTATTGGTAACCATTGTTCTTTTGAACTAGTTATGGCCTTCAGGAAAGCATCTGTCCATCAGGACAGGTCTTGGGGCACTGTGTAGGAGACGTTTTAGACTAATGAAAATTATATGGGACGTATAATTGGTTAATTTCACCATGGTGCCGTTACCACGATAATCGCCATTAGGAGAAGAGAGCAGATATTTTCAGCATATTTCTGTATAGTTTTGGCATTCAGACAGGGTATTGACATATAGATGTTTGGGAGTTCTATTATTAGAACCGCCAATCCCCCCAATGTGATAATATTACATAGCGGGGCCCGCCCTGTAGTGTAGTTCCTAGTTTCCCACTAGGCCCTGCGCATTGGAATAACATAAACAGTAGTATCGACGTAGAAGTGCGGATCTTCCAGGCCTCTACTGACTATGCTAAACTTAATTGGGTGTGTTACCAACTAGCTCAGAGGTCACTGGAAACTTTCTTCTCTGTATAGGAAGTGATCAGCTTCCCTGGCACAGACAAGAAGGGATTCAGCTTTCCAACAACCGTGCAACATGACAACTTTGCTCCTCAGATCAAGAGTCAATCTCTAGGGTCGTGTGAAACAATGGACATGTATTTCACTCAGTCAGATTAGTGCAGTTTACTTTCACGATATGTAGAGAATAGAGAGACGGGCGTTTGTCAATAAAGGGTTAACATTTATTGAACAGTCTTTCTTCTCGTACAAGAGAAATGTATTGCCACAATTGCAAGACTTGTTATTATAAAAGTACGTACAGTAAGATAAGTATTGCGAAATAATACTGTAAGAGCATTGATATGGTTTCTTATCCATACAATGGTTTAAAAGTAATAAAACATATATACAGTCATATATACATTAGGCTAAAATACTCAACTGGTGCTTCTAACTAAGCCTACCCCAGTGTGCCTGACCTAAGCCTAACACATGGAAGGGGAGTAAGTAAGTAGCTTTAAGTTAAGTTGGTTTTGCCAAGGTTTGCTTCAAGAATTCTCATCTAAGGGTTTAGTCAACACCATACCTCTGAATAGAATGATGGAGGTCTGGTATCTCCTTCAGGAGGCACTCGGTATCCCAGTCACCCGCGAGGGCAGACTAGAAGCGCTGGAGCTGGATTTCTCTGTTCAGCACGTCGAGGAGGAGGAGGGGGGACAGCGTCCGCGGGCCGCTTGGCATCTGCTGGGCTCTTCGCAGAGGGACGGCTGTTCAGCTCCTAAGCTCACTACACCATCGTTCGTGCTTTAGCAGCGATAATGGTATCAGTAGCTTCACCAACAGCAGGGGGGCAGCAGGCTGCAGCAGCAGTCTGCATACAGCGTACAACAGCTAGCAACAGGGTAGCAGGCTGCAGCAACAGGCTATTGCTTAAGGCAACGTTGGTAGTATTTATACCTGACAGGTGCCTGGTTTGACGCAAGTTTGCTGGACATAAGACGTCAATTAAAGATGTCACTAGGAAGTGATAGCTATCAGTTGCTCATTAGAGTTCCATTACTAATCAAAACACAGCAAGCGGGGATTTCCAGGTTTGCTGAGTTTTTATCTTGTTGAAGAACTCGGAGTGTTAATCTAGGAATATCAGATAGTGACTTCTGCTCTGTCATTGCACTAATTAGTTGCAAAGGAAGTGGCAGAGAACTATTCTGGAATGTGGCTCTGTTCGTGTGAGGCCAGAGATGACTTTCTGAATATCGCACTTGAACGGTTATGCCAATATAGGGAATAAATGGATTTATAGCCGAATAGGGGCATAAGGTCGCAGTATCGATCAGGAACCTAGATAAACACGCAACAGCCCGATACATGCATATGTAGGTGCCACTTAAAATGTATCACTGCCTTAAGGGAGATGTTATCAGCCTCTCTCTTGTTTGACCTGTCGCGAAGCATTGACGTAGTGAACCACACACCAGGTGTGAGTCAACAACAACGTATTTAAACCGCAAGAGGCAGGGAGTTATAGGGATCATTTTTGCTGAAGAAGCGGAGCAGTGGTACAGGCTACATTGAGGCCCACAAACATGTAAGGAGCAAATGTTTGATTTGCGCAGTACCCGTATAGTTAGTCGCCATTGGAACTTAGATTTTTATAATTGCAGGTATATACACTCCAGTTATCAATTGCTGGGTTGGCAATATAAGAGATTTTTAATTTAAATTGTGGCTCACGGAGAAACTCAATGTTAACACGAAGTGGACCGGTATACTTAGAGAACTGTCTGTCAGGCGGGAACCCATATACGTTGAATTATATAGAATCAGGTTACCTGTTTTTAACTTAAAGGTGCCAGAGACATAGAAAAAACTTTGGGAGCTACAATGGGAATCGATAAATTCATAACAGCAAAGAGTTTAACCAACCAACCTTTATACATAGTGATTGTGACTCACAGTGGCAGTCTTGTTCTTCAGCTACACTAAAAATAAAAAAGATTACTCTGTCGAGTTGACGTTAAGATAGTAAGATGTGTCGAGGAAGTAGGGGACGAATGCATAATAGGAAGATCATATTATTCCAGATTTATGAAAATGCCCAAGTGGTAGAATGATTCAAACATCATAAGGAGAAATGTTCGAAAGTCGGAGATTGCTGAATAGATGCAGCTTGACAGAAGTCACAAAAAAGACCAATATTTTTAACGTATGTTACAAAACAAGATAGAGCTAGATAGACTAAGGGCAAAATAGAGGGTTCATTAAAAATTAGGGTGATAAAGCTAAGACCCTATTATTTACTCTTTGTTCATTATCCTTTTTTTACATATATTCTCTAAAGGGCTTTATGAATTACCGTATGGAAATATTGAGGTTCCCTCTTTTGATGTGTACAATATATGAGTCGTAAATGAAGAGCTGAGGACTTTATACATTGGAGCTTTGATCCCCACACAAGTAAGTAGGTTAAATTCACCAACTTGGGTAAGCACTATGAGTTTGTATTGGCAAAGCAGGGTATTTGTGGATACTTACAGCGATCTACTAAAGACTCCACACTTTTTCTATATATTTTTCAGGGACCCAATGAATGTATATATTGAAATATTGTAGACCTGCCCATGAAGCATATTTTTATGAAGATCTGTAGGTAGCTTATATTGAATCAACTTGTGGCGGAAGTAGAGTTTGATTCATTAGAGGAGGATGAGAAATTTATATTCCATTCCACATACTCTGAACAAACTACGAGTCCTATATATAGGCTAGCGCAGGATACTGGGACTCTGAAAAATATCTACCACTTGAATTTTTGCCACTCTAGGAAACTAGAAAGGAAATATTGTGTAGATTAATCATAACCATATTTTCCTTAGGGTAACATGAATTCTTGCAATCCTTACAGAGAAGCAGGGATCTGGGGTGGAGACATATACACCCGATTAAACTAGTATGAATGAGGTAAGAGAATGCAAGCATGATAAAAACTGAATGAGTGTGAGTATGAAATGTATTTCAGCTAGACAATCACTTGGACCCTCAAACAATTGTTAGATGAAGGGATAGTAATATTATGTATTATGTGTTTTGATTCGTATGGTATTGAATTCAGCTATGCTTAGACGAGATCAGTACTAGAAAAACTGTTCTTTTTTATATAAAGTGTTGTTTTTAATTTTTACTTTATATAAGTTTCTTTATGTGTTTTCAAATATGTTTAATGAATTCATGACAACCTTAAAAGAGACCATTTATTAATTGTCCTGAAGAAGGTGGTTGCATAAACTGTTTAATTACCACCGTAACACGTCGCCGCCCTGTTGGTTGGGAGTTATACCCAAGAAACTGTTGGGGTCTCACCTAACTATTTATTGGTGGACATCCTTTCTCATGAATGATTGATTCCTATTGGGATAACTGGTTTGTATGATGTTTTTAATGTTTCACATGTTTGTTGTCTCTCAAAACATTTTAACATATTGATTGTGTGTAATAAGATTGTGTGTTAATATATTTGCGACATTGTATTGATTTGGAAAAAACTTCCACAATTATTTTTTTGGTGTTTTATGAATATCAATAAAATCAATTTCTATAGAGAACAGTTACATGTGTGGTTGGATATCACAATCATTTTTTCTCGAGGTTCATAGATCTACGGACTGTTAGACATATAGATGGTTTGAGTGGATGTTTTGAGTAGTTGGTTTCTTTTATATAGTTGTTCCAATAGAATTTCTGCTTGACTTATAAATGGGAGGCCTGCAGTTGATGGAGCGAGGTGAAGAAACACAATTTTGTATACCCCTCGTAAAGTCATTTCCTCACAACTGTAACCTTTATTAATTGTGTGGTTTGGAAAAACTAATCAACGTAGTAAAGAATGCACACACAAATACACGTGGAAATACTAATCTACTTGCATGGGAAACTATAACTGACTAATTTAGTAATGTTGTCATGTTGTTTATTAGTGCAAGGCTTTAATTCAATCAAAAGCGGCATAAATGTGCTTTCTGTTTATGTATTTTGTGGCAAAAACATGGAGTTAGGTGAGTATATTATGCATATGTGTTGCTTATTTGCTAGGTAACAACTAACAGGTAAACCCTTAGTATGGGGAGAGGTAAAGAGAAGGGCTATATTTCAATAATTAACATTTTTGTGTGTTTGTTTCTATGAAAGTTCCCGTTCTGGCCTTTGAGGCCTAGTAAAAAGATGGCTGCTTTATTAACTGTGAATGGAAGATAAACTGAGCATGCGCAGCACAAAGCCGAGATTGGATGTGAGCTGTCTGTGCCTGAACGAGAATGGTTCAAGGACGGCTTACCCTGGAAGTCCTCATGACTGCCAAAAGAATGAACATTTGAGTTACTGATCGTGGGAAAGGAACCTGTAGTAACTAGTTGAGGATGTGACTAGGCCAAAGACTTTTCCAAACAAAGGACTCTTTAAAATTCAGGTGATGCTATGGAAATTGAATATTAGGATGATGAGGTGATGCTCATCCACCCTCAAATTGTCCAATCAGGACTTGAGTCTGTACTGATAGTTACTTTTGTAGATAGATAAAGTTAGTGAAAAGGGGTATAAAAAGTTGTGACTTTTCTTAAGAAAGAACTCTTTCGAATTCCTCCTGAGGTGCTGTAAGAATGCTGATTTTCCTGAGATGTAAGAATCCTTGAATAAATGTTTTATTTCTTTGAGTGAGAACTGAGCTGTAGATGAGGTTATTAGTTAGGGAGAAAATTAACTTCGGCAACTATCTGTCTTTTGCTAATATTTGTGTTCTGAAATCTAAATAATAATGTCTATTTCTGAATCTCTGAAATAAATGAATATAACTGTTTGAGATAAAACTTTTACTCCTTTAAAGTTATTTTTGAATAAAGAAACAAATAAAGTGAATTGTTAAGACATGCTAAACTTTGCTTTTAATAAAAATTAGATAAATGGAGAATTAAGCTGGTTTTGTATTTTCCTACGCCTAATTTTTTACTTGCAGATTCATCAACTATAACGGTGGTGTGTCAGAATAAAATGTCTTGTTGATAAAAACCATGATAAAACTCATTTAAACTGCAGGTGTAAATAGTATAAATATTTAGTTTTAATTTAGACACTCCGCTATGATACAGCAGCTCTCCTTTGAATCTCACCGATCCATGAAGTAGGATGGAAGTGTTTTGTGAGTAACTCGCAGTGTTATGGGCCCCACTGATGAGTAGATGTATGATTTGGTACTTCAGGGAAAGGTGATATGGTTTTAGAAAATATTTCCAGAGTAGCGCTGCATCAAAGTCATGTTTGCAATGTCACTGTAGTGGACGTCACAATGAGTGCCGCAATACACTAGAGACATTTAACTTTGAGGCCATGGGTATTCTTTGTTGATATAATAGGGACTTTTAGGCAATTTACATATGTCGGTTAGGGGTAGGTCAAAATCATCATGTTGAAAGGGGGATCAAAGGCACGTTATCATTCGTTAGCAAGGGTGAAGTGCACAGAGTTCTACAGCCAGCTAAAATATTGGGCCCAGCAAAAGGCAAACAATCTGAGTTGACCCTGCAGAAAGGGCAAATCTCCTACACAGCTAATGAACACATGCATATCAACAGGGCAGGGGCAAGAAGCACTGGGCATGCCTTATTGACATTACTCTTGAATTAAACTAGACTAGGTACCGTAGAGCGAACGAAAGCTGAAGTATGTGATAAGTTTAGTAAATAATTTTAGTAGCACTGTACACTGTGATGCAACCCGGAGACTTTTCAAAATGTGTAGTTGTAATAGTGAGTGACGATAGGTAGTGTCACTTGTGGTTGTCTGAAAATCGAGGTAGTAGCTCATTTACTATATTCAAGTTTTAGATACAGGGGTGCCATATAGGAGATTTAGGGGAAGGTATCATCATTCTGCATAGCTCTGCTCCCTTTCCTTCAAATAAAGATGCAATTTATTTCAGAAGAAGGGTCTTGCCCTGCAACACAGGAGGCCTGCTGAGGGAAACACTTGCTTATCAAACTGTCAAACCATGCTAATCAACTGACAAGGAGTTAGATTCATCACATTATATCGTTCTCTCCTTTAAAGGGTTTAAAGTCCCCCAGTCTAGCCCCAGAAACATATTTCCCAGAAGGATACAAACCTAGAAATGCTGTAATCGCTTTAAACGTGAAAAAATAGATATTGTTGTCCTTTCTATCTAAAACAAACCATTCTAACTAATTTGCTATTTACTAACGTTGCCTTTACATGAAAATAACTAGGGTTGTTCAAAATTCACATTATTGGCTTGTGTGATCACGCAAAATTTTGAGAATTGCAAATTCATCAATTCGCACTATATTTTAGCAGAAAATGAATCCTTACATCATGTGGAGTATGAGGACACATATAAGCAGTGCACCATGAACAGCCAGTCGCTTTCTGTTCCTGTGTATGCAGTGTTCACGTTTAATGTAAATAGCTCAGAGTTATGCAAAGTTGTATAATTTCGTGAATTTCATGTTACAAGAGTAACGTGAAATTCCCAAAATTATACAAATGACACCAGTGTAATTTAAAAGTTGCTCAAGCTTAAAAAGAACACATACAATAACAGAATGAGCCTGCAAATCGAAAATATAATTAGTTGTGTTAGACTAGGCCTTCTCCTTGTCATATTAGGAGTCAGTATGTTGCTAACATGCAGAAAAGTCTATTATATAATACATCAACAACTGACATGTGCCTGTAAATCAAAGGATGCTACCAGCAATGGGACGTTATTCAAAAGATGATTTACAAACTAGCCATGCGCAGAATTTCTACTATGACACAGTAATCTGTGTCATTTCAGTAATTCTATGTTCTATTCATTCAAAATTCTTTATTTCGTTGATTGCCATAAAAGATACACATAAAATTACAAGTAACCAAATTTAAACATCAGTAGTGGGATGGCATACAAATAAAAACAGGACAATGTCCCCATAGATAACAACATAAGGGCTACAACACTCATTAAAACAATGTTATATAGTAGTTGGACATATATTCGAAAAAAAACAAGACAATGGTATAAAAATATTAGATTCTGGTTAAAAAAGTCCAATACATAAGGTTGCGCAATCACTAGTACATGATCTGGTCAGGAATGTAGTGACCTGGGGATTAAAAGCCTTCTCTTATACCATACTGCTTCGATTAATTTAGCCATAGCGAAAACAGTTACTTTTGAGAGATCGGTCTTAAAAATTCTAAAGGCCTCAGAGCATTTAACAAACCCTAGGTTCCTACATAATGGAATTATCCAGTACCTCCTGGCCACACAGTATGCGGGACAAAAGAAGACTAGATGCAGTTCGTCTTCAAGACCGCAGTTACAGCCTGGGCAATTTTTCATGGTCTGGGGGTTCCATTTGCTTGTAAATGCTCTGAGCGGAAGAGAGCCATACCGCCATTGTAATTATAACTTTCTGGCCAGATTCGGGAAAATATCTTCAAGAACTGGTTCAAACTTGTAATAGTCTTTCACCCAAAGAAAGGTGTTAGCCAGGGAATCTGGGCGTGAGCCCTGTATATGGGATTCAAGATTACAAGCATAGAAGGTTGCTACCAGATCTTTACGAGACAAACCCTGGCAAGCCATTTCAGGATCGCTCCAGAAGGTGGGGAGACCCAGCCGGGCAAACTCAGTTTTCGGATATTTGAACCACGGGATGTTCTCGATAGTAGGGAGAGCTAGGATTTCCTTCAATTCCTGTCTATAGTTGGATAGCTCAGGGGTAGACCATAATCTTCTCCGAAAGGTTAGAGGCTTTACACCCACTACTTCATCCAGCGGTTTTAGACCCAGATCCAGTCTAATAGGGAGAAGCGGGGTGCTGGCCGCTAACTTTAAAAGATGTCTAAGAAACTTGTTCTCGGCCATGACCAACTCCCTCTTGCAGGGATGTCCCCAGAGTTCACTGCCGTAAAGAATCGCGCCTCTGGCCTGGAGTCTGTAGATCTCCAAGGGGGGGGGGGCCTAGTGGTCTAATAGATGATTTGTTGGAATTGACTAGCCTAATTATTCCCCCTGCAATTTGAGCCAATCTGAGCTGTGACTTGGTTTGATGTTCACCCCATTCCAGTTTGTCATTCAAAGTCACACCCAGATAATCAAACGTGAAGACTCTTTCAAGCCTATTGGGGCCTATAGAGGGATTAGGGCGTGATTTTTTGGGGGGGATTAAAAATCATATACTTAGTCTTCAGGGCATTTATTTCAAGACCGTGGTCTTGGCAGAATGCCTCAAAGCCCTCCAGAATGCGCTGAATCCCCGTTGGGGATTTCGATAGCAGGAGGGTGACATGATTGCGGCCACCCTTCTGCCACCAAGCCTTGGTGCATCTGTTTTGGGAACATTGTCTAGGTGATCGATTACCCCGTTGACAAAGAGGCAAAACAGGGTCGGTGCAAGAACACATCCCTGCCTTACCCCTCTGCCAACGGGGAATCTTTGTGAGAGGGTACCCAACCTCCCACACCTAACCTGAGCATAATTTTGAGTATGCAATCGAACAATGATGTTTAAAAGAGCAGGAGGGACCCCAAGTTCGGCAAGTACTGCCCACAGTTAACTCCACGGAACCAAAACAAAGGCTGCGCGGAGATCGACAAAGACAGTGTACAGCGAACCCCCCTCCACCAGCACCGTCTTCCAGAACAAGAGGCCCAGACGAAAAATGTGGTCCATCGTCGAGACCTTGGACCTAAACCCTGCCTGATATGTACTTAAAACGGAGTTATCCGACATCCATTCTTAAAGGCGGTCAAGTATCAGCCTAGAAAATTTTTTTTGTGCTACATCAATAAGGCTGATTGGCCTATAGTTGGCTGGGAGCAGAGGAGAGCCCTTCTTGAAGATAGGTACAATCTCTGCTCCCAGCCAAGTACTGTGGATTGCCATTCCCCCAAGTATTGCGTTAAAAACCTCCAACAGATACGGGGCCCAAACCCTGGGTTGGTGCTTAAATAAGTCACCCGGGATTTTATCTAGCCCAGGGGCCTTGCCCGAGGGCAATTTAGATATTATATTATGGACCTCGTTTAGGGTAAATTGTAGTGACTCAGCCTCCTCAGTAATTCGGGAGTGCGGTATGAACCCACTAGAAGGTAAATGGTATTCGGGCATCGAATCATCGCAATGGTCGGAGGAGCTAGAACCAGCCTCTTCATAAAGGCTGCGAAAGTGGCCCTCCCACACCGAGACCGCTATATTAGCCTCCACAGCCTGAGTCGGCTCGGCAGACCCTGTTCTAACTATCTGCCAGAATTTACGGGCATCTCTAGTCTGGAGAGCAGCCAGCATATGTTCCTCTTTAATGCAGAATTACGGGTAACGCAATTACACGTTCTCGCAAAATTGAGAGAAATATTGTGGGGAAAAAATCCAGTAGATTTAGCGACCGGCTGCTCACGCTGCTGTTTATGTTTTGTTGCATTTATCAATATTTTTTTTATCACTAATTGCATCCTCGCATCAATTTTGAATGCAAGGGTGCTTTTTGTGCTAACAAAAAAAGTGCTAAATGCTGGGACATTTAGTGAGTGCAGGTTCTGTTGCATTTAGAGCTATTTCTCACAGCAAAATGAATCTTCCCATACTTTTTAGATATGAGAGGGCATATTTGCAGAAGGAAAATAGTGCTAAAGGCATAAAACTCTTCTCATGTAATTTCTGCATCATCTCCCTGAATTCTGGAGTAATTCTGTGTGATTACAATAGACAAAATTACGCAAGTTACGTTTACCTGTGGTACAAACATGCAGCAAGATCACGAAGATTCATTTCTTCAATCATTGACCCAAGCGAAATATGCAGGGCTAAGAAATGCTAAAGACTTCTACAGTAATGTGTAAACAGATTCCATGTTGCATGGTGAAGTTAAATATATCTACTGCTGGGGGGGAGGGAGGGGGGAACTGCATAGAGACTCATAGCACTGCAATCAGAGGTGTCATCATTGTTGTCTGCTTTGTAGAATATTTCAAGAGAAAAGACGCTGGGGCTGCATAGGGCATAGGTCACACCCTCTGCAAGCCCGAATCAAACACCATCAGGCAAGTCCTCACTTGGAACCCTCAAGGGAAAAGGATAAGGGTAGGCGAAGAAACATCTGGTATCGAGGCCTCGAGGCTGACTGCAAGGAGATGGGTTATACCTGGAGTCAGATGGGAAGAATAGCCTATGGTACATGGCTGGAGAGTCCTGGTTAAGGGCTATTCCCCAGAAGGGGCAAAAAAGTATTCTTTATTGTTGCGTTGTTGGAATGTTACTTCATTTGAGTCGTTCTTTTTTGCTTGACCGCATGACTAAGTGTGAAACAAGTTCCTTCTGATAACAGACAGGAAGAGACTGTCTGGTTTCAAAGCCAAGAAAGAAATTATGATCAAATACAAAGGAAACCGTTATTTGGCAGCCATAAAATTACAATGTCCAATAAATGATTAATTTATGTTTTGAACCAGGTTTTTTCACAGGAACTCTATTTTGGGTTTATAATCAATGATTCATTCAAAGTTAGGCCCCTGATGAAGAAACACAGCTTTTCAAAGTAAGTGTAAATTTACTATTCATTTTAACATGACAATATTTTGGTATTCAATAGTTTTGTGATAACATATCGGAAGGTCGATATTTGGACCTTAGCATTGTGGTTGAACAATGCTTGAAATAAAACTGGACTGGGCCTTAGGTTCTTTAGCAATTAAATGCAGTGCACTTTCAATGTTTTTTTCCTGTATTCCCAGCACATTTTATTCTATAAAGCCCTGAGACTGGCTATCCAAGGTAGAGTTAAGAATGATTCAGGGAGGCTTTTGGCCAGCCCACTTGTAAATAGCCAGGCTGGAGCGTTATGGGATTTTAGTTAAAGCCTGTTATGTATGTAGTCGCTCTCCCACTTCTATTGTAGAAGCAAGCCACCGATCTGACAGACATCAATGCCCACATGAAAGTTCTCCTGGGCAGGGATACCTGGATTTACTGCTCAAGTACTACAGGCTTGAGTTCCATAATACAGAGGACAAATCTTTTCAGATCTTTTTTTAGCACTTTACTTTTTTACTAGCAATTCTCGATCACCATCATATGTCTAAAGCATCTGACACACTAGTTTAAAGATAATGAATTACTTCAAGTATTCTAGAGATGCAACAGTCAAGGATAGGTGTCAAAGTAGGTAGAGGTGAAACTGGGGACTGGTGAAGGCAAGCTATCTCTAACCCCCTATTTTGTGGAATTCAGTCGTATGCTTCTTGTAGCATTTTCCTTTAAAGTTTTATATACACATAGAAATCTAAAATAATATGCAGATTTAAAGAAAAAAAATTCTTCAGTAATTATAAGCGATGTGTGTTATTGTATGAGACACTAGTGGCAGCTTCCTGTGAATGGGGGTGGTAGGGATGAAAAAAAAAGAACTTACCTTCTTTGCCGCCGTCGCACGCCTCTTTCTCGCCTTTCCTCCATCTTCTTCTCTGTTGGAAGAAGCACCGGAAGGACCCAGGCTTCCAAGACTCTGCAGGCCAATCCTGACGCTCCAGGAGCAGCATCGCGATTGATCTGAGAGACCAGTGGGGAGGCTAGGCATGTTCTCCCTGGGGCTGTGCAACACAGCCCAGTGGAGAACATGCCAAGTGCGCATGCAGGTATGGCTGGCCCTAGAGGGCCGGTCAAAGCGGCATACGCACAAAGAGAGGGAGTGCAAGCCACTCCTGCCACCTCTGTGATGAGCCAGCCATGCCATGCCCGACTTGACTGAAGTGGCAAACAAAAATAAAATAATAATAACGTCTTATTATCATTTTATTTTTTAACTGTTCAACGAGCAGTGGGGCGACACTCCTCTGCCTTAGCAGAAGACCCACCACTGCGAGACACTAACTCATGTGAACAACTATGATGTTCACTGAGATGTTTTGGCACAGGCAACCAACACATTGTCTTGTAAAAATAATTACCTTTTATCTAGTTACTTTATTATTTCTACAAATGAATCCCATGCTGGAATATTTTCTTCTAGGTTTGTGTTAACACCAGAACATTTGGTCACACTATGCTCCCAACATGCTGTGTTTAAACTATTTAATGCACACATTAGTGGTAGCAGAGTGTTTGCACACTATGTTTTACATTTAGGTTCCCTGGGGGCATTCTTAGGGTATTTGCGGCGCCAAAGAAAAAGTACAGAATGAAGTGTTTTATGGAACAGCGCTGAATATCAAAGAAGTAACATAAGAAAACACAAAGTGGGAGGGAGCACACTGCCTCTCATCCCATCGCAGTTCACCCCATTGCATTCTGGTAAATGCAGTATGCTTACTTCAAAGCTGCTGAAGCTTTTCACCAAAGTTGGTGCAGGTATTGCTGTTTTCTTTAGACACGCGTTCCTGGGTGTAGCCTTTCATCAGGTCAGAGCAGAAGTAGCAGAGAGCAGAGAAAAGTAATCATGGGTTGCTGAAATGCTGCCCAAGTCATCACAGGTCAGAGTACCACTCTACAGGCACACAGGTGCATCCCAGGTGAGCTTGTCAGCTCATTGGCTCAAGGGAGCCTTTTAAACACAAGCGGCGAGGCAGAATACTACCTCTCATCCCAGCACAGTTCACCCCTTTGAGTTCTGGTAAATGTAGTACACATACTATGATTTTCATTGTGAGGTTTTGGCACGGGCAACCAGCACCTTGTCTTGTAAAAAGAATTAACTTTTATTTAGTTAAAATATTGTTCCTCAGAATGAATCCCACGCTGTGTTTAAACTATTTAATGCACACATTAGTGGCAGCAGCGTGTTTGCACACAAAGTTTTACATTTAGCTCCCTAGGGCATTCTTGGGATATTGCTGGCGCCCACAGAAAAAGCATTTCAAAACCTCTAAAAGTACACCATGAAATGTTTTATGGAACAGAGTAGAAAATCAAAGAATTAACATAAGGAAACAGTTTAGGGAATTTTGTGAATGTAAACTATGCAATATGAACTTACAACGACATTCAAAAACTCTGTTCTACAGTCTTGTGGCAGGGCTGGGAGACAAAAATGATTTAGGATTCCTTGACCATTGTATATAGTGTACTTTGGATGATCACAGACCTGACGTAATTGCTGTGCTAACACTTTCAATATTGCATCTAGAAAGGCTAAAGAATGGTGAGTCAAACCAGAAAGGACTAAGTGGGAACTAAAGTACATCTTGGTACATCAAAAATAGTAGCGCGCCATGTTATGTGATGGACATAATATCAAATTAAGAGCACCTGGTATGGAGTCGACTCTGGCGTCCACCTCTGAACAATAGGTCCAAAACGTCCATTATATACCCTAGTGTCCTAAATGACTGAGTACTGAGTATTGTTTTACAAACTCTGTGATACATATGCATAACGTTACATACTCTGCCCATAACAGGCGATTAGTAGACCCCTCAAGAGTTGACAGCCAGCCATGAAATCACTTGACAACTTAGCTACTGTGGAGGCACTGTTGATACACTCTAGGTATATTGATCCTATTAGTGTTTTTTGTAATTGACAGTCAATTACACCTTCTGTTTTTAAATAGTATCAAGGAGTAGCTCTGAAACCAGTAGTCCATGTATGGATTTCATGCTGGGTTTCTCATTGCTCATCAATCTCACAAAAGTCAGCCAGTCAGAGTAGTGAATCAACTGGTAGCTGAAATTAATCACCAAGGAGGCCAAATTATTTGTCTTGGGGAGAGGAGGGTAGATGCTCATTAGAAAGCTTCATGACCCTCTTGGTTGGACCTTTTTAGTCCCAGCCACGTGTCCCTGCCCTGACTGCACTCACACACTAAGAGATGCTGGTGTTTCGATCAATTTTCAACTTCCTTTATCAACTTTATTTTGTGCAGTCATTAGTGAATAAGTGTAGCGTAAAAACTAATTTTTTGGGCTTCTTACTCAGAATCCCAAATGTTGTGCATGAAGATACCAAATGCAAATATCCAAAACAAGGCCTCATGTAGGTGCAATAATTCTTTATTTAAGAGCACCGCATCCACACAGCTGTACATTGCCAGCCCAGGCTCAACTAACTCAGCATAGAACTCCCAAGTCAGCTCCTCACCAACTTGGAATGCCCACATAAACATTCCACTGTACCACAGTCAACATAGCTACATGTGCTTATAGTGCTAATCACACACCTCTCACCTTTCCAAATAGAAAACAAATAAAACATTATTTTAAACAAAAACAAGCAGTTTAACATACCCATAAAGGTTACAACGTACACAGTATGAAACATAGCAGCATTGAACAAAACACTGATATCCTACCTCTATAGGAAACATCTCTTTTGAGGTTCGAAGTTCACCCATCATCCACCTTGAAAGCATTACAAAATATTTTATTTTACAAGTTTGTGCAGAACTTGGAACAGCCATTTGATCTCTAGGGAGACTTTAGTTTGACTATGTCCTCCACGCTAAAATGATGGCATGCAACCGCCTTCCTCACATCAAAATTAACTTTACGATATGCTAGTCAATTAGTTTCGTTGAAAAGTCTATTCTCAGACTCCATTATATGCTAATGGTTTTCCCCCAACACCTCCAGGCCAGTGACAGTTCTGTCCTACCAGCACACACTTCCAACTTTCCAGGCTCCTTTAACACTCTGTTGACTTTCTTCACAGTACCAGTGTCATCAGGATGATACAAGGAATATTTCTTATGCATTATGCCTTTTTGAATAAATCAAACTTTCAATTTTTCTTGAAATGAATTGCAGTCTATTATCTTTCAGAACAGACTCTGGAAAGCCCTCTCTGCAAAATATCTCACTCAAATCTATTATTCAATTGGTCTCTATTCCCCCCACAATTCCTATTTCAGCCCGACTAGAAAACTGATCACTAAGAACCAGAAGAAAATTAGATGATCCTTTTTAATGTAATGGTTCCACAATGTCCATGGCAACCACTTTCCAGGGTTTACGTAACACTCCTCATACAACCTAAATACTCTTACCAAACTTTCAATCTGAATGTTCATACCTCACCACCAACAGTCCATCCGCATTCTCGCATTAGTTTTGCTCATTCTTTGGTGTCCCTCATGTCCAAGTTTTATAATTTTCACTGAGTGCAACAGGCACAACCAATCTCTTTCCACGCAAAATAATTCCACTCCCACAAGACACTACATGGTCTCACCTTCTAATACCACTCCAATTCAGTGCTTTATACCTCCCTCAACTCTATACATTCTAAAGAGCTTCACCCACCATCTGTAATACTTCATCTCTCGAAGAGCATCCAATGTTCATCCTGTGATATGGTTCCTTCAGTAACCACATCCACCTTCGCTTGCTCATCAACATCAGGTTCTTCCTCCTCAGCAACAACACTAAGGCTAGACAAACAATAAGCAACCTTGTTATGGTATCCAGGAACGTAGCAAACTTCAAAACAATAATCCTGCAATCCACCTGGTTATGCACACGGGCACTACATCAAGAACCAAGGGTTTATGATCTGTCATCATGATTCATGATTCCCCCATAGAAAACTTCCCAATTTATTGTATAGCCCAGAAGACACTCAACAACTCTCTCTCTATGGTTGAATAGTTAGCTTCCACCCCATGCAAGGATCATGAGATGTGTGTTACAGCACTAGAATCACTCATCACACTCCCTTTGTAGCAACACAGCACCTAAACCAACAGCACCTTCATTGTAAAACAATTCTTATTCAGACACCTTCTTCTTCAATGGGCTATATAACTGTATTCATGAAACCTACTCTATCTTAGGACTCCTTATACTATGTCCCAAATACTCAATTTCTTCCTTTCCTTACACTTGTTAAGTTTGAGAGCTAATCCAGTCTTTCTTAGTGCATCCAAAACTTGCCTTACCCTCAAATCATGTATTTGCAGGGTTTCACCAAAGACTAAAATGTCATTCGTCATTCTGGAAGCATTTCAGTTCCTCCAAACAATATATACATCACTCTCTGCAACATAGCTTCATCTGGGAAGACCAAAAGGCACATGCAAAATAGAACGTGCCAAAAAGAGTTATGAAAGCAGTGAGATCATTTAAATCAGGCTCCAGTCTTATCTGATAGCATGCCGCCGTCAAATCCAGAGTGGTGAAACATTTTGCCCCATGAAACAAACTCACCATCTCATTAATATCAGGTAGCAGAAAATAGTCAACCACTACACATTTATTCAAGCCTCTCAAATCCACGCATAACCTGATCTCTCCAGAATGTTTTCACGCTACTAAAGGAGACACCCATTCTGAGCTTTCAACATGCTAAATGAAACCTGTATAACAGAATAATTTCAGTTCCATTTCTACTTACTCTGTCATGGAAATGGGTATAGATCTAACTTAACAAGCCTTGGGTATGGACCCCTTTCTCAGCTTTATTTAATGGACATAGCCTTTTAAGCACCCCATTATCTCATCAAAGACTTCCAGGAATTCATCCACAAATTACACCTTAGTATCCCGTGTTGTCTTAACAATCTCAAGACTATTTACATTAGTTATCAGTATCTCCTTGATAAAATAAAATCAGGAGTGGTGGCATTGGGGGTCGAAAGAATACCAAGAGCCCTTTGGTGTAGCCAACTCAATACACCACCCCCTTTAACAGGAACATAAACTTTACTATACATTTTGCTATTCTGAAATTCTATGTCAGCTTTGAAGAGTCCTCTCATGTCTATGGTCTGACCTCCATATCCACCTGGAACAACATCAGGTTCTTTCAAAGTAACTTAATCACCGAACAAATCAAGGGAAATTATCTTGAGCCAAGCATCAGGGTCAATTAGTGCTTTCATATGTAACCCATTTATAGAGACTATATTCTTGGTATATTACTTCTTCCCAACCTCGGTAGAGACAGATAAGATGAAATCAACAATGAATGTGAAAGACTCAGAGGATATTTCATTGTTCTTAAACCCAGTTTCGCTTGAGAGTCAGCATTTGGCAAAGTGGCCTTTCTTATTAAATAGTTTGCCCACTGCATTCAGAGCTGAACTATTTTTAAAGGAGGAAACATGCCCCCCATTACCACACTTGTAACACAACCCTTTGAACCTAGTTTGAGCAGATTGAGCCACTTTACCTTTGATCTCCTCAACCTATAGATCAACTTTACTAACTGCTTTTGCATCTTTATCCAATTCTTCCACACAATCCATGGAATGCTCAATTTGTTTAGCTATAGCAGTAACATCATTAAGTGTGGGATCATTCTTCAACCAGAGCGCTTGTCTAACTTTATCAAACCAACACTGAAGCATGAATTGGTCCTTAATGCATTCCTTTACGGATACCCCAAATTTGCAAGAATAAGCCAATTTACTTGGACTTGTAACATATTCTTCCACACTTTCACCATATCTGTACTCTCATCTCAAAATGACATCTTTCAAACAACTTTACTAACTTCCGGAAGAAAATGTAGATCTAATTTTTTCATACAAGTATCAACCTCATTCAAAGTTTCTTTTTACTCCTCCTACAAGTCTTGTAAATTCTCAAACATTTCTTGTTCTTCACCCTATAAGCAGTGAATGAGAAGGTACGTTTTTCTTTCAGGTGTGAGATTAGATCCACATACTTTGACGTAATGGCCAAATGTTTTCTTCCATTTTGACCATTTAATTGCAGGTTCTCGCGCAAAAGCTTCACAAGCAGAGTTTTGGGTGTCACTGCAGCCAGAAACTAGCGGGATACATTGGGCTGAAGGCTTCTTGTGCAAACGAGCAGGAGCTTTTACAAGCAGAAGCTGAAGGGACTCATGAGGCCAGAGAAGGCACTGCCATATGTTTTAGCCAGAGTCCCAGGCTCTCCACTCCACTGGAGTCAAGCTATCCAGGCTGATGAAGGCTGATAGCCAGAAACCGGTCCTTGGATGCTTGATTCCGGTCTGGGAAAGACATGGCTTGGTAGTTCGGACTGGTCTGTTCCCATGAGGCACAGGGTCAGAGCTGATTTGCATATAGCCAGTGTCTAACCCAGGGTGGTGTGGAGTGCAAAAAAACGATGAATTTAGGCCCAGATCCTTGTACTGGGATGAATGTATGACATTGTTCTACATTCTGTCCATCAACTGTGTTTTTGTGTTAGCAATATGCCACTCACCACCAATGGATGAAAGGCTGTGGAAGTTGTGTTGAAGTGCTCTTGCCCAGTCGTCACCACTGAAAAGTTCCAAAACAATGCCTCATGCAGGCTCAACAAGTCCATTTATGAGCATCCCATCCATGCAGCTGTACATTCCAAAGCTAGGCTCAACTGGCTCAGAATGGAACTCCCAAGTCAGAACATCACCGACCTTAAATGCCCAACAACATTTCATTCTACTACAGTCCACATATCTACATATCCTTATGGTGGTTACCACAACTTCCTCAAACAGTCCTCAGACTACACTTGTTGTCAAGCATCAATTATTATAATTAAGGACTTGAGAGTAAACAATCAACAAGCACACAATAATTTGCTGAAGGAAATTATTACTAACCAGTTACTGGTATAAAAGTGGTGCTACAAAGACCATTATCACCACATCGCTTCATGTATCATAAGGCTAGAGTAAATAATACATTCTACTAGTCTGCACCATAGGGCAGTTTGATTAAAGTTTATGCAGTGTCCAGTCCAACTCTTGATATAATAAAAGTTAATATTCCAAACTCAAATTCCCCATCATGAGAAATTCACCCTTTTTTATGCAAGCAAAGGGTAATCAGGGATGCTCTACTGCTCCACAGGTGAAAAAAAAAACAAAGTCCAAACAGTTGCTGTTAGCACTGTGAAGGGCAGTCGTTTTATATGCCTTAATGGTAAATGCATTCAGGTAAATGCATTGTCCAGACTCCTAATGTTTCTCTTGAAAGCAACTTCCCCAGAAGGGAAATCCCTGTGCAGCTTCTGCCATCAGGGTCTACCCAGCAGGCATGGGCCACGCACCGGCTCCCTTGCTGTGAACCTTATTTAATGTAATGTCACGAGAGACGGTGTTATCAACTTAATACAATTACCTTTAGGGTATTGTTCTGACCCTGAAATAGTTGGAGAGCTCAAGAACTCCTTGTTCCATGGATTCCTCACTGTGCTGTAGGGCATTCTGTGTGCATTTCGTATTTGTTTAAATTCGGGGCAAATTGAAATAAACCAGCAGAATTGCCCATGGTTTTGCATTCGCTTATTGTGCATTTTAAAAAAAATGCTACTCTTCTCACTGCACCTATTCTCTGGTCTAGTTACAAACTCTACAGAGCTAAAACAAAGTTTGATCTTAAAACATCTCTCTATAGAATTCTATTGATCAAATGGCTCACCATGGGCTAGTCTGTTAAGCTGCAGTAAGTTTGGTCTCTTCTAGGTTCCATTGCCTTTTTCCATAGACTCCAAACTCAGCAGACACAAGAACAACTCACTTGGAGTTTCCCAATTCTCCACTACCTGCATGTGTAACAGTTTTCTTAAGCAATATATGTATTTTCTGTTAAACAACTGAACAATATTTCTCTGTATCTTAAAGCCTGGGCTGTGCTGTGTAAAAACTGTAAATAAAATAAATAAGCTATTAAAGCTAAATGGAATGTTTCATCAACTTTGCGGACCACCTGGGTAGCAAGATAAACATTTATAAAAATAAATTCAAATATAGTTGTATAGAAAATGTCCTGGTCTCTGAGCAGACTGAGCATTGTATGGGTGTAGTAGTTGGGATCAAGAGGTGGGCAGGGTGAGTTATAAAATCTTCAAAAACCGATAACTCCGGGAGCTGGATTATTGCAACTTTGGGCTGCGGAGGTACCGAGCTAGTATGTGCTGTTTTTACAGGCCTAATATTGATGATCCTCTGCATCTATCTAATCTGGAGTAGAATCTAATGGAGGTTATATCCCCAATAGTAACCGGGGGAGACTTTACTGTCCTCCTTGATCCAACTCTGTATAGGTCCACAGCAAAGAGTTATGTCTATACCCCTCAAGTACGGCAGGCCCATAACATATTCTATACAACTTGGCGCTGCTTGATGTGTGAAGGTGTGTGATGGGGGCCAGTAAAGGCTATACGTTCCACAGCAAAAAAGATGGTCATTTTTCTAGGATAGACTATTTTTATGCGGATAGGATTTTGGCAGATGTTATAATGGGGGTTATTATCCTACTCAGTCATATTTCTGATCATGCTACAGTTACTATGACACTAAGAGGCTATGGTGGCCTGTCTAGGCCAAGGTGGGCGTTAAAAAGGGCTATCCTTTCGGGTGTAGAAGTTGGCAGGGTGTTAAAGCAAGCAAGCTCAGCCTATTTTCTTTATAATATGGGGTCCACCTCCCTGGATGTTGTCTGGGATGCCTTTAAGGTATGTATTAGAGGGTCATTGCAAAATCTGGCTCATTTTAAAACAAAGACAGAGAGATTAGATATAAAAAAAGAAATGGAAGATAGAGTGGGATCCTTAGAGGCTGAAGTGTTGCAGCAGCTCATGAGTCAAATCTAGAGAAGGAGCAGCTACATAGGCTTTTGGAAGAGGTGAGGCAAAACTATAGGATTAAATTAGATCAGAAGTGTCGGGAACAATGGCAAGCCTGCTCGATGAAGAATTTTGAGTATGGGGAGAAAGCTGGAGCCCTACTAGCATGGAAAGCCGGGCAGATATATCAAGGAATTGTATTAAGCAGTTAGTAGTTAACTCTTGGGGAGATGTCTCTGAAAAAGGGAAGAAATGCAAGAGTTCCTTATATCCTTATTTGTCATGGGGTTGATCCTTGCATTTACACTGTGTTAAGTTAGCATGAGCTTATTAGAAGTTTAAACACCATTTTTTCCTTTCTGATGCCTTTTGAACACGGCACACATTATTACAAATGTTTAGAGTCTAGAGGACTGTTTTGCATCACATGAGAATAATATTTTTTCCTATACTAGCTTCTTGGCTTGGTAAGTTTGTCTGAACACTGAGTGCCGAGGCCTTCAAGGTTGTTTTAACACAGTGGTTGTTCTGTCTGATCAGCGCACATTCTAGACATAACATATAGGCAGCTGTGGCCACCTCTGATTTTGGCGCGTTTAATAATGCACTGCGCAGGTATGCTCAGACACCTTTTGGAGAACATTCGCATGCAGAGAGCTGGCGTAGAAAATGATATGAAGTGTGGCTCACGGTGTAGAGCAGGCAGACCCGGAAGCTGAGGTCAGACCCGGGACCAGGGTTCAATTCCCGACGCGGCAGGGTCTTGAGCTCAAATGTCCACGGACTCGATAATTCTCGCTTTGGTGCCTGCTCTAATCATGGGTTCTCACTCTGCAACTCTGGGCATTAAGCTTGCTTAATCTCCACAACGGCCCCCTGCGGCGGGATGCCTGGCTTTCACCTTGGGGATGCCCTGTAGGGGCTATCTCACAGGGAAAAGCCAGGACGGGTTCCCAAGGCAAGCGCCGGGAAACCTCCGGGTAGCTGTGCGCTCAATAAATGCAATAATAATAATAATAATTTCTACTAGGACCAGAGGTATGGGGCTGCCCTTGTAAACCCAAGAGACCTTCTGTAGATATAAAATAACCTAATAGCAAGGGAGCGTGAAATGTAGGTGTAATCTAGCCTATTTCCATTTAGTATTTTAACATGCTCTCTCCTTTTGTATTTTATGGAATAGTAACTATGCTGATAATCTTGTTGCTTATAATATGTCTGTTTGTATTAGCTAAGATACTGCGCCTGAGAACACACCATTAGAAATAAATATTTCAAACTTGCATGTGTCTTCATTTACTCCCCGTTTTGGACTGATATGAGAGTATAACGAAAGAGTGTTCATGTGTTCCACATTGCCTGAGGTATTCTAAGTTTAATGTTCTGGGTTGTCTAATCATTGGGGGCAGGGAAGAACCAATGAGACACTGTTTGCTAGTCTGGTAGGGGATTTTAGCTTCTAAGGTGAGTTTTGGCACACCCTAATTCACTGAGGTTCCAAGTCTCTATGCACAGTTGTGTATGAGCAGGATCCCTGCTACATATTCTCTGAGCTATATACGGACGAGGTTTGCCCTGACCTTGGCTTACTTAAGGCTTGGCTGAGGAATGTGCAACTGCCAAAATTGATAATGGAAGGCAGAGAGGGGCTTGATGCCCCCATTATTAAGGAAGAGATCCCCTCATCGATATGTCAGAGTCGGAACAGTAAGGCTGCCATGTCGGATGCCCTGCTGGTGGAATTATACAAATGTTTAATATAATAGAAGAATTGGTCTCAGTCCTGAAGAGTCGGTTTAACTCAATCTACCAGCAGGGTGGGCAGATTCCTAAAATGTGGAAGGAGACCACACTAGTCCTGGTCTTAAAGCCTTCTAAAGATCCCAGTAGAGCCAATTTGTATTGTCCAATCTCCCTGCTGAATGCAGATTTAAAAATCTGTGTGAGCATTTTGGCAGGGAGATTGGCAAGGCTTGCTCCACAGTTGATCCATTTAGATCAAAGGGGTTTATCACTAAGAGGCAGATTCAGGAGCAGACGCAGCAACTTATTGGTACAATAGATTTAGCCACATCCCGCTCTATTCCCTTGGCCGTGATTGCCATAAACGAGCCACGGCGTTTGATCGGGTGTGCTGGCTGTACCTTTGGGAGGTTTTGAGAGACACGGGATGTGGTTTGGGTTTTACTACTGCTCTTCAGCTGTTGTATGAGGGTGCATCTGCCAAGATACTTCTCAATGGTATATTGACTCCTAGTTTTAGTATATCATTTGATATTTATATTGAGCCTTTTGCACAACTCTTAAGAGTAGATGGACAGGTCGCCCCCTTTAGCTCTCCACCCTATAGTAGCGAGGTCGCGCTATATGGAGATGATCTGTTGATCTATATGTCAGACCCTACTCAAACTATCCAGAGAGTAGAACAGATGGTAGTAGAATTCAGGGCTTTTTCAGGGTATTCAGTGAATACCTCAAAAATAGAAGCGATGTTTTGGAATGTTGAAGAATGGGTAGGGTGGACTAGATTGGTTCTTAGATATATAGGGATTTCAATTATAAAGGAGGTGGAAGACATCCCACAGCGCAACCTGCAAAGAGTAGCCAGGGAGTTATATCAACTACTAGTCTGGTGGAAACACTTGCCTTTAACAATTTATGGCTGTGTAAATTTAATAAAGATGCTAATCTCCCTAAATTGACATTTCTCTTCAATTGAATACCTCTTGCGTTTCCAAAATCCAGCAACGACAAAATTCAAGGGAAAATAGCCTGTTTTATCTGGGCTGATAAGTGGGCCAGGTTGGCCTGGAAAAAGCTTAGACGTAGGCTTGATAAGGGAGGCCTGGCCCTCCCTGATTTCAATCTGTATTGTGCAGTGTTCCAGTTTAAAAATGTGCAGATGCTGCTAGTGAAACCTGATAACCCGACTTGAGGGAAGCTCTTGGGACAAATAGTGAGAGAATTGAGTGATGAGGGATTCATGTTTAAGTTTGGTGCCCCCAGTTTTTGAAATAAAGTGTGTCTAAAACTATTAATGTCTGCATTGAATTTATGGTATACGATGAGGAAAATGCTTAGCTTAGGCTATTATTCTGATTTTGCCCCAATATGGGATTCCCCTGGTATCCCGGTATGTTTGTAAGATTGCTTACGTTTTCCATTAAGGCGGGCTGGTATCATTACCTGGGCAGATTTGATGACATCAGAAGGTCTCCTCCAATGTGAAGTTTTAAAAGCTAAAGTGGGAGATAGCCTCTCCATGTTCAAATGTGTTCAATTATCTTCATGATATGTGGCTTCGAAGCTTGAGATAGGGGGATTGGGATTTAGAGTTTTCCCTTCAGGACATTAGACCTATGAACAAGGAAGTCGCAACTTGGTATTGGAAACTCTTAGCTGCTGACAAAAAGAACCTAATCCAACTATATTTAGTGTGGAGAGGTGTTTTTCAAGAGACTGATCTTCTACCAGTTTGTAGTAACTGTTTAAAGCTTCTATATTCCATTGTCAAACCAGCGATCTTAAAGCAGAATTATTTATTCACCATTGATCAACTTCATTAAATACCATCTTGTTGTGTATCGATTTAGATTCCATATGAATTTCCTGATTCATGCCCTTATATAGGTACAATTCACATTGCCCTTATTTAGGCATAGAAATCTAGCCCTTATTTAGGCAAGGTCCATGCTACCCAAATACAGGCATGGTTACTTACACCCGTTCATCTAAGTCACAACGAGTTCTTGGAAAACCAAACTCTTAAGCCTTTAGGACTTCCCCTTGCTTGAGTATTGATTTCTCCAAAAACTCATTTATTATGCATGAACATCTAGTCCTTAGGGGTTCATTCATGACGTTCTTATGCCCGACTTTTACGTCAGTACTGGCATTCCTAAACATCTTCAAGGTATAAATATACCTTCACTTGCTATGGCAAGGTACGGTGCGGTTCAGCTACCCACTTGCAAGACGCGGCTCGCCACAGCAAGTCCCGAAGGAAGTCAACTCCCCAACTGACGCACTGACCAGACGCTGTCATCCTCCTCGCCGAGAATCCAGCTCCAGTGTTTCTGACTCCCCTTGTGGGGTGTTAGAGATTGAGTCCCGGGAAAGAGATACCAACCTCTCTCATTCTAAGGTATGGAGCTGATTAGAACCTAGAGAAACCTTTGGCAATTCTTGGCTAAACTAAACTAAACTATAGCTAAAGCAGCACCTACTTCTTTCCTTGTACTAGACTTAGGTTAGGTACACTGGGGTAGGATTATTTTAGAAGCAACAGTTGAGTATTTTAGCCTGTATTATTTATGTATGTATTTTTATAAATGTCACAGCTACAGACCATGCAATTACGCATTGTACTTCACATTCTGTCTTACGATTGTAGCAGTTCATATCACTCGCATGAGAAAGACTGTTCAATGAACCCTTTTTATTGAAACGCCCCGTCTATCTATTTCTATGCAACTCTATAGAAACAAAGCATGCACGATTGAGTGAGTGAAATGGTTATCTATTGTTTACACGACTCTGAAGATATTATTCCGACTCTAAGAGAAACAAAGTTGTCATGTTTATGCGGTTGTCAGAAACTAATCCCTTCTTGTTCAGTCGAGAGAGTTTCTAGTGACCTGTGAGTTAGCTAGCACACACAAGTAATTAAGTTTAATATACTTGATAGGGACATACTGACCTAAGTCCTATGTCAAAACTATATTGTATATTATTCCAATGCGCAGTGCCTATCAGGGATATAGGAACTACACTACAATCTAAAAATACTAAGTTTGACCCCTCTACTCCACCCAAGTGTAGACGATGTGGATATGTGGAAGCTAATGATCTACATGTGTTTCTTTCTGTGTCCCAGGTTAAAGCACTTTTTTGGGTGGATTAGAGCTTATTTTGAGAGATATTTATGGGGTGAAATTTCTTTTGAACTCAATGTTAGTCCTTCTGGGAGTCGACAAGGCAACTCGTAACCTCTTGCAATGGCAGCAGAGTGGGTTAAGATTTTATCTACTACTCATTGCACAGAGGGAAGTCTGTAAAATGTGGATTGACACAGTATGCCCGAAGGTGGAGGACTGGATTAAGACGACTGTCTGAGTGTCTGAGTGTCTGACTGAGCTTCATCCTTATAGGTACTTTACTGTTATTATCGTTATTTGGTAGTTTATTTATTCCCTTCACCTCTAGCACAGTAGATTAAGCACACCGTTTTAACACACCATTCCAATATGGCGACCATTAGCACTAGCTGCCTCCTAGTCCCCTTTCAGTGTCCGCTCACCAACGCGCCGATTTAAACACTCCGTTTCACTTAGGCATCTAACATCACGCTACGAGTCACCCTGAAGCCCACATACGTTGCGGAATAATTTTAGACCAAGTAAGTACCTCGCATGAGGACCCACTTACATTCTCACCCCCGCAGCTATGTCTTTTTAATACTGAACTTAGACTCCGTTTTTGTTGCAGGCTCACCAGGATACACAGTATTCTCCGTGAGTACACCGTATCGTGTAACGTGGTTTATGTGGCGTTACAATTCACTGCACGCACCCAGTAGAATCGAGCACTAGATGTTACACGGTTTTAACATCACGACCATTAACATACAGCACAGTCGTTAAGCGCATTAATCCAACCATGCATGTACCTGAGTTTATACGTTCAATTCAAGCATGTTGCACACATGCATGCCAACCATATACTACAGTGCATGTTACACAGGCTCACTGTAACCAGTACCACCTACCATTTAACAACGCATTGCGCACCCGTAACTTTCCAGAATACCATTATTGACCGGTACCCACTTTCTTTACTTGTAGAGTAATCCCCTGACAAAGGGCTGCCAGGAAGCCCGAAATGCATTGGGAATAATGAACAGGGAGGAGGATATCTTGGCATCATTGATAACTTGAGGATATACACTTATTGGTCACAACCATGAAAATAATGAGTTGAAAAATAGAAGAAAAAAAGAAAATATAAGAACAATAAAAAAACTTTGAACCTATACTCATTGTGAAAACTTTATCAAATTTTGAAAAGACAATTAGACTTTATAGTCTTCAAAGCGGTGCACGGAGGAGCCTTCCCCTCTGACAGGGGCAGCTTTGCATTAATTTTTGTTGTTTCCCTACATTCTCATTTTATTTGGTTGTTTCCATTATCGATTACTGGAGGGGGTTGGAGAGCAGTACCGCAGTCCCCATGTGTTTCTGATGTGGCAGTGTTCGAGATTGCTCCCCTGTATGGCAGGCATAAGGCCTTGTGTGCTGTTGGCTTGATTGCTAGGCTGGATACAGCAGTGAGCCTATTTCTGAGTCCCTAGCATGGAGCTACGATGGATTTTTGCAGACTCTCTCCTTCCTGGCTCCCCCTTTTCCTTCAAGTATGTCCTCCCCGAGATTTTTGCTCTGGCACTTCCCAGCTGTAACCAGAGACTTCCGACTGTTGACATGCTACCTTCAATGTTTTGGAGGGACATGACCCGACAAGCAGACTCTGGGCATTTGGAGAACTTTGAGGGAACGGAGGAGGCAGAATGATGCTCAGTGGAGAGTCAGGTGCGAGGCCCAAACTCGTCAGATTTCGCCCGATGCGGGCAATGAACTGGGATAACTGATTGTTCTGGTGAACTTCCTACTGATTTGGCTCCATGCAGTGGTTTGTGAACGGTTGGAGTTTTGTGCATGCTATGGACATTATGGGGTCTTCATCTTCTCAAGTCAATGGGAGACCTGGCTCCAGACACTGGAACACTGCCTCGTTTTGGGATTCAAAAGTGGCCTCCATTGAATTGGATGCTGTTGGCTGTCGCTGGGACCATATCCTGCGAGGGAATTTTGGTCTCAGGCCAGAAGCCCGAGAATGGGGTCCTTGCGATCTAGTAGTTGGGACCCATCCCAAATTGACTTGGGTTAGGGGACCTGGGTGCTTGACTTTATGCAATGGATTGGGAGCTGCCCTGTACCATTGTCGTCAGACTGCTTTCCCCTGGGACATGGCCAGCCAATCCTACTTTTGGGGGGGGGGGGGGGGGGGGGTCAGCAGCAGAGTGGTGCCTAGACTCCTGTAGGCACCTGGATGGCGGATTTAGTATGGATTCCAGATTGACACAATGTACAACAGCCCAGAGTTTCCCGGACACTAGTAAAGGCTTCCAAATGCTGTCTTACTAGTCTCATTTTAAAGTGTGTGTGGAGGTGAGCGTGAAGTGTGTCTTCTGCTTTTAGGGTTTGAATCTACTGCGTAGGTGGGTTTCGTGATTGTGTGAAGGCATTGCCTACCAAGACAGTTACGCCTCCCTGCTGCGGTCCTTGTGGAGCTGGTGTCCCAGTCTGTTGCTGCTCTTAACATGTATTTGACCAACCGTTCCCTGCTACAGTGGCGCAGTAGCTATCTGACCTCCCTGCGGCTGAGTGTATGGTGCATTTGGGTTACCTTGGGCTTGATTTTGAGGATGGGTAGTCTGCCAGGACTGACCCAGATTTATTGATATCTGCTCGTGATAAGATTTTAGGCGGCATTGGTAGGCCATGTGCTCCATTCTGTGGCAACAATAACATTCTCTGAGGACCAACTGCTGCCAATCTCTCTGACCGCTGCCGTTGTAACTGTGTTTAAAACCTCAGGTGTTTTGTGGTGGAGCCCTCTTCAAGGTGAATGCCTTCTGTCCCAATTTGGCGGTGTCTCTCTGGGTTTGCTCCTGCCTCTTCCCAGTGAGCTGTTGAGTGGGGAGTACATGTGGCTGCCTACCCTTCCAAGGTTCAAACTCCCTTCCCAGGTGGTTGGCAGTTACACTTCATTGGGGTGGTTTTCTATTTGCTCTACCTACCAAAATTCCTTGGGTGGTTATGCAACCAGGTACCGCATTCAGCAGGAGGAAGGGGGCTTCAGGCATGTGGAACGCACCCCATGGTGCTTTGACATCTATGTCTGTGCCACCTCTTTATGCATAGAAGTCCTCTGGTGGCAATAGGGGCTAGCTAAGTGCCCTCTGGGCACTCTGGTTGTTGCTGCTATTGCCCCTTAGCCCTGCTTCCCACTCGGAGGGTGGCCAACAGACATGCACGTGTCGTGGTCCCCACTCCCTTCCTCCCTGCTTCGTTGGTCTGGGTTAGAGAAGGAGCTCAAAGGGAGGAGCAGGTTATAGTTCTGTTGCTGGAAAACTGGATGGACATTTTTAGTTTGATCCTTAGGTCTCGTCCTAGGATATTAGTCGGGGATGAGGAAAGTATAGTAACAGTACTATCATCCTTTTACCCCTTATCTCCAGCTCGAGCAGGTCTGTGATGTGGATCCCTGCCACTGTACCCAAGACTGCTTGGATAGTTGCAGTGTGTTTTGATATGAGGACTGTCCCTTCCCATAGGCATGACCTTGTTGCCCCCATAGTCTGCCAAAAAATTGTATGGTCCCTTGTTTACGAGCAAAACGACCACAGATTCTTCTCCTGATCATCCTGGGGGTGGACAGTAGGATGTGGGTACTTCTGGGTGTTTTGTTGGTTTTTGGCTTAGGCTCCCTATTTTCCCCATGGTCTGCTGGGACAACAGCTTCACTATTTAGGTTGGACCCTAGGGAAATGTGGACCTCCTCCTCACTCGCACTAGTCGCATCACTGTCCACATCCACTATGAATTTCCCTCTCACCCGACCATGCTCTCATGAACCAGTGGGAGTGCACTCTCCCTGTGTCTGTGGAGTTTGATGGGTCAAATGTGACAGACAGGGACTTAAGCTTCGGGGAGGTCTAACACTGGACTAGGGCGATACTGGGATCGCCTGGATCTGGTGGCCTGTTGTCCTCCCTCATCTAGATCTAAATGTTGGTTGTTCATTTGGGGGCCCCGGCTTCCTCGACTGGTGGATGGTAACCCTCAATGCAGAGATGGCATGCATCGGAGAGAGCGCCTCCATTCCTATATACATTGGGGGAGGTGCGGAGAGCTTGCTTGCGAGTTGCAGGATTGGATTGACGGCCTGGGGATCCTCAAAGATGGCCTATAGGTCTAGCAGTCTCCTGGTCTTGTTTTGTCCTACATATTTGGTCAAAATGTGTGTTCTTATGTGTTCGATTATGCTGGTGTCGAAGGTTCCACCCCCTTTGGCAGGGGAATGCGTGTGTCTTAGTATGTGTGTGCCTTTCACTGCAATACTACCTACGTTTTTTAATCGGTGTGTGGAACCTAGTTTGCATGTGCATTAGCGGGGACTATGATAGCTGTAAACCTTTTAAGGGATTGATATGCTCCTGCTTTTCAGGGTCAATTAATATTAGACGCTACTCTGATCATTGAGGAAATAAATACGTGTGGATTGGTGGTTTCAACTACTTCTACAAGCTCAATACTAATTGCACAGCTGAATTAGAATAGACATTAAACACAAACAAATCATGCATATGAATGATTACAATCTGAAAGGAAGTGCAATGGTTAGTTCAAAACGTGTGAATTCAGCTGAAAAGCAGTAGATATAGACAACGGTAAAAATTAGTTGCGCCTTCATAAGCACATTAAATAATTAATAAAACACAACACTTAAGACAAGATGTGCAACTGCAACAATATACCAGTAACACAATGTCAAGAATGCATCAATTAATATCCAGAATGAGGAAAGAGAAAAAAGTTACAAAGAAAAATTGATTACTTTGTCAAAAAATACCAAAGTCCGCCCCTTAGCACATGCTACCCGATGACTAGGGGAGACTTTGCACGGTACACAGGACTAAGTGAGCCTGATAGTCTGTCAATATCAGCTCCGAGACAAGGATAACAATACACATGGAAAAGAGGAAGAACTTGACAACCACAGGCCCTCCTTAATCAAACACAAGCCACACCTAATCTCCAATGTCCAAATGTTCCCTAGTGCCGGAATTACACCCTATATTATACCTATACACCTATATGTAGATTTAAGGATTAAGAGTAGAACATTAAAATATGGTTGACTTGGCTTCCAAAACAACCAGATCATTTAAATACTGACTAACAACTGTGCTGCTAGTTTGTACATAAAACATATAATTGCTATCACTGTAAAAGGATTACCACCAACCATGGCCGAGTTCAAGCGAGGTGAATCATGTTAAATCTTACGGAGGCCTCCCACACATGGATCAGGGGTTCTTGAATACCTGTAAGTGGTGTACAGGGCTCTGTTTTTGAAGGCCAGTGGAATGTATATTTCAATTCAGTTTAATAAATTGCACAGTGACTTGTAATTATTAATTTAGGTAATTACTTAAGTAAATTCTTGGCTTTCCTTCAATAGTAATTATGAACATAAATTATCTTATTGGTTCTTCAGTTAAGAAATACTGATTTTTATCCTCATTCTCGAAAGCCGTTTGATCTTGTTGCCATTACTGTACTTAACAGATTTTCTAGTATTCCTTAGCATAAGTGGGAAGGATCCTCCACATCCTATTAATAGCTGCAGTTGAGAAACAATTTTCCTGTTATCATAATAATTGCTGAATTAAAGATGTGTCTTGCAAAGGCTATTCATTTTAAGAGTTGCTTCTCCACAGAGCAGTACAAAGACCCTCCTTGTGCAGTCAGAGTTGCTAATGCAAAGAGAACTGGTTTGTGTGCAAGACAATGGATGCTGTGTACTTTGGAGAGGAGATGGTCCACAATTATTACATTAGAACTTGGACAAATGTGCAGGTTGTATGTTTTGGTAGCTGTGATTTTGTTACAACTGTAATAAACTCTGGGTTTAAAAGGCACTTCTTTTCAGTGCAACTGTAAACAAGACAGAATTCAATAGCAGAAAAGGAATGTGTGGTTTAACAGTCAGTAAGCACTACATGCTAGGTTATGGAAATTCAATGAAGGTAAAGACCTGTATCAAGGAAACTGTTGGAAATGTTATGACACATAGGTATCTCATTAACCATGGAGCTTAGGGAATGGATTAGGGATGTGTTGGACTTGGCCCTTTCTGCAGGCTCATCCCCAAACCATTTGGCTCTGCCCTCCACTTTTTGCTAGATTCATTTATGTTGTCCTTAGAATGCTGTGTGCTTTACCACTACTAACCAGTGCTAAAGTGCTTTTGTTCTCTCCCTAAAACATGGTGGAATTGGCGGATACCCAATTGGCCTATTTAATTTACATACTAGTCTCTAGAAAAGTGCCAGTACATGTGACCAGGACATGTAAATTAAATGTTGCTACTGGGTCTACGGTGCTAACTGTGCCACCCACTTAAGTAGCCCTTTAAAAGTGTCTCAGGCCTGCCACTGCAGAGCCTGTGTATGCAGTTTTACCCTGTCATTTCTACCTGGCAAAATAAACCATTTCAAACCTTCCTTTTTAATATGGATATGTCACCCCTAGGTTAGGCCCTAGACAGCGCTGGTGGCAGGGTGCAATTTGTTTAAAAAGTAGGATATGTACTTTTAAGTTTTACACTTCCTGGTAGTGAAAAACACTTGCATTCGTTTTTCACTACTGCAAGGACTATCTCTCCCATAGGATAACACTGGATTTACCTTGTTACATATTATATGTGTGGTTTCCAAATGGAAAGAGATACCCAGTTCATGTTTCATGTCTCTAGAATCCTAATTTAAAATCTTATCTTATGGTGAAGTCAAATTTTTTACTACGATTCTGAAAATGCTACTTATCTACAAAAGAACCTGGATTCCCACTTTTCAATTTTTCGAAAGAACCACAATATATTCTTTTAGTGGTTAGGCTATTTTAATCAGCCTCTCATTTTTTAATTTTTGATATTTTCTATGAATAGGAAATCTCCTCAATACTTAGAAACACATGCAATTTATACAGTGACAGACATTAATTACACATATATACACACGTTTCAAAACACAATTAATTTGACATCATAAACACACTAGATATACAACAACTGCTCCAATTTTCAGTTGAAAAAATAATGCTACTCGACATATTTCATCGCAACGAGCAGCATAACTGGATTTTGCCTATTTGAAGAGCACCAAACAAAAAACATTTTTTTTAATCAATACGGATGACTTAGTATCAATACAGATGGCATAGTTAATTCCTGCACTTCAAGATTAAATGTAAAAACATGCAGACGCGTTTCCAGCCACGTTTATAATCTTCACAGGCTTTCATCAGGGCTTCTTACTATGGACAAGATGGATAATCTATGAAGCAAGTGAAAATAACAGTAACTGATCAGCAATAATACTTCTAACCTTCCTGGCAAGCTTGCCAGGAAGGTTAGAAGTATTAGAAGTAATATTGCTGAGCAGTTACTGTTATTTTCAGTCTGATTGGATTTTTGATATTCTGGTATGATTTATTTAGTGAAATCTACTCTATCTAATTTGCCACAGGATTTATCTTGTATTATGTTCTCACTGTATTACCATTTGTGTGCTGCATACATTCTTTACAGTTTGTCTCTAAATTAAGCTACCAGAGGGTTAAACACAGATTTACTTAATAACTTTTGTGGTCCACCCTGACCAGGATTGCAATAGTTGCCCGAGTAGAGCTTCCATCCCCTCAACAATAAGCCAATGTCTTATAATGCCTCAATTTCTTTTAACAGATAAGACATCTTTCTGTTGAAGTAACTACAGTAGTCTGGCTCTGTGGCTAAAAGCACATCTTGTACGTGTTTGAAACTATGTGCAACAAGTTCATCCAACTTAGTCTAAGGTCAACATGTGCTGAAGAAAGTATGTTACAGCTTGTTTGTGCCTGATACAAACTAATATCTTCTTGAAAATGTATTTTCCGTGCTTTGGCTGATCTTCCGGAGTCCTGTCTCTGACCTCAGGAAAAGTATTCAAAAGTTCAAGGTGTTCTGCTGACAATGTAATGCAATGCTAAGTACGTGCAGACAGGGAAGGTTTAAAGGTGGATGATCTTCTTAAAGGAAAACTCCACTTGGTACCCCCAGGGCAGAATTTTAAACTTCAATATGCCTTGGTATGAGCCCGAAGAAGCATTGATGCGAAGGCACGGACTGTAAAATATATTATAGCTTCAACAGATAACTCCATTCATGAGCCTTTCACTGCTCTACGGAAAACTAAAAGAAAACAAATAATATTAAACTTTGTGCTTTCAGAAAGCAATAACTTCTGTCTAGCACAGCTGAATTGTCATATGCGAAATCCCCTCAAATACTGAAATTATTGTTAGCGGACTAGG
This sequence comes from Lissotriton vulgaris, assembly GCF_964263255.1. Taxonomy (NCBI): domain Eukaryota; kingdom Metazoa; phylum Chordata; class Amphibia; order Caudata; family Salamandridae; genus Lissotriton; species Lissotriton vulgaris. Next base: position 192,133 of record NW_028246011.1, on the reverse strand, counting down.
CAGAAAAAGCGAAACATTAGCCAATCCCTATGACAGCACATTACAGTGGCCAAACCAGTGGCCACCGTGCAGACTTAGTGCCCACCCCATGTACCTTACTCAAGTCCCTAACACATATGGGCTATGAGTAGCCTATGTGAGGTAAGTCTCTAGCGTTCATCTTTCCAACACAACACTGCCCCTCCCCCACACATGCATGCATGCTCCCACACACACACTTCCATTTCATGGCACCGCCTGATTCTGCTGACTATAATGACAATCTATGGCACTAGGTAATTGCTCATTTGAGTTTCTTCAGTTCACCAGTTACATGGGCATTTCCTCAAAACCTATCGGGCTCTGTTAAAACAAGAGTAATATGATGGCAGGTGTGGGCTTCTTTCACTTGGTAACCAGCCAAAGCGCCCTACCGCATTTCCATGTTCTTAGTGTGTCAAATCACGAGTGAAATGCAGAAACACTAGCTACTTGGGGGCTTCAGAGATGCTAACAATCTTGGCTTCAATGGGTCATTATACAGCATCCTACCTGGCCTCTTAAGGTATGATCATATTTATTCTAATCTACATTTGCTCGATTGGTTGCCCATTTATAGTAGAATACTAATCACAGTCAGGACTGCCCCTCATAGGGTAATTTACCAGGATTTCATGGACTTATGTTTTCTACTTCCAAATTCAAATGGTACATTCGTGCAGATGTTGTTTGGTCAGCTAATGAAGTCTGTAGGATATTGAGGTAAGTTCTACCTTGTAGCTGCAAAGTGCTTGTTTGAGCGTCTGAGACAGCACAGCACCAATGCATTGACTTCTCCAGTTCATCATTTTGTTTTTGTGAGCCCCTTCCACATGCACTTGCAGCTCTCCGAGAGGCAACGGATATGACCCCTTTTGATCAACACAGAGTACAAGCAAATCAGTGAGGGCAGACTTGGAAGGGAGCCATGTTGATGATCATGTTGATTTGTTGACTGTAGAGAGAAGTTTTTGATTAAAGATGTGTGTTCTGCAATGCTGCGGCTTGGGGGACAGTGAATGAAAAGGGATCCGATAGAGCTTTCTTAATCTGTTTGACCTCTATTTCATCAGCATCATGACAGAGTCCTTTTCACTAGTGCTTTCTCAGGTGCATTGAAAGCCAAGGACAAAGGTTGATTAAACTAAAGATCTACCTCAGAGTACAGCAAATCAATTTATCCAGAAATTGAAGTTACTGATGGTATGTGGTGGAGCAAGAGTGTGCGTCAAAGATGAGCCTACTTTGAGGGATAAAGCCAAGTCGTGTGGAGTTTATATAATTTAACAATGTGTGGTTCCGATCTAATATTGAGACCGAGAGGCTTTTCTGTTTCATAGTTTGTTTTTGGAAGGAAAAATGCAATGAGCCCAGTGTTAGGCAGGCCTGCATGGCCAACGTGGTTTACACACATTGAAATTTACAGCCAGAACAGTTGGAATATAGTCCTTTATTTACTAGCTATGCATATTTAAAGAAACATCTTTGTAAAAGGTAAGCAATTTAGGGCACACAGTTAGATACACACAATCAGATGTTCAAAGTTCTATTCACTCCCGTTCAAGACAATCTGTAAAATTCGAGAACAGCTCTAGCCATATGGTGCCTACATAATCAAGATGGGCCTCTATGAAAGCATTTGCCAATACAAAACAGAGCTGTGGCTCAATGAAGAGGAATATGCATTTAAAACTATTTAGCTGAAAAGAAATCTTCTCCAGGATTGGCATTTGTTTATCCAAGGATACTTTGCATCCTTCCTTAGAAGGATCTTTCCTGGTACAGCTATTCAACCTTCTGCTTGGTCAGTGTTAGACCTGGCACCATTGGCGTTGGTCTCCCCTGCATTTTTTGCTTTTGCCTCCTGTGTCTTTGCTGTGTGTTGGACTTTGTTTTACTGGTCTAGACGCTTTGGGCACTTTGCCACTGCTGTTCAGTGCCAAAGTACAAATTGCTTCCTTTGTAAATTATAATTATGGATTAGTGATTGGCATATTTGATTTACTTGTCAGACCCTAGTATAGTGCACTGTGTGTTGCCAGGGCCTGTAAATCAAATGCTGCTAGTGGGCTGCATCACTGATTGTGCCACCCACAGAAGCAGCCTGTAAAATGTAACTATGGCCTGCCATTGCAGAGCCTGTGTGCAGTCTGGGACTGCCATGTTGACTTGGCAAGTGTGATGTGTGTGGCATGTCCTGATAGTGAATTACTGGCAATTTAGTTTTTCACTATTTCAAGGCTAACTGTTCCCATAGGACAGAATGGGTAGTTTGTTTATAACATCTTATTAACATAACTGGACCTGGGAACAAGGTGGAAAAATAAAGTTTAGTGTGCCTGAAAGTAGGTATTTTCTCACCTAACCATCTAGTGTGCCTCTGATAGGTTTGTGTATTGCATGTCTGGCTTTTGGATGACAGGGGCTGGAGAGGGGCAGTTGTGCCAGTAGTCTGATGAGTCAGGGCTGGGCTGAATAGACCTGGGCTGCATTTAGAGTATGGGAGGAGTGCCTTCAACAATGCTTTCTCCACCTCCTGCCAGGAAGCTGCATGAGTAAGGACATAACTGGTTTTGGTTTGGTACAGACACTCTCTGCCTTCAGAGAACAAAGGGTTTTTGTGTATAAAAATATGGGCCCAGACCCCAGACTTAAATCACTTCTGGGAAATCAAGAGGAACTTTTGCCAAGGTCAGCAGCCGGAGAAGCTGAGAAGGAATACCGCCCCAGTATTGTTTTCTGTCTGGGGTTGGCCTTCAGTGTCTACTTGCTGCCAAGGAAAGGTGAGAAGGACTTTGCTGCTTGCTTTGTCCCCCTGCTTGAAGAAAAGATCTCCAAGCGCTCGAACTGAGCTTGCTCCCTGTTCTAGAGGTCTCAGGAACTGCAAAGATCTCACCACGTCTATGGACACTGTCTCTGATCGTCGCCGCAGAAGAAAAGAGTAACCAACTCTGTAATTGAGTCTGTCGCAGGATTCCGTGTCCTGAAAGTATCGCCGAGAGCAACGCCTCGCTGCGCAATGCAACCCGTGTCTCACTGACTCAGTCAACGAGCTGCTGCTTGCACCACGTCCTGATGGCACCACACTTTGCAACGCTTCGCTACACACAAAGGACGTCACCGTCTCAGTCACTGCCCAACCCGAACATCGACTGGCTCCTTCGCTGCACTGTGACCTGCCAGAACTGCCACAAGCACTGTCTCACCCTTCAATTGAAGCCCTGGTCTCACCGACTGTCAACGAGCCGCTGCCTGCACTGCATCATGATGACACCACCCGCTGCAACCATCCACTTCATAACGCAACTGTGACATTTGCCCCAACGGACTCTCACTAACGTGTTGGTAGCAACAAGAAAGGTACTGTGTCTGAGTCTGTTGATGCTTTAGCTGGCCCGTATCAATTGGGTTGGCTGGAATTGTTAGACTCTGTCATATTCAGTATCGCGGTAGCCTCAGGAGGAGCTACCGAGTCAGAAGAACTGTGTTTTATTGATTTTTCTGCAATTTAAAGGTTATTTTGCACAAGTACTATATTTTAATAGTATTGTATGTTGGATTTTTATCGTACTTGGTCTTGTTGGTTTAGATAAAATAAAGATTTACTATTTTTCTAAACTGGTGTGGTCTTGATTTGTAGTCTTTTCACTGTGTTACTGTATGTGTTCATAAATGCTTTACACACTACCTCTGAGATAAGCCTGTCTGCTCATGCCAAGCTACCAAGGGGGTGAGCAGGGGTTATTTTAGAGTGTATCCCACTTACCCTGACTAGAAGCATGGGTCCCTATTTGGACAAAGCGTGCTTAACTCTGTTAACTAGAGCCCCCCATTCCTAACAGTTAGTATATCTCCTCCCTCTTGATTCACCCTGCATTACTATGCATCTATTATAAAATACATTAATGGAAGCATTTCTTTCCATCCCCGCACAATACCTTCTGACATGTCACTATATTATGGATACATTTTAACAGCAACAAAAATACCGGACTCAGAAGTACTTTTCTTCTAGTAAGGTCTTCTTTCTTCAGTTGCTGTCTTACTAAGTCCAGGTATTGTGAGGATATAGGAGTTAGGTGCATGCCCAGTCCTGTGCACTACCCAAGGATTGTGAATTTTTCTACATCCAATCCTTTCTACTCCCTTACCTTACTCCCAACTCCTTTTGCAGCACCTTCTTTGCTTCATTGTAAAATTTCAGAGAAGCCGTAAACACAAGATGGCTATCCACTTCAGTCAACAGAGACTCTCTATAGCTACTGCCTTTTTTTTTTAGATTAGGTGCCCTACCCTCTGGCCGGGTAAACAAGCATTTGCAATGCAAAAGGTCTCGCATTAGGAAAGTGTGAGCTATTGGTTTTGTAAAGGACAATTTTTTTTAATATGTGTTGGCTTTGAAAATATATAAATTACTAGCATCCTGAGTAATGTGGTGGTGTCCCCGAGTGATGTGGGGGTGTCCCTGAGTGATGTGGTGGTGTCCCCGAGTGATGTGGTGGTGTCCCCGAGTGATGTGGTGGTGTCCCCGAGTGATGTGGTGGTGCCCCGGAGTGATGTGATGGTGCCCCTGAGTGATGTGGCTATAAATTCCCGAATGACCCTCTGAATATTTGTTGTGCGTACCTGACAAAGTGCTTAGAGACCCCTGGGTTATAACGCGCTATATAAATCGAAATAAATAAATAAATAAATGTGGTGATGCCCCTGAGTGATGTGGTGGTGCCCCCGAGTGATTTGGTAGTGTCCCCGAGTGATGTGGTGGTGTCCCCGAGTGATGTGGTGGTGTCCCCGAGTGATGTGGTGGTGTCCCTGAGTGATGTGGTGGTGCCCCTGAGTGATTTGGTAGTGACCCTGAGTGATGTGGTAGTGTCCCTGAGTGATGTGGTGGTGCCCCTGTGTTCTCGAGTGATGTGGTCATTTCCTTGAGTCATGTGGTGGTGCCTGTGAGTGGTGCCCCTGAGTGATGTGGTGGTGCCCCTGAGTGATGTGGTGGTGTCCCTGAGTGATGTGGTGGTGCCCCTGAGTGATGTGGTGGTGCCCCTGAGTGATGTGGTGGTGCCCCTGAGTGATGTGGTGCAGCAGCACAGAGACTGAAGCTAAGAACGCGCAGGGTTGAGTGCTGCAAAGCGCGTTCAGTTTATCAAAGCACAGAATGATGGAGCCGGGAAAAAGCAAGGGGAAACAGGAAAACACATGGAGAGTGCATAATGATAGAGGTAGCGAGGGCTGGGGCTTGGACAGCAATCAAGTACGGGGTCGAGAAGGCACTGAATGGGAGAACACGGAAAACACCCAGGGCCAAGGAAGGAAGATGCAAGCACACAAGCAAAACAAACTCTCGGCATTGCTGTGGCGGGGGGAGGGGGGCGGGAGAGCGGGAGCGCATTCCTTTAAAGTCTGATGCGGGGGCAGGGGGGCGGCAGCCTTTGAAGTCTGATTACTGAGGGGAGCGGCAGCCTTTGAAATCTGATGCGGGGCACAGACAAATGGTGGTGTGTGACGTGGCTGGTGTTGTGCACACGCATAGATCACATGAAATGTGTCTAATCTGCCGTTTTGGTAGACTGTTCTTTTCCCCTTACTATAATCTCGCCGGAGCAATGCGCATTGGCTCAGGCGAGACCTAAAAACAGCTTCCTTCTTGTTGGCACTGGAGCCAAAACGTCTGGGATGTCCCTGGGAATGGATGTTAGCAGAACCTGCCTGTCCCATTTGGCATCTGCAAGTCAAAAGAGGAAGTGTGAGGGCTATCCTTTGTTATTTCAACTGTTTCTGTTGCTGTCCCAATTGGCTAATCCATAGTATGTACATGTATTTATATAGCGCAAACCGCCCACATCGCAGGCATCTAAGCGCTTGCTTAGGGAACCCGTCCTGGTATTCCCCTGTGAGATAACCCCGGCAGGGTATCCACAAGGTGAAAGCCAGGCATCCCGCCGCGAGGGGCCGTTGTGGAGATTAAGCAAGCTATCCAGTTGGTCACTAGCTATCCAGTTGGTCACTATATCGCTACCTTCCTGGACTCAGAGGTCAAGTCATTGTCCTCTGGCAGCAGGAACATTATTTCCAGTCCTGGAAAATGTATTGAGCCTCTGTAGTTAGCTGAGGGACAGAAATGGTTCTAACCCAATTTTATTACAGGCAGCATGGAACACGCTTTTATGAAGTTAATTTTCCAATACAATGATCAAACTTCTACTTTCAATACTGAATTAATTTCTGAAGTATTTTGATAAGGAAAGATATAAAGGAAGGGGTTTATTTACACACAGGCCCCTTCAAGGGAAATCTAGCCTTACCTAAACAATGAAAACAGCTTTTGAGTAATTTCACTGAATGCGTAAACTAGTGTCTACATGTAATATGAAATATTTTTACATATTAATATTAAGGATGCTTACCCATAAGCTTATGACACACACTTTAAAATTGCAACTTATCTCTTGTGTAAATATAGGTTTTGTTGCATATCAAAGCTACTGAAGCTATGTATGCTATCCTGTCCGCAACTTATTTTGTCATATTGTCAACAATTGCATGGTGAGTAGGTCTGTCATGTATCCTACTTGTCTGCTTGTTCAAAGGGTAACTTCTCCCAATAGCTGCCCTGCACAGAACAATGCAGTGCAGAGAAAAAAAACACAAAAAGGAGAGAACACCTCCTTAGGTAATCCTAATATTTTCTGATTGAAGATGAAAGTTGCTTTGAATAAAGTACCAAGGTATCAAACTTCTCCTGATATCACGACAAAGAAAAGAGCCAAGGAAGCTCACCGAAGAGCCAAGTATAAAAAGATCCAAGCCTACTTGATGAAAAACAGGGTCATAGTAAGTCAAATGTAAATCCATATTTGTAAAGCGCGAACTACTCACCCTTACGGATCTCAAGGCGCTGGGGGCCGTCTTGGAAATTAAGTGAGCTATTGCCCAGAGTCAAGAGAAGGAGATGACAAAAACACAGTAAACTAAGGCATTGTCACCTGCCTCCTTATCAAGTCTCCTTTATGTATGCTTCAAACAGGAACTGATATCACATGAGAAAATGTACATCATTTTAGATTGGGATACTAAGACATCGTCCAGTGGACCAGTTTGAAAAGGACTGGTTATAAGGTGAGCTCCCACGCCTTTCCAACAGCTCATGGCTTCATTCAATCTTGTGGAAGAAGCCCTCTTTAGCATCCTGCTCTGAGTGCAGGAGTTCTGCAGCTGTCCTTCACTCTCCAGATGACTCTGTGAAGCCCCTCTGCATCGCTGGAAGTGCAGGGGCAATCCAGATGGGAAGGACGTTCATCATGAGTCTAAACATGGCAACTATCAACACTCTGCACAAATAACCTCAGCTTCTTAAGCCATTCTGACTCACATGAGCTTTTGATACTAGTCTGCATTAAATCCAATGCAAATATAGCACATAAATGTGGGTGTGTATATATACATTGCTACTCACCAATGCATAGAATATTTAACTTCCATGCCACTGGTGCATTTTCTGCTCCACCTACCACAGACTTACAGAAAAGTTAAATACATTAATTCAGTCAAAACAATTTTAACAGTACAATTATAGGGACACAGCATGTGCACGGTCACAGTGCACATAGTATCAGAAACAGGATCTAGAAAATGAAAATCCAGGGTGACCACAGAGAAAAGGTGGAATCCCTACACCCCTTCCCTGGGAGAAACCCCAGCATCCCCTGTTCCTAATATGGTGGCCAGTTGCATACAAACAGGTGCAGGAGTAGAGCTGAGCCTGGACCGAATTCTCATTACATGTAAGATCCGTCTGAATTGTTCAGAAGGAGGACTCTGGGATTGGAAGCTACCCCTAACTACTTGATAGCCATGTGTCCAAATTGCAGAAGTGTATCACAATCCGTTATTCCTTAAAAACCACAAAAGAGTGTTTCATAATATGCCAATAATATCAAAAGCACAGGAGAACTTCCCGGCAACTATGGGCCAATACATTTCATGCCCAAGGTCTGACAGTATATATTACACAATGATTACAAACGAAGTCAATTAGAAGAAGCTAATAGTGTGCAATACCTACATGATGCAGGGTGGTGCATCCTCACGTGTCTAGATTGTGACACTGAGGTATTTTCAAGTCCATGCAGAGCAAGTAGGCCAATCCGAGATGAACACGTTGTCACAACCATATATCTATGCCTTGCTAACGGGGCCAAACGGTCCCGTGTTACTGGGCTAGCATGCAATTGCAAGTCTCAAGTTGTGTCTTCGAGCAAGCCTTGCTTTATGTTGCGAAACAAGCTGTTTACTTCAACATAGTACATTAGTTCACAAAAGGTAATCCATAAGCTGTGCATTTTCTGCAGGCCTTATCATTGAATACCACAGAACTAGGCAGGACAAAATGGATTCCACACATAATAATAGAAAAACAGGATTCCACAGCAACAAGTACAAGATGCTCCTCTGGCCCCAGAATAGCAGTCATGCACCTTTCATAGTGGTTAATCAAAGAGAACTAGCTATGTCTGTGTGCTATGTGTCTACATGGGAAACCATTTGGTTTAGTATGAAGGCCCTCACCCACCAACCTAGTTGGTGGCATGCTTCATCATCGGGCCCCACCCGAGGCACCGAGTGCGCCTCAGGTGTGCTGCAATGCATGATTACTGCGGAGCGGGTTTTTAGGAAGGTGAGTGTGCTGTCCACGTGTGTTAGTTGAGATTTTAAAATTCTGTCCTTGGCATCCAGAACGGTTACTTTATTGGTGGGCCCCAGGCAGAGGTTAAAAACAAAGGCTTGGGACATGTAGGGGTTGACTTATGGTCTCCCACGTCCAGTGTGGTCGACTAGTTTCAACCAGGCCTTTTTATTAAACTGGCTTTCTTCAGGACCTATGTGTGGGGGTGTTACAGGGATCTATGTGATTATTAGTGCCCTGTATGTGAAGCACGCACTAAGGTGCTGATATATGTAAGAGGTATTTCCTCTCAGTTTGTACTCCTGTCTACAGAGGACAAAACTCCCTGGACTTCCGCCGGAGAGTCAGGACTTATTAGCACTTTTGCTGTGTCTCCAGGCCCTATGGAACACCTGTGATACGGTTGCAAGGTCCGAAGCTTTCACACCCATGTTGTGGTCTACATTCCTGTTGACTAAAGGAGGTGGCCTGTATTTCGCAACTGTTTGAAGGTCCTTTCTAGCCCCTACTTTTAAAATTGTCAGCAAAAGGTGCAGTTGATACTGCTCCTACGATCAATCATTGAGCGAGTCACTCCTGGAGACACCCCTGCCCTGTAGAAAACCCTGGGACCACTGTGGTTGATAAATAATGACTCCTAAAAGAAAAAGGAATCATAGAACCTACCTAGTAACTGATTTGATTGTATGTTTCTACCAAAAATAGTTGATTACCTGTTGGACTCTAAACTAGTAAATGCAGTCTAGTTACATGCCCCTAACCACACAATGTGGAAGAACAAAAGACTATACTGAGTGAGAATCTTTGTTATTTTTTTAATATGTTTTTTTTAAAGGAATGATACATTTTATTTTGACCCTTCCCAATATTTATTTTGGGGCGGTACCTTTTAGTCTGATCTTGTTACCAGAGTAGTGCAATCTGTATCCTAAGTCCATCTTTAATATCCTCTTGGAGAAGAAAAGAGCTTGAAGGTAGTAGATTCTAACCTAACCAGACCCCATAGAACTCCAGACTTTAACAAAACAGAGCCCGAAAGATGATGGCCATATTATCGAAGACTACCATCCAGCAATAATAACAGTGGTGTGGAGAATCTTATCCAGTAGGTTCAAGTAATTTGGTTTTTGTGCATTTTTAAGTTTTAACTCTCCTCTTTTACTTACTGGTTATTTTCTTAGGCACAGAACTGACTCAATGTTAATGCTTGTGAGTAGGGTGACCAACTGGCATGGGTGCAAATTCAGGACTGTAAGTTTAAACATCCAGGAGTCAAAATTCGTGACAAAAGGTACGTTTTACAGACAGAGGAAGTTGCGCAATAGTATAAAAGTAAGTAAATAGACAACCATTTAAGTACAAGTCAAAATAAGTTTTTTTTAGGTTGAGACAAACGTGCACTTCACATTTTTTCAATATCAGTGCAGATTTAAGCAACTGTGCATGTCTTTTTGTGGTATTTTATTTGATAATCTATTTATGTGGTTACTACACCGGATTGTCCAGTCTGATATTTTGTTTACAACTCATGGTCCTGAGCAGGCATTTTTGGTGAGAGATCTGGTCAGGTAGCCTTTGTTACTAGCATCTCATATCTGCGTGCAATTGTGAGATGTAAAGCGGCACACACAGTGGCGTCACTAGGATTGGTGTCACCCGGTGCGGGTAACTCATGGTGTCACCCCCTCATGACTTACCGCATGGACCTCCTTCGTTCCGAGTTCGCTGCGCCAGTGGACACAGATGGCAAATAACGGGACCATATAGAATCCTTACGTTTGTAAATTTAGTTCCTATATTTACAAAGGCCATAGGAGAACATTTTAATTCAACAAGGTCGAAGGTAAAAGATTCTAAGAAGTTAAGAACTAAGAATTACATAGAAAATATGTTACTGTCTTTTTTATTTTTATTTTAACCAGTACTGATTTTAACATTAAACTTTAAATTTTACTGTTACAGGACATAAGGTTGTAACCGTTCTGCATTGAGTTTGCACAATCAGCAACTGCCAGAATAGTACGCAACAGTACAAATTACAATGTCACATTAAATCTAGACTAATCAGAATTTTCCTTTCCTGGCCTTTAAAGCTGCAAACTTGTTAATTACTTCATCAAAATCAACTCCTTTTGCCAAATCGCTTTCAATTGATAATATTGCAAGATCAGAAAGCCTGGACTGTCCCATGGTAGATCGCAAATAGTTCTTTATAAACTTCAGCTTTGAAAAACTCCTCTCACATGAAGCCACAGACACACAGATCGTAAGAAATAGTTGTAGGCTCAATGAGAGATATGGGAGAGATTCTAAGAAGTCCCATTCAGCTATGAATTTCAAAACGTCCAATACTGACCAGTCTTTGGCTTCTCTGAGATCAATCTCTGCTGCCTTCAGGTGCCTTCGTAGCCTTGGTATTTCTAATAAAAGCTCTCCCTCGGATAACTCATCATAGAAAGTGGTCAGTTTTGGAATGGACACCAGTAACTCTTCTTCAGTGGCAGATATCAAACTCTTGGCTTGAACAGCCTCAAACATAGCTGCTACTTCATTGATGGCTCTTGATCTGATCTGGAGTTCAGAATGGAAACACTCAATACACTCAAGCATCACCCTCTTGTTTTCTTCTTGCAGAGTTAGTCCAGCATCTCTTGTCTTCTCACCTGTCATCCTCTTCTTGAACCTGACTCTGCTCTCTACTGAAATTCCATATTGGTCTGATTTTAAAAGTGCCTGTTCAATTGCCTTCTCCACTAGATGATTGCGCTGCTCGTCGCACAGAAAAAGTCTTAGTGTCTCTAGCTTTTTCACCACCTTGTCAAGAGTTAAGCCCTTAGTCTGAAGGTACAGCTGTGTAAGATTAACTTCTTCAAGTACATCACACCAAAAGTAGAGGTAGCACAGAAACGTGAAATTGCAGACAGCAGGCAAAAGACCTCGGGCTGTACCTCTTATGTCTAAATTTTCCTCTGGATCACAAAGAGCTTCAATTGCTGCCACACATTCATCAAATTTTTCTTTCACTGCCTTTACTGCGGCATGATGAGCAGTCCAGCGTGTTGTTGATAGTCTTTTCACTGAGACTCCAGTGTGGTTCATTAAAACATCCCACCGGTGAGTGGAAGCAGCAAAGAAGGAAAACTGTCTCAAGAGTTCCAAAAAAAGTCACACACTAATCATTTTCAGCAAAAGAGTGTTGAACGCACAAGTTAAGCGAATGGTCCACACATCCATTAAAAATAGCTTTCCTGTTCTTTCTTTTCAAAATGGCTTGTACACCCCCATGGATTCCAGCCATAGTGGCAGCATTATCGTAACCTTGAGCGCGGCACATCATAATGTCGAGTCCATCACTTTCCAGTTTTTTAAGAATATAAGAACTGAGGTCAACAGCTTTTTTCCCTTTAAAGGGAAAAATCCCAGAAACACTTCTCTTACTTCAACTTTCCTATTTTGGATTTTCACATATCTGATCACTTCCGACATTTGGTCAGTGTGTGATGTGTCAGGTGTGCCATCGAACATGATCCCAAAATACCTGGCAGATTTTATATCTATGACAAGCTTCTCCTTCACATGATTTGCTAGGACATGTATAAACTCATTGATGTATGTATACCATGTGGCATGATTGATATAATATATCCAAAACAAAGTGTGTTTTTAGGCACGTGTAGTGGGCGTGGGCTGATGAAACAGCTGGTACAGTCAAATGTAGGATGTCAGTGTCACCTCTAGTACGAATGGTTCGTGCAAATGATTTCGTAAGTTTTCTTCTTGGTCGTTTTTGAGTCGACCTGTGCCATTGTTCACTTTTTTTGTTTTTATACTTGTCGCATATTTTATCGATGGTAATAAGCCTGTAAAAGACAATAGCCGGGATTGACTATTATTACCCGCTGAACAAACATGCTCATTATTGCATTTTCTTCATAAGGGTCATTAACAAACATGTTAAATTATACAGTACAGCGGTTTAAGAATAAAGGCAGGCAGTGGCACTGCAAATAAAAATATAGAATTCAATAGAATTATTATTTCTGCTTTGTTAACCACAGTTGGGAATTATGGCATTGTTGCAAGCCTCTTGTAATGTGGCCCTGCTGCATACCCTGTAGATTTTAGTGAAACTAAAATTCTGTCTTTAGGTGAAGCAAATCAAAAGTTAATAAAAACGTGTGAGAAGTGCTCCAGTGCAGAAGGCCCTCCGTAGAGGTGGACTGGTCATCATTTAGTTTTTAATTACTGTCTTTGGTTGTTAGAGTGTCCCTAATGAATTAACAGTTTACCATATGTACGCTCTAACAGTCAGTTATAGTGTGCGTAAAATACTCAGAATAGAACCACCCTATCAAGAATTGTGCCACATTACGCCAGATGATTTCCCTTTTCTTTCTGGATAATTTAGTCAACCCTCCACATAATGTGGCCCACCTCTGCTGCATAAATGCAGTGGCCCTAGCTACGAGTGGCATTAGGATACTATATGGCCCCGGCCGAGGTGAAGCCGGGCATTCAAGGTACTGGGGAGTTGCTTGTAAATGACAAACAGCCGCATAGTGAGGTTTTGATAGGAGGTTCCCCTTCCCTGTGCTTAACGACTGCTAGAGGTGTTTGGGGGGTTGGGGGAGTTTTCCCCTCAAGAACATTTTGAAATAAGAAAAACCAAAATGGTGCACAACACATTTTCCATTACATATTTAGCTGTACTAACTTTCAAAGCAGAGTATATTGTAAATGATGACCTGACATAAGCATGCCAGAAAGCATGGAAATGTCACACATAAGCACCCATGCCATAAACCGTGGAAATGCTACATAAAAGCACCCAGGCCATTAACCATAGAAATGTCCTCAGGTCAGAAAGCACGGAAATTAATGTCACACATGAGTACTTAGTTAGTCTCAGACAAGGAAGCATGGAAATGTCACACAAAGGCACCGTGGTCAGAAAGCATGAAAATGTCAAAACGAGGGCACCCAAGCCAGTGGCGCTGGTCGGAACAATTTCCAGAGTGTTGTCCCTTCACCTCTCTCGCAGTCTTACTTCTTTCTTACTACACCTCTCCTTCTCTACCTCTTTTTTCCTGTCCCTCTCTCAGCTTTCTAAGCTGCCACTTCCAGGATGGACAATAAGGCAGCAGGATGAAGACCAGCCAGCAAAGCAGGCATATTTCAGCTAAAGCAGTTCACTTCATAGTATACATATGAAGTGAACTAACTGTGAAGTGAACCACTTGCAAGTGAAATGACGACGAGTTCAAGGAAAGGCCTGGCCTGCACCCAATCATGCAGCCGGCGGTGTGCAACTGCAAGCACAATGCACCGCCTGGGTCAGGACTAGCCTAGGAGGCTGGAAGGGCGGGGCCAGACAGGGTCTTCCGGTCTTCAATTTATTTATGCGTTTTTATATAGCGCAGACTTTACCCAAAGGTGTCAGAGTGCTTCACAATAGGAACAGTAATGAAACATGGAGAAAATTACAAGTGAACAAATTACAAAAGCAAATGTTAAGTTACAAGAGTCAAAAGTGACAATTGTGCGCAAACAAATTACATGAGGTTCCAAACGGTGCAGTACAGGTGGAAAAAGTGATGTGTGCAGGTTACAGGTGCTTAAAAGAGCTTCACATCCACTGTCTGAATGCCAGATGCATTATCCACACGAGTAATTAAACTAATAACAATGTTTAAAAGCAATTACTAATGCGTCTTTCTTACTAAAGGAACACTTTTGTGAAAAATTTGAATAGTGAAATACTGAGCAAAAAGCACTGTTTCTAAACGTATACCTTGCAGTTAGCATGCAATTCCTTAAAGATGGTTCATAATTCATTAAGCAGGCATATTACAATGGTAACCTAAGACCTATCTCACTCAAGAATGTCTGCAATGAAAGCAGTAACTCGCTGAGCTTCCTACGTAAAATACAAATCTGTGACCTGCATGGTGCACGCTTCACTTTGCAGCTGGGACATCACATTAACTCCGTCTCTTTATACTTTGTATGAATCAGGCCAGCCTGTAACTAGACTACAAACAGATCTCGCCAGCAAGTGTATTCACCACCAAAGTTATCTTACAGCTACAATGCTTTGGAATTTGTTGGATAAACAAAGATCTCTGCACCAGGTCTCTACAGTCTAATCCCAATAAACTATTTTAAAGTGAAGTCTGCTCAAGAGAAAACATAGTACAATTAGAAGAGGTATAATACTGCAATATATGGTGGACTCTCAAGCACAAGAACAAACGTTACGTTCGTAGGCAATGGTGGCACTTGTGCAAGTATCAAAGCAAACAAAATGCCATTACCGCGCAGTCCCCAGCAACACTCACTCGAAAGATCTGCCAAGGTGCCCTTTTTGTCAACTAGAGAGCATCGTTATATTCCCACCAACGTAGATTTGTCCACACAAAAAATTAGTAGTTTGGAGAGGCACTCCTATTGTTTGAAAAATTAATGATCTATATACAGATTTATAACTTTAATAAACCATGCGTGCAGTGGAGGAAGACGCACTGTCCAATTTATGCGCCTGTGAACCTAAACATGAAAGAATAATCAAGCGGAACCGCTTGCCCTCTACGCACTGTTGCGTTTCCAAAATATGGATGCTGAATCAATACGACTCTCAAAATTGTTTAAACTATACAACTTGTATGTAAATTAGTGAAACCACACCAATTTTTAGTTTCAAAAGGATAAATGTATTTATACTGTCATGTCAGATATATCAAGCACATTTTTTATGACATGTACATAAATTCATACTTGAAAAAACAAGAATTCATAAGTGAACAAGAACATATGCTATTTAGCAACACATCAATATAATTCTACTTCATCTAACAAGTTCATGCCCTGCCCAATGCATTTCGGGCCACTTGGCCCTTCTTCAGGGGCGGTACCTGAAATGACATGAAAAACAAATAAAGCTTTATCACTTCAGTGAAGAAGGTGATTCAATCACCAAGTTCATAGATTGCCACAATACTGTATAACATTTTCAGACTCTGGTGAAAATATTAGGTCAACAGAAATGTCCCTCTATATGAATAATGGTGTGATATACACTCACTTGTATGAAAAAGAAAAAATGGCGCGATGAAGTAACTGGACAAAGAAGGGGCGTGTTTGAAAAGTTTGTTCTGTAAAGACAAAGCGGATATCATGAGTGAGATATATGAACATATGAAGATAAGGTGTCAAAGAAACCGCATAGTACTCCACATCTTGAAGACAACTCACTAAAAAAACGAAATGCTACCCAAGGCCGAATCCTTGCTGAAACTGAGTACAAACTGATGCACACCTCTACGTTTGCCACTGCAACGGATACCGGTGATCCCACTGCTTCAAGCCTTAAGAAACAAAACGCAAAAATAGCAGCCTACATCAACGACTACCACTCTTGCAGCGTTGCCTAATACAGTTCGCTGTTGATTTAAAAACTTATGTATAAACTAGAAGCACGTAATACACACCTTATTAGCACTACGCAGTGCAGCAAACTACCATGGTTTCTCTTAACCGCACTCGCAACCGATTATCTATTTAACCTGAAAAACAATAATCTCCGCGTTAAAAACAAACCGCGTACAGGACTACTGAACAAAGTAGCATCCACGTGTAACTGAAATACCTGCTGTTCGATACATTGTAACCTTGTCCTTTCCTTCTCCGTACTCCCGTAAACACACGCGTTTGATGTGGGTGAAAACGAACGCTATACTGAGTGCGACGGCCTTCATAAATGACGTGAGAAAAGCAGAAACATAAAAAACGGACTGCAACCCGAATGGCAAAAATAGTCAGGAAGTGAAAGCGCCATGTTAGTGTGGTGTAAAGATGCTAAAAGAAAGAAAAAACGTGTGTAATATATACAACTCTATAGTGAAAGCACCAAATATTATAATACATATGAGTTCTTTGAATATTCTGATACAAGTACAGTCCTCCAGCGTACCTATCTGTGCAATGATCATAGAAAACAGATTAGATCTACTCGATCATTGATCCCTTTAGGATCTTGTGTCTGTAGTTTTCTTATCCAGAAAATTTCTCTTTGCAAAAGAGTTTTTGTGAGACTTTTACCGGGTGATGGAACTACCACTTCAAGAATCTGGAATTTCATCTGAGCGATGGTGTGTCTATTTTTGTCCCAATGTACCGCCAGACTACTTTATTCCGAATTGTGCTTTTGTGTTCTGATATACGAGTTTTGATTTTTCTTTCTGTCTCGCCCACATACAACAATCCGCAGGGGCACTTGATAGCGTATATCACGTTCGTAGTATTGCAATCCGCATTAATTCTAGTGGGGATGTTTTCACCAGTGTGTGGATGTTTCACTGTGTCAGACACTATCACATTATTGCAGTGAACACAGTTTTGGCACTTCTTCATACCCTTGTAGTTGACTGTTGTTGTTTTAGGGTTGGGTTTCAGTAACTCTTTGATGTTGCGTGACCTTTTGTATGCAAAAATGGGTTTATTGGTGAACAGATCTTTAAAATCACTTTCATTGCTGAGCAATTCCCAATGACGGTTGATACTTCTTTTTATGTTGTAGTGTAGTTCCTAGTTTCCCACTAGGCCCTGCGCATTGGAATAACATAAACAGTAGTATCGACGTGGAACTGCGGATATTCCAGGCCTCCACTGACTATGCTAAACTTAATTGGGTTTGTTACCAACTAGCTCAGTGGTCACTGGAAACTTTCTTCTCTGCATGGGAAGTGATCAGCTTCCCTGGCACAGACAAGAATGGATTCAGCTTTCCAACAACCGTGCAACATGACAACTTTGCTCCTCAGATCAAGAGTCAATCTCTAGGGTCGTGTGAAACAATAGACATGTATTTCACTCAGTCAGGTTAGTGCAGTTTACTTTCACGTTATGTAGAGAATAGAGAGACGGGCGTTTGTCAATAAAGGGTTAACATTTATTGAACAGTCTTTCTTCTCGTACAAGAGAAATGTATTGCCACAATTGCAAGACTTGTTATGATAAAAAGTACGTACAGTAAGATAAGTATTGCGAAATAATACTGTAAAAGCATTGATATGGTTTCTTAGCCATACAATGCTTAAAAGTAATAAAACATATATACAGTCATATATACATTAGGCTAACATACTCAACTGGTGCTTCTAACTACGCCTACCCCAGTGTGCCTGACCTAAGCCTAACACGTGGAAGGGGAGTAAGTAAGTAGCTTTAAGTTAAGTTGGTTTTGCCAAGGTTTGCTTCAAAAATTCTCTTCTAAGGGTTTAGTCAACACCATACCTCTGAATAGAATGATGGAAGTCTGGTATTTCCTTCAGGGGGAACTCTGTATCCCAGTCACCCGCGAGGGCAGACTAGAAACGCTGGAGCTGGATTTCTCAGCACGAGAAAGGCAGCGTCTCTTTTCAGCGCGTCGAGAGGAGGAGGGGTCACAGCGTCCGCGGGCAGCTTGGCATCTGCTGGGCTCTTCGCAGAGGGACGGCTGTTCAGCTCCTAAGCTCACCACACCATCGTTCGCGCTTTAGCAGCGATAATGGTATCAGTAGCTTCACCAACAGCAGCGGGGCAGCAGCATCAGCTGGCAACAGGGTAGCAGGCTGCAGCACAGGCTAAGGGCAACAGGCTCAGCAACACAGCATTTGCTTAAGGCAAAGTTGGTAGTATTTATACCTGACAGGTGCCGGGTTTGACGCAAGTTTGCTGGACATAAGACGTCAATTAAAGATGTCACTAGGAAGTGATAGCTATCAGTTGCTCATTAGAGTTCCATTACTAATCAAAACACAGCAAGCGGGGATTTCCAGGTTTGCTGAGTTTTTATCTTGTTGAAGAACTCGGAGTGTTAATCTAGGAATATCAGATAGTGACTTCTGCTCTGTCATTGCACTAATTGGTTGCAAATGAAGTGGCAGAGAACTATTCTGGAATGTGGCTCTGTTCGTGTGAGGCCAGAGATGACTTTCTGAATATCGCACTTGAACGGTTATGCCAATATAGGGAATAAATGGATTTATAGCCGAATAGGGGCATAAGGTCGCAGTATCGATCAGGATCCTAGATAAACACGCAACAATGTCATACGAACTGGTGGAGTATTTGGAAACAAATACCTGGCGTTGAATTTGCGGTTTTGTTTTTTTAGTCAACAAAGACTCCCTCACCTGTTTATCAGTTTTATCTTTGGCCATTTCAAGTACTCTGGATGGATACCTTTTTGTCGCGAACTTGGACATGATGTTTTTGATATTGGTCTGTAGGCGGTTTGTTTTTAACGCGGAGATTATCGTTTTTCAGGTTAAATAGATAATCGGTTGCGAGTGCGGTTAAGAGAAACCATGGTAGTTTGCTGCACTGCGTAGTGCTAATAAGGTGTGTATTACGTGCTTCTAGTTTATACATAAGTTTTTAAATCAACAGCGAACTGTATTAGGCAACGCTGCAAGAGTGGTAGTCGTTGATGTAGGCTGCTATTTTTGCGTTTTGTTTCTTAAGGTTTGAAGCAGTGGGATCACCGGTATCCGTTGCAGTGACGAACGTAGAGGTGTGCATCAGTTTGAACTCAGTTTCAGCAAGGATTGGGCCTTGGGTAGCATTTCGTTTTTTTAGTGAGTTGTCTTCAAGATGTGGAGTACTATGCGATTTCTTTGACACCTTATCTTCATATGTTCATATATCTCACTCATGATATCCGCTTTGTCTTTACAGAACGAACTTTTCAAACACGCCCCTTCTTTGTCCAGTTACTTCATCGCACCATTTTTTCTTTTTCATACAAGTGAGTGTATATCACACCATTATTCATATAGAGGGACATTTCTGTTGACCTAGTATTTTCACCAGAGTCTGAAAATGTTATACAGTATTGTGGCAATCTATGAACTTCATGATTGAATCACCTTCTTCACTGAAGTGATAAAGCTTTATTTGTTTTTCATGTCATTTCAGGTACCGCCCCTGAAGAAGGGCCAAGTGGCCCGAAATGCATTGGGCAGGGCATAAACTTGTTAGATGAAGTAGAATTATATTGATGTGTTGCTAAATAGCATATGTTCTTGTTCACTTATGAATTCTTGTATTTTCAAGTATGAATTTATGTACATGTCATAAAAAATGTGCTTGATATATCTGACATGACAGTATAAATACATTTATCCTTTTGAAACTAAAAATTGGTGTGGTTTCACTAATTTACATACAAGTTGTATAGTTTAAACAATTTTGAGAGTCGTATTGATTCAGCATCCATATTTTGGAAACGCAACAGTGCGTAGAGGGCAAGCGGTCACGCTTGATTATTCTTTCATGTTTAGATTTGTCCACACACCCACTGTGTTAATCTGAGGATCAAGTGCACAAAATCTGATAGTCTTTCTGTACTAGAGCATCACCCCCATTGCCATTGGGCACACCAAGAGATGTGCCTGCATTCCCATTGTGCTAGAAGGGGCATGGGTTACACCTTTTGTGAAACAAAACGCCCACTGTACATCCAGACAGAACACGGTCTGTCTAAATAACCACCTTAGACATCTGTACTGCTTTACAAAAGAGACACAATGAACACTGCAGAAACAACACCCTCCGTTTACCATTATAAACCCATAGAATGTGCTAATACTGGTTGTATGGAATAATTCTGCACAACATTGTGTTCACAGCGATTGAAGGGATCGATCAAGTACAGATGGGGGAGAGAGTTGTTTCTTCACCTAGATATTACAGGGGGGCTCCTTCATGTTTAGGCACAGGGATGACCGTTTTGGCCAGAATGCAGCTCCGTGTGTTGGGCCTCCCTGCCTAGAAAGCAACCCGGCTCTCCAGCTTCATGGTCGGTCGCCCTGTACAGGGCAGCATGAAGCAGGCAGGTGTCCGGCAGAGCCAGTGGCGCTTGATGGTGGCTGAATAGTGGGCTTCAATGGTTACAGCTTTTCAAGTGGCCCGACTCGAGACCTTGTGGGGCTGGGATGGTAAGGTACCCCACTCTAGCGTGTGTCATAGTAGGGTGGTGCCTGTGATACTGTCTGAAGTGAACCCCCCCACCCCTATAACGACTTAAGAAAGGGTAGGAAGGGACTGGGACTGAGATCTTGACAATTAGCATGCAGGCGGCAGGCCCCGCTCCTGGTGTTTGGTAGTAACTCTGACCGGCTAGCAGGGTACACTACAGCAGGAAAGCACTTCCTATACATCATGAGTTGCACCCTTCCAGAACAACAGTCTCGACATGGCTGCAATTGTTGGACTTGGGAGGAAGTGCGCAGCACAGAAGGCCCTAGCTGAATGCTAAGAAGAAAGTCCATCTTTTGTGTCAGTTCTTCCCCATGCCACTGCCAGCCTGGCTGCATCTTGGCGCCTAAGATTTTTTCATGCCCACCACATAGAGGGTGTTGATTAAAAAGGATAATCTCTTTCAGAGCCCTGCGCTGATTACTAGGTGATGAGACCTTGTTTTGTGACTTGACCGTGTTTTCAATTATCACCAGCATTCACAAGTCGCACTTAGGGGGCACATCAATGATTGATTATGAGGTGTGGTGGGGGGCCAGGGCCTTTCTTTCGTGACTGTCTGCCCGCCCCGCAGCCCAACTAAGGAAGGTTAGAATTGAAAGCTATAGCCTGGTGCACGGGCCGCATGTTCGTTTGTCATTGTGCCAGTAATTTACAGTAAAAAGAAAAAAAGCATGATCATTTGTGTGCCACTGCACTGCCACATTTTTAACTTAGTAAGTTCATGCACTGTCTGTCGAATGAGTATTGCAGAGCCTGGCGATATGATGAAGAAGACACATAAAAAAAATAACAAACTGAAAACAAGACTCAAATTTACGTAAAACAAGAGCTTTGGGCTCACTGGCAAAGAAAGTAGAGGGTCCATCAAAGTAGATGGTCTCAAAGGTCTTTGGCAGTACCATCTTCCGTGAAGAAATGCCAGTCTTGGACTAAGGAAGAATATGCCTTGGGTTTCCAGTTCAATCACTACCATCAGAGAGGCCGGCAGAATCTCCAAGCACCACCTGTTCTTACTTGGGGAGCTGTTAGCGGAGCATGAAGCACCTGAATTTGTAACACCCTGAAAAACCGCAATAGACATGCAATGTGACCCGGGTCCAACCTCGAGCCTGACCTACGTATGCCTAATGAATCCCAATTGCTTAACGACCAGCACTCTGGCTAGTCCAAGGGAAGTTCCAGCTCACATTAATTGTACAATTATTTTGCTCTGTAACTTGTGTGGATTTTCTAGAATTTGGTCACAAAACAGTTTAAGAGACTAGTTTAGTAACACATTGGCAGTTAATGGTGGTACCAGTTCATGCCACTGCCACTATAGCCAAGGGTGCTGTGGTAACAGCCGGAGTAGTACTACTGTAATAAATAATCATTTGTGTGCCACTGCACTGCCACATTTTTAACTTAGTAATAATTTCATGCACTGTAGTACTACTGTAATAAATAAATATTATTTCTCTCTCTCACCGTCCCAAATTTTGAAGGGGAGACTGGAGAGACGACTACGAGACCACGACGACGGCGATCGCGGCGATATCATCAACAACAAAAAGATGATGGTGATCTCTCTGCTGTCGTCGTCGGTCGGTATTAATTGTTTATTCCCACGACTATGACCAGGCACCACTACGCATGCCGGGCGTGTGACCACCGCCGTGATGCGTCAGAGAGGGAGCAGCAGGTGCGCACAGCGCACGGGGGCTGTCCCAGGGCCGTCATTGGTGCACAAATTAGATTGACGGCCCTGGGACCCAAAGTAAACTTAACTCCTAAGTACGCGGGCCACGCCGCACGCATCCGCATCGGCATCGCGTTCGCATCGCACCACCAGCCCAGGCAATGACGATCGATCCCGAATGGGATCATCATCATCACAGTATCTCTGGTGGTGCGCCGCGGTGCGTCGTGCGGCTGCCGCTGAGTCTGATTAGCATGATGCACTAGCAGTAGTAGCGCGGCCAGGAGGGAGGAGGCAGCTAGATTGGTGTCACACCCAGATGGGGTGACACCCGGTGCGGTCCGCACCCCCCGCACCCCCCTAGTGATGCCACTGGGCACACATGGGTGTACTTAAGGGAGGATTGCTGTGATGAACCCAGTATAGGGAATTGGAACTTAAAATATGAATCTAACTTTGGTTATGGGGGCTTTGCAGAGAGTTGCACTAGCTGACGGAAGTCACAAAGGGGCTTTTCCCTGCAGCTTTCTTGAAGAAGGCATGGTTGATACCCTATGACATAGTTTATGTTTTACGCCTTGCCTATTGCTACAAACACAATATATATCTCAAGCACAGCTCATGGCTCTATGAGGCTTTCCCTAAATCCTTACACCTAAAACGAAACATGCAAACATTTACAATTACTAGAGCAACATTCAAGTAGCAGTTGAGTGTCACTCAAAATGTCATATGCATGATGTATAGATCCAACACATAAGCAAACAGCAAATACAGAATAGTAACACAGAGGCAATAGAGTATCCAGAATATTTAAATACCTCCCACTTTGAACTAAAGCTCTTAGGGCACCAAGAAAGCAAAGTAAGTTGTCACAACCCTCCGCAGAAGAGCTCTCTTGTCCAAGGATATTGCCATTCATCCTTCCATCAAACCCCTGATTTCCACCATTTCAAATGTACATTCTGTCATCTGTTAATCATTTCATCCATCACTCAGTCTTTCACCATTCATTCTGTCCTGCCATCAGTGTGCCATCCATATCCAAACCCTTTCAACCATTTGCAAACCTACCCATCTTCTTTCCTTCCATCCATCATTTCAGTCATCCATCCCTCCATTCACCCTTTCACTCAATCCATCCTTTCACCCAATCCACCCACTCTTCCATCCATCCATTCACTCGTCCTGTAGTGTAGTTCCTATATTTCCAATAGGCTCTGCGCATTGGAATAATATATCATATAGATTAGACGTAGGACTGAGGTCGACTAGGTCTCTATCGAATATACTAGACTTAATTGTGTGTGCCAGCTAGCTAAGAGGTCACTAGAAACTTTCTCGAATTCACAAGAAGAGATTAGTCTCTGAGAACCGCATAAACATGACAACTTTGTTTCCCCAAGATAAAACGTATCTTCAGAGTCGTGGAAACAGTAGATAGATATTTCACTCAGTCAATCGTGCATGCTTCGTTTCACTAGAGGTGCAGAGAAAGTAGAAAGATAGGCGTTTTCAATAAAAAGATTTATTGATCAGTCTTCTTTCTCAAGCATAAGAAATGAACTGCTACAATTGTAAAACTGGTTGTAAAATGGAACGCATACAGTATAAATAGTAGAATAAAATAATACTGTAAGAGCATTGTATGGTTTCTAAACCATATATACATACATACATACATAAATAACAGAGGCTAAAAGTACTCAACTGGTGCTTCTAAAATACGCCTACCCCGGTGTACCTAAGCTTAGTACGAGGGAAGAAGTAAGTGAGGTGTAGCATAAATGTAGTATTCTTCTGCCAAGAATCTGTCCAAGATTTCTTTTGCAGCTACGGAAGCCATTTGCACAGCTGCCTTCGCGGCTTCATCAGCCAATGAATTCCCTTCAACGTGAACGCCATCATGCTGATGACTCAATGTATGGATCACGTGAGTCTTTTGTAGTTCTTTCTGTTAAAGAACTACTTGTCCCTAAAGCATTTTATGCTTGATTGCGTCTCCTTTTGCGTCTTTAAAACCATTTTGAACCCAGGTCTGCAAATATTCATTGTATGACTGTACGCAGTAATATGAATCGCACACTATTAGTGTGGGGAATTCGCAATCGGTATTTTCCAGCCCCATCTTAAATGCTTGCAGTTCAGCTCGCTGAGCTGTACAGTCTCCAAGAGATTGAGATTTTGTGACCATGGGTCTGAATTTACCATCGCGTAAGCGACCTTTAACAATCGCGCATGCAGCACTATAAGCTTGTTTGCCCCGAATTGCAGGCTGTGCTGATCAGTCTGTATATATTATACAGCTGTAATGTTCTAGAGGTAGAATTTCAGTAGGCAGAGGACATCCTTGTTCGTACTGCAGAAATTCTTGTGTCTTGAAGTAAGGGTCAAAAACTCATTCAACGTCTGTTGCAGCAAGAGAATTAACCCATTGTATCCATCTTGGATGTAGAGCTTTTGCATTTGGAATGCTCGCTTTAATCACTGCCTCTAAGGCAGGTACAGGCGTAATGACTTTAATGTGTTTACCCTGTGCTAGGGCTCTCTCCTTTGCTACAGCAGTCTAAACCGCTGTCAGAATTTTTTCTGTTGAAGTGAATTTCATTTCAGCTTGTGTGTACAAGTGTGATTTGTAAGCTATTGGTACCTTTTCACCTTCGTTAAAGGTTAGGTATGTGAATCCGCATCACCCTGGGATGATTCGGATAACAAGGTTGCGTACATTGTCACGTTTGTAAGTGTTTTGTTTCCAACATGTCTGTATTGAACACAACATTTCTGTTTGTTTTTGAGTTCAATTAATTGTTTTGAAAATCAGGTTTGATTAGTTCGTAGAGAGGTTTAACCCTTTCTGCGTGTTTCAGAATATAAGTTCTTCCAAAGTTTAGGAATCCTAGAAATGACTATGTTTTTCAGCGTTTTTGGAGGTTGGAGCAGCGCACATTTTTCTAAAAAGTTTGGCGCCAGGCTTTTGCCTTCACTTGAAAGTTTGTATCCTAAGAATAGGACGTTGAGGTGGGCAATTCTTCATTTTTTAAAGTTGAATTTATACCCTTCTGAGGCGAATCCAAGTATTATGGTGTTCACCCTGGTCAAGTGCCTGTCCAAATTATCATCTGTATGATAGATGTCATCGACATAAGAGAATGCCTCATCATCATATGTTTGTAGTAACTCTGTTACTCTGGCTGAAAATAATCCTGGACTATTCTTGAATCCTTGGGGGAGACTGCAAAATTAACACTGTGTCCCCATTATTAAGAAAGCGGTCAAATACCTGCTTTCTGGTGCAATGTTTTGACAGAAGAAACCGTTTGAAATATCTAATGTTGTTTTGTATTTTTTTCGAACGATGTTATTCATCAGTGCTGCACTGTTTGAATTTTGTACTGCAAAATTTTTGCAACAAGAGTTTAAATGTCTGTAGTCCAAAACAAGACGATGTCTGGTTTGGAGACAGGAAACAAAGGATTGTTCATGGACGAGGTGCATGTTTCAATCACCCCCTGGTATTCAAGTTGATATAAGATCCCCCTGACTTGTTTTTTAGCTTCCTGCTTTACTGGGTACTGCCTCTGAGCAGTTGGTTGATTTTTTTTAACTGAATTTTATGGTGAGGAGAGTCCTCATCCCATCCCACATGACTTTTATATAATGCTGTAGCCTGGGCAACAGCCCATTTTCTGGCATAGGTGTATTTGTTATGAATAGGAATATGATTAGAGAAGGCTGGCATAATGATCTCTTCACCATGTGGGCATTCCCTGACAAATTCAGGTGGCCAGTCTTATTCAGCTAGAAGGATGTCATAACCTTTAGATAATTTTTCCCAAAAGAGTGCTTTTATCTTCCTAGTTATATTCCCCTCTATTCGGAGTGTTATTTCCTATAACTTATGGGGTACACTAATACTGGTGACTGCAGTTTCAACCTGAATGTATTCATTCAGATCCACTGTCTCCAGATGATCTTTCAGGATCCTGCGAGCTATGGGGACCTCTGCTGCGCTGTCCAGCATTGTCTGGGCCTACTCCCCGTTCTTGAGTTGTGTCCTCAAGATCCTAGGCATGTCTGATTTTAATACTTGCTACCTTCTTTTTGGAGAATTGAGTTTTCTTATTTTTTGGAACGTGCTGATCGTCTTTGGACTTCGCGCGTTCTTTGTGTTCTATCGTCCTCTTCTTTCAGATTTCTGCGAGGAAGTCTGAAAGGTAGGAGAGGATTGTGTATCAGTATCTTGATATCTATCAGGTTTTCTTAAATTATCCCTATTTCTAATTTTATACCTCTTTTCAGAGTGCTCCTTTTGAGGAGATCTACCTCTGGATTGAGAACCCTTCTCTTTCGGAAGTGACTGTCTACTATTTTCCGAATTCTTTTTAGGAGTAGTTAGATTGTTTTTGAAAAAAACGTTTTCAGGATTTTCTGTTCATGCTTTACAGGTTTCCCTCCCAAACTATCTCTTCCTAGGTCTTCATAGGATTTTTCAATAATTCTGGCAAGTTCATACGGTTGCTTAGTAATATCAAGTTCTTTTAATTTTTGGCGGATTGCCACTGATGCTGCTTCACCTTTAATGTTAGCTAATAAAATAGCTGAGACCTGTTTGAAATCTTTCAGTAATTTCATACCAAGATTCAAGGCTGGTTTTGACCGTATTCATTTTGAATCTGCCTCAGAACGTCTGGTATCACCGCCATAGACGAGACACCATGTGTTTTTGTGTAGATTGAAACAAAAACTGTACCCCAAGTGTTACAGTCCTCCACGTGTGGTGCTATCTCCATTGCTAAACAGATTGTTAGAATCCTGTGTTTCTCATGAGGTGTACTATCAGGAAATACTGCCTCGAACTGAGTAATTTATTGAGCTAACCAGAATGGAATTTGTTCCCTTTTTGCGGTCAACTTACCAATTACTGACTGTATAGTCTGTTGTGTGATTTTGTTTGTGTTTCCCTGATGAGGGGTGTGCTGTGGAATTCTTATAGCAGGTTGGACTGTTAAATTCCGCATGACCTATTGTACCAATTGTCTATGTATTTTAAATAATTATTTTAGCTGAGCTAACAGTTCTACATCGGACATTCTTTCAATGTTAGGATGTGGTATATAGCTGGCTAGTACCGGCGATGTTGCTCCTGGTCTACCTAGTGGACCGAGTCTGGTAATGTGATTTTTATGGTGTAGGGCGCCTTTAAACCAGAGCTGAAGCTCATGGTAAGTTAGTGGAATTTCAACGTCCTCGAAAGGAACGTATTCTGCTGCAGGTTCCTCTATCTTATAGAAGTGGAACACATGTGTTGTTGGATTTGCCTGTGGAAAGACAATCCATGAATAGAATACCTCGGTCTGCCGATATTCATGTGCCTCTATGACAAATATAACCATACCAGCTCTCGGTGATAGGCCATTTTCTATAAGCTTTATAGCTATGGCTTTTCTCACGTTTTCCGGGATGATTATGACATCCACGTCGTCTTCATTAAACCCTGTAACGTATAAACACGGTTGGGCTGCTGCAGCTCCACCGGTTGCGTCGTTATTCGACATTGTTTAATGAAAGATGGTAGAGCAAGTTTCAAGGAAATAAAGATAAGGTGCACAATATTTTTGGAACACTGTATCCTTCAACGTTGAACAAAACCAAAAACTAATACATAGGATTTTTCGTCCTACTCAGTTTAAGGCAGATATTTTATCCTTTAACCCACTCCAGACGTCTATTGGAGTATTTTAGGGTAAAAAGTGGTCTGTGTGAAAAGCACGACTGAGTTACTCTAGTATGTACCGTTAAATTAGTGCCTCACCAAACGTCGTGCGCCATGTAGTTTAGTTCCTACATTCCCAATAGGCCCTGCGCATTGGAATAGTATATCATATAGATTAGACGTAGGACTGAGGTAAACTAGGTCTCTATAGAATATACTAGACTTAATTGTGTGTGCCAGCTAGCTCAGAGGTCACTAGAAACTTTCTCGAATTCACAAGAATGGATTAGTCTCTGACAACCGCATAAACATGACAACTTTGTTTCCCCAAGATAAAACGTATCTTCAGAGTCGTGGAAACAATAGATAGATATTTCACTCAGTCAATCGTGCATGCTTTGTTTCACTAGAGGTGCAGAGAAAGTCGAAAGACTGGCGTTTTCAATAAGAGGATTTATTGATCAGTCTTCTTTCTCAAGCATAAGAAATGAACTGCTACAATCGTAAAACTGGTTGTAAAATATAACGGATACAGTATAAATAGTAGAATAAAATAATACTGTAAGAGCAGTGTATGGTTCCTAAACCATATATATATACATTCATAAATAACAGAGGCTAAAATTACTCAACTGGTGCTTCTAAAATACGCCTACCCCGGTGTACCTAACTGTAAGGAATGTCCTTGGGGTAGGGGGGGAATAACCCGTAGAGCAAAGGAGATTCACCCAGAGAGAGCTTTGTGGGGTAAACGTTTGTTTTTATTGGACTATACTTCAAGGTAAACAACAAGAGTCTCGTAGCTTGAGATAATAAACCAAATCTATGTCCGGCCAGCTTTAGGTCCTTCACTGCAGGCTCCCAGGGTGTGGTTTAAGCATGAGCGAATTTTGCGGATCTCGCGTTCGCGAATTTTGCGGATTTGCGGATTCGCAATCCGCAAAATCCGCGAATTCCCGCGAATTTGCGGATTTTTTTTTTTTTTGTGTTCGCCCGTGTTTCTGCCAGTTCGCGAGGGTTTTTACAATTTCGCAATTTGCGAACTTACCTGTCGGGTCGCAAGTTTTGCGAACTTGTTGTTTCTACGTGTCCAGCCTGTTTGGGACACTCTTCTTCATCACTGCCACTCTCTGTCACCACTGCCACTCTCTGACTACTCATGCCACCCTCTGGCCCACCCATGCCACCCTCTGTTTCATCACCACACCCTCTGGTTGTCCAGTGTACATTATTTTCGGCAAAGCAAAGCACACCTTCCCTGCCTCAAGTGACCTGAATTAATTTGGGGCTGATTAATGTGTCACAGAATATTTTTTTAGCTGGCACCTGCTTCCTTAGTGCGCCCTGATTAGTGATCTTTTGCACTTGCTAAGTGCTTTCATTGTTGCAAAATTAGTTACAACACCTGCCCTGCCCCAACTGACAATAATGAATTAGGGGCTGATTAATGGATTTTAACTTCCAGCCTGGCTCCTGCTTGTCTCCCTTAGCTGTAATTCAGGACCTTTGTGGCATATGTGTAACTATTCTGAGGTTCAGAGCAGGGTCACATAATAGTTTCAACTGGCAACTGAACTCTGGAGGGGCCCCTCAGGAAGCACTACAGGAAATGGCTACTAATGATGAGCCTGAACTTTTGAACCTGGTAAGTAGTTACTTTCAGTTTTGCTAAGATCGTATTTCTGCAATTTTGCACTTATTCGCGGGGCGCGAACTCACGCGAACAGTGCGAGCAGTGCGAGCAAAATCCGCTGCTCGCGGATTTGCGGATTTTGCGGGAGATTCGCAAATCTCGCGGATTGCGGATTTCCCGAAAATCCGCAAAATCCGCGAGCGGAACGGATTTTCCGCCCATGCCTAGTGTGGTTCAACAGAAGGCCTTCAGGCTTTGAAGGTACTCAAAAGGAAGGAAAACAAAGAATACCCTGCGTTACTGGCGTGACCGATAGTCAGGTAATGAGAGGAAGGGGGACGGGGAAGTGAAGGGGATCACCAGGGACCGCCACTGATTTGTGCAATGCAGACTCGTGAAAGTGTTTAGGCTCGCACACACTCACGCATGTCCTGTGACCCGCCCAACCGCCCCTACCCGTTCCCTCCCTCTGTAAAGAACGCTCCCCGTAGCTTCGCCCGTACCTTGTGGAGCCACACTTCTCCTGTTGAAGTGTGGCAGGCGGAGCGTGGCCCTGTTGGCCTCTCGGCTTTTCCTTCTCCTGTGGCGACGTGGCTTCTGTGTCCTCTCTCCTCTTCTGCGGCGGCGACGCAGCTTCCGTATTTTCCTGCTGTACGGCAAAGTCCTCCCGAGGTTCGCTGGACGCTTCCTCCTCTCTCGTGCCAGTCGCGCCATTCTCCTCAGCACGCGGCGTTATCAGCGCCGTCGTTGCTCTCGATTGGAGGAACGAGGATGACGTCATCGGTGGAGCTCCCTCCTCCGGGTAAGCCCAGGCTGCCTTAAAGGGAGCGTAGCCGTCCTGCGTACACCGGGGTGGAAAGGAAGAGGGACAAATGTCAATACCCGACTTGTGGCAGGCTGGGACCCCCTGACACATCCCTCCCCCAGGATTTTCCCGATCGGGGGAAAGAGGAAACCGGGACAGAAAGTCAGCGTTCCCCTGTTCCAGACCCTTGCGATGACGGACCTCAATTTGGAAGGGTTGCAGAGCCAAAAATACGGTTGTTGTGACCATGATATGACAGACGGCGCTCGGCTCTTGCAGTGAAGGCAAGCATTTCCTTTGATTCGGGATTGACCTTCCGGCTTCCCTCCAGGGTGTGATATTTTCCTCCTGCAAGTCCAGACCCCCTTGTCCCCCCCTCCCTCCCTTGTCTTGATAGAGACCCGCCGTGACCACCAATCGGGGCGCATCAGGGTCGAAACGTCGACGCACAATATTGGTCAAGAAACCTCCGGGAATGGGCACGGCAACCATCGGTTTCCTTGGAGCATTAACTCAGAACTCTGACCGTCAAACCAAAAACCTTTCCTCCTCTTTTCCTCCTTGTACAATACTGTATAAATTTGTATATAAGTGTCACTGAATTATATTGCCCTATTCACTTTGTTCACCAACAGTCACTCCTCACATGTTTTTAGCATTTATTGAAACTAAAACAGAATGAAGTAATTCTGGTGTATTGTAATTGTGACTTTTTACTATATAAAGCTTTGAACTACATTTGTTTTCAGAGAGGTTTAATTGAATTTAATTGAACTTAATTCTTTCTATTGTGTTATGAGCTAACATAGCCTTTCCTTAAAGCAATTCATTCTGCCACCCAACAGAACCACTGTTGTCTTTAATCATACTTACCCAGGTTCTGATGGACACAGGGTTTCCCCTTTTTTGTTAAA
This sequence comes from Lissotriton vulgaris, assembly GCF_964263255.1. NCBI lineage: Eukaryota > Metazoa > Chordata > Amphibia > Caudata > Salamandridae > Lissotriton > Lissotriton vulgaris. The sequence continues at coordinate 160,668 of NW_028246011.1, read as the reverse complement.
CACGGTTCACTTGAAGCCACGTCAGTGGGGCATGGTCCGTATACAAAACAAAGGGCCGTCCCTCCAGATAGTACCCGAGTTTGTCCACACTCCAGCAGACCGCCTAACACTCCTTCTCAATAGTGGAGTAGGCTAGTTCTCTAGGGAACAATTTACGGCTGATAAAAAGAACCGGTCTTTCCAACCCGTCTGAGTCCTCCTGGGAAAGGACTGCCCCAATACCAACCCCTGAGGCATCAGTCTGGAGGATGAAGGGTTTTGAGAAATCCGGAGAATCAAGACAGGTGACGTGGTAAGGACGGGTTTGCAGTGTTTGGAAAGCATTGGTTTCTTTGGGAGTAGGAGCTGGTAACCTAGGAGATGATTGGGATTTTTTTTAACAAGTCTGTAAGAGGTCCAGCCATGTCTACGAACTGTGGAATAAACCTCCTATAGTTATTATTATTATTATTATTATTATTATTATTAAAAGGTTCTTTTATAGCGCGTGGCCACTCGAGAGCATCCCAGCGCTTAAAACTGACCAGACAGGGATGAATTAAATAAGGAGATCTGAATTATCTAGTTTTTGGAAACAGAAGAGTTTTTAACTTTTTCCGAAAGACAAGAAGGTTAGGCTCCTGACGAAGAGTGTCCCAGGAATGCTCTCAAATCTCTTTTGGTCTTTGTATAGGGGACTTCTAGGATAGCCTTCACTTTCTCTGTTTGTGGTTCTATCTTTCCATTACCTAAGACATAACCTAGATATTTCACCTTTCCGAAGGCTACTCTGGTCTTTTTGGCATTGATGTGGAACCCTGTTGCCCTAAGACTAGCGAGGATCTTTTCAAGATGTTTTGTATGGTCGTCCCAGGTTTTACTGTAGACGACAATATCGTCCAAGTAAGCAAAGGAGTATTGTTGGTGGGAAGACAAAACAGTGTCCATTGCCCTTTGGAAGGTTGCCGGGGCGCCGTGAAGACCAAACGGAAGAACGGTGAATTGATAGTGTCCTGAGGGGGTAGAGAAAGCTGTTTTCTCTTGGTCTGCAGGGTTTAATGGAATCTGCCAATACCCCTTGGTGAGGTCTATAGTTGTGATATACCGAGCTTCACCAAGGCGTTCTAGCAGTTCGTCCACGCGAGGCAGTGGATAAGCATCTTGTTTGGAGACCCTATTTACTGCTCTGAAGTTTATGCAAAAACGAATACTGCCGTCCGGTTTGGGAACGAGTACTACTGGAGAACACCAGTTGCTGTGTGAGGGTACAATCACCCCTGAACGCAACATCTGGTTGATCTCATCTTGGAAGGCACGTCTTCTAGCTTCAGGGACCCGATAGGGCTTTTGTTTAACTACAGTCCCCGTAGAGTAGGTATGGAATGCATTGCTATGTTTGTTTTTCCTGGTTGGTCTGAGAAGAAGTCTGAGTAACGGAGGAGAAGAGATAACACTTCTTCTCGCTGTTCTTCTGTTATGTCTGGATTTATAGGAGTGTCATGAACGGTAAGAGGAACAGTCGTGAGGGTATGTACCGCTTGACGGGGTATCCCCAGCCACCTTTTTAACAGATTTATGTGGTACATTTGTGTCTTATTCCCCTTAACTCGCAGGATGTAAGTTGTTTTACCTATTTTCCGGAGAACCTCAAAAGGTCCTTGCCATTCTTTTCTGAGTTTGTGCGTAGAGGAAGGTAACACCACCAAAGCCCAGTCACCAACATCATGTTCCCTCCATTATTTTCCTTTGTCATAAAATGTCTTTTGTTTGTTCTGGGCTATGGCGAGATGATCATGGGCCAAAGTCCTAAGTTTATGAAGTCTAGTCTGGAGTTGTCGTGTGTAGTCTAGTAAGGCCTCTGCCTCGTGTGCTCCTTCCTTTTCCCATCTGTCTTTGGTGATCTCCAAAAGGGTTCTTGGGGTCCGACCAAACAGCAACTCAAAGGGAGAGGTGCCTAGACTGGCTTGTTTTTGGCTCCGAAGAACAAAAAGAGCCAAGGGTAGCAACTGATCCCAGTTTTTGCCATCCCCAGACAAAAGTTTTTTTTAAGGTGAGCTTTAGACTACCGTTATACCGCTCGACCAACCCATCTGTCTGGGGATGGTAGACAGAGGTTTTAATGTGTGTGATTCTTAGTTGTTTACAAACCTGGGCCATTAAGCGTGAAACAAAAGGCGTTCCTTGGTCTGTAACGATTTCGCGAGGAAATCCCATTCTAGAGAAAACCTCTACGTGTTGTTGAGCAATAGCTGAAGAAGTAGCATCCCGGAGGGGATACGCCTCGGGGTAGCGAGTGGCATAGTCAACTAAAACCAAGGCATATAGGTGACCTCTCGCAGATTTAGGCAATGGGCCTATAAGGTCCATTCCAACTCTATCAAACGGTTTCCCTATGATGGGTAACGGATTTAGGGAACCGCAGAGGGAACATAGGGATTTCGCCGTTGACAGATCTGACACTCCTGACAATAGCGTTGTATTTGTGCATATACTCGCGGCCAGAAGAAGTGCTGTAAAATGGCCTGCCATGTCTTTTCTGTGCCTGAATGTCCTGCAAGTAAATGTGCGTGTGCAAAAAAGAGTATTTGGTCCCTAAACGCAACAGGTATCAACAGCTGGGGAACTGCATCAGGTTTAGCCAGCCTATACAACAACCTGTTTTTTCAATGAAAGTGGGATAGGTTCTATGTACAGGGTCCTGAACTGAACGGGCTATGTGCCAAGCATTGGTGAGAGAGGCATCGTTCAGCTGTGCAGTCCTGAAATGGGTATTCCTAGCCCATGGTTCAGGAACAAGCAGACTATTACATGGAGCGCACTGTAAGGCATCAGACATAAGGGCGTGCAGCTCGGATTGTCGGTTCCTATTATCACTGGTTACGGAAGTGAAGCCAAAACCCCAACCACTACTTCTGTTCTAGTTCCTACAACGGTACATAGGCTAATGGTAGCTAGTGGATACTCCCTATCGTCCCCATGGACGCACCGTATGTACACAGTTTTCCCTGGCATTAGGCAGGAGGAAGGAACCAGTTCTTGTCTTACTACCGAATGCCTACATCCAGAATCTAGTAAAACACTAACCACCTTCCATGAATGTTCACACTCACATAGAACACTGGTCCTGTCTCTTGGGCGAACAGAAGAGAATGTGGGGCATATCTAACATCCATGGGTTCTTCTTCTTTCTCCTTTTGTTTTTTTCTGCAATACCTTGCTATATGGCCCCACTCACCACAGTCATAACATTGAGGCCCAGGGTTGGTCTGAAAGTCTGGTTTGGGCAACCGTGGTCATGGAGGTTCTAGAGGAGGTTTTGGGTATTTCTTTTCAAGCTTTCCGGGTATAGGTTTACTAGGTTTCTATGGTTCTCTTACAGGGGGGCGTCCTTGGGCCCGGGCATATGAAGTAGCCATTTCAATGGCGTGTTCAAGAGTCAGGCCTGCATGTTGCTTTAGCCAACGCTGTGTGCCATAGGGTAATGCCTCCAAAAACTGTTCAAGATATATTTTGTTCATCACCTCTTCCATATTCCCTTCCTGTGGCTTAAGCCAAAGGTCAGCAGCAGCTTTTAATTTATAAAACAGTGTCTTAGGCAAGTCTTCTGGGGTTCCACGTTCCTGTCGGAATTTAAGTCGGTGGGTCTCTTCATCCACACCCAGACGGTCGAGGATAAATTGTTTAACAACGGCATAAGCAGAGGTGCCGTCCTTATTGACCATCTGATAGGCGGCTTGAGCCTCTCCAATTAACAGAGGGGCGAGGTAAAAAGGCCACCGATCACCAGGCCAAGCACTGGCCCTAGCAGCCCTCTCGAAATTCAGAAAGAAGGCCAATGGATCGTCTCCTGGTGTGAACTTTTGTAGAGGGACTACCGTTCCTGGGGGTGGGGCATTCGTTCTTCCTTGTCCCAATACCGCCATGAGTTGGGTTTGACCTTGGCCAACTTCAAAAGACTATCTGCCTGAGCCTGTATGGCACTGGTGAACGCCGTGCGGTCCGCTTCAGCCTGAGTAGAAGTTTGACCAATTGCCCGCTCGAGTTTATCCTGTCCCTCCTTCATTTGTTGTATGAGGGCTTCCATCTTGTATCAGAGGATGGTTCTGTTGGATCCGAGTCACGGCACCACTTGTAAGGAATGTCCTTGGGGTAGGGGGGGAATAACCCGTAGAGCAAAGGAGATTCACCCAGAGAGAGCTTTGTGGGGTAAACGTTTGTTTTTATTGGACTATACTTGAAGGTAAACAACAAGAGTCTCGTAGCTTGAGATAAGAAACCAAATCTATGTCCGGCCAGCTTTAGGTCCTTCACTGCAGGCTCCCAGGGTGTGGTTCAACAGAAGGTCTTCAGGCTTTGAAGGTACTCAAAAGGAAGGAAAAGAAAGAATACCCTGCGTTACTAGTGTGACCGACAGTCCGGTAATGAGAGGAAGAAGGGGGACGGGGAAGTGAAGGGGATCACCAGGGACCGCATCCGATTTGTGCAATGCAGACTTGTGAAAGTGTTTAGGCTCGCACACACTCATGCATGTCCCGTGACCCGCCCAACCGCCCCTACCCGTTCCCTCCCTCTGTAAAGAACGCTCCCCGTAGCTTCGCCCGTACCTTGTGGAGCCACACTTCTCCTGTTGAAGTGTGGCGGGCGGAGCGTGGTCCCGTTGGCCTCTCGGCTTTTCCTTCTCCTGTGGCGACGTGGCGTCTGTGTCCTCTCTCTTCTTCTGCCGCGGCGACGCAGCTTCCGTATTTTCCTGCTGTACGGCGAAGTCCTCCCGAGGTTCGCTGGACGCTTCCTCCTCTCCCGTGCCGGTCGCGCCATTACCAGGACGCGACGTTATCAGCGCCGTCGTTGCTTCCGATTGGAGGAGCGAGGATGACGTCATCGGTAGAGCTCCCTCCTCTGGGTAAGCCCAGGCTGCCTTAAAAGGAGCATAGCCATCCTGCGTACGCCGGGGTGGAAAGGAAGAGGGACAAATGTCAGTACCCGACTTGTGGCAGGCAGGGACCCCCTGACACTAACCTAAACTTAGTAGGAGGGAAGAAGTAAGTGAGGTGTAGCATAAATGTAGTATTATTTTGCCTAGAATCTGTCCAAGATTTCTCTTAGGGTCTAATCAGCTCCGTATCTTAGTTTAGAATTAAGAAGGTCGGTCTCGGGACTCAGTTTCGCAACAACCCGCCAGGGTAGCTTGGAAACACTGGAGCTGGATTTCTCGGCAGGAGAAAAGACAGCGTCTCTCTCAGTGTGTCTGCTGGAGGGTTGGCTTCCTTCGGCACTTGCTGTAGCAGGGTGTGTCGGGCAAGTGGATAGTTGAACTGCTCCAAACCACCGTGTGTTTGCTTGGGCAAGTGTGGGCATATTTATACTGTGAAGTTGCCGAGTTTGACGTAAAGGTGGACATAATACCGTCATCAAGGAGTCTTAGTTCTTTGAAAACTCTATGAGTTCTTGGACAAGCAGAGGCATAGCTAGAGCCCTTGGCACCCGGGCCACCCCACAGACTGCCGCCCCTGGCATCCGCAGCCCCATGACCGTACGAGCCCAAGTCTCGACTCGAATTTCGAATCTCACCCCGCTGTTAAACCTCAGGCACAAATATTTCTCTTATGTATTAACGGAATGCCAGCTCCACATAACATACACAATACACATTGACAATAAATCATACAAGTGTGTAAATCAATGTACAAGATGCGTTGCATGAGTCAATGAGGGTTAAAAGGTGTAGCAGTCGCATTCTATATAGCTCACTGTGCTATATTAGAGGACTTACAATTTATGAACTGCAAGTATCAAAAGGATCTGTGTTCAAAGCAGTAATCCACTTACCTAGCTACATAGAAATAGAATATGTAATCTGCATATTATATGATGTGCTTTGCAGGAGACACATTAACCTTCTAGACCACTTTGATTCAGATCTGGCATTACACAAAACACAGCTCTATCCAACAAATACTTTAACCTCCAGAGTTATTTCACCATTATTATTATTCCCTGATATTTACTGGGCACCTCTGTAGCACATGTATTAATCCCATAGAATATTTGAATGTGCAGACTTTGCAACCAATTAAACATAACATATCTACTACCATGCTTCTTCGTGTTGCCAGTTTCTTTGTGGTGGGGTTTTAAAAATGAGTTGAGGCCCTGATTTTGAGTCAGGATTGCGTTACCTCTTAAACACAACCGCAAAGAAAAATCTCATTTGTTGAATCCCATAATGCACTTAAATGTTCTCAGTGATATAACTAATAAAAACATGTGTAACATCTTAATATCTGATGTCACTTCTTGTGATGTCACTGTGATGCAATGTGTGATGTCATGGACTGTGACATCATGGGTTGTGATGTACATGCCATGATGTCACTTGAATACTGAATAACTTGGTTAGTCCACCCAAGTGCTGGAGCTACAAAACAATGTTAGCTTCAAGCCGTTCTATTTTAGGAAGAAATAGTTTTACCCAATAACGAAATCTGCTTTGCCAACATCTTCCAAAAACTACCCCCATACTTTCAAGGGGGAAAAAAATTCAAAGTACATTTTGTACCCTTTAAGGCTTCTGGAAAGAAAAACACATGTTCCATGGAAAAAGGCACCGTAAAATACACAGCATAGCAGGCAGTTTCATACTTTCATCTACATACATTCATCCACATTCATTCATTCACCTGCATTCCATAGGCCTTTCCCATGCCTCCAGGTAACTTCAGGTGGAGCTACAACAATCAACAAGGCCTATTTACTGGCCACCGCGCAACGGGATGGCTCGAGTACTGCAGTCATACGAGACTCCTTTGAAAATCACCATAGGCCCACAGTCACAAACTAGCGGTCCGTCCAACTTTCACCTATATCCAACTGACAATGGGAACAGACACCTTAAACAGTCACCCTTAAGTAGATATGAGGGTGCATGAGGCCAGGAATGTCTTGGTCGGATCACCCAGGTAGGTAAAGACTTTTTTTTTTTTTGAAGTTCAACAAAGTCTTTATTGTCGTGACTTAGGCATAGTTAACACAGCCTTTGGCCTTCAGCCCTGGGGCCGGCCACGATTTGCATAAACATAGTATCAAAAAATAACACAGCCTATCAGCTGGCAACCCGGGGGTCCAGCGGCGTATCTTTAGCAATGCTACAGTAATATATCGTATTTGTGCGGTGCCAGCTGAATGCTTCTTCACATGCAACTTCATTTTTTTGGGGAGTTGAGCCCTTTTTATTAGAACTTACAGAACAGTAAACCTGGGAACCCCTGGGCAATTCTACACTCCGTCACCTTTGTGTGCAGCATGGTGTATGTGCGTTAATTATAGGCCTAGTTCGTTGTGCAATGTAGATATTATACCAGTCATGCTGCATCATGGGCGAGTAGGTTAAGTCAATGCTTATCTATACCTCCACGTCTTCCCCCTCAACAGTCAATAGGTTGTCTGTCAAATAACACCAATAGTCCTTTGAACGAGAGCTTCTGGGCAATTCCTCTTCGTATGTTAGCAGCGTGTCCCTACAATACGTCAGATCTTTTAGCCATGTCTTAGAATCTGGGATCTTTTTCCCCTCCCAACACCTGGATACTTGTTTCTTAGCAATTAACAGCGCCACAGCACAAAACTTCTGTTTCCCCGCCCTAACATTGGGTAACAGACCCAGTAGACAATTTTTTATAGTACAATCCACCTCGATCTCCACCATTTTACTCAGTGTGGTTGTGATCGTACCCCAATACGAATTTATCTTTTGACAGTACCAAGCTACATGGACAAAATCCGCCCCATTATATCCACATCGCCTACACCTGGCATCCTCTCGTAAACCATATTTATGCAGTCTTTGTGGTGTATGGTATGTTTGGTGCAAATATTTAAGATGTGTAATGCGCAGATTTCCATTTGAAGTGAGCAGTTTAAGGAGCGTGCAAGCAATAGACCATTCTCGCTCTGTGAGCGCTTCCGGCAGTGAGTACAATCTAGAGACCAGATGGGACGTGTTCGATGAGGTGATAATAAATTGTAGTGATTGCAAAGTTGGCGGTTCTTCTGGGTAGTTTGGATTTAACTCTTGAATTGCCCTCTGTAGCCTATAGTGTGTGAATCTGAAAAGTAGTGTTGGGTTGCTTACATAGGTCAGATCGTCGGCTTTGCGGAAATTTCCTTCGTGATATAGATCTCCAAATGTGTCTATACCTATGTTTTTCAGTATGTCCATTCCAACTTTTTCATTAGTTACAGATATATTCGGGTGGAAATGCAATGGGAGTGCCGGGGCATATAATGGTAGCTTGTGAGTCAACCTCCCCAGTGTTCTCCATGCTTGAGCTGTGGTATCGATCGTGTTAATATCTTTTGAGTGTAATGACGGTCGTTTATGCGTTACTATCGCAGTCAATGGAATCGGTGATGCATCACCCTCTTCCACTGCTGTATGCGTGAGATACGGGGTGGGATGATACCAGTGAGATGCGTATTGGGCCTGTGCGCACAGATAGTAGAGTCGAAAATCTGGTACACAAAACCCACATCTTTCATAAGGCAGCGTTAATGTTCATAGGTCTATGCGTGCCTGTTTACCAGCCCATACGAGCTTCAGCACCAGGGACGTTATGTGCGTAAAGATTGCTTTAGGCGGTGTGATTGGTATGTTATTGAATAAATACAGAAACTTCGGAAGGATATTCATTTTAACTATTGCAATCCGGTCCGCCAAGGACAACGCTAGTTGTATCCATCTTGCTACTTTACCCTCCAGTTCTGTAATCACCCTACCATAGTTTGTCCTAATCACTTCTTCGGGGTCTCGGCTGTACCATATTCCCAGGTAGCGCGTGGGGTCTGTCTGCCAGTCCAGTGGAAAGTCAGGGGAATGCGGCGTGGTGGAGTCAGTGAGTGGGATGATTAGTGATTTCTCCCAGTTAATCTATAGCCCAGAATGGCGTCCGAATTTCACATACTCGCGCAATAATGGGCTAAGATTCTGTTCAGGGTCCCGCACATAAAGAAGCATATCATCTGCATACAATGAGATATGCAGGGGCCTCCCGGGGAAATGCAGGGCTGAGTGGTTATGTGTTTGCCTAATTATGCACGCGAGTGGTTCCAAGGCTAAGGCAAATATTAAAGGCGACAATGGACAGCCCTGTCTAGTACCTCTAGCAATATTAAATGGTGCTGATATGTATCCATTCACTCTTACCCTCGCTACCGGTCTCGTATACAGCAGAGTCACCCAGGCTATGTACCGCGCTGGGAATCCCGTCCTCTGCAATATCGTGTGTGTGTAGGACCATTCGATGGAGTCGAATGCTCTGGCTGCGTCAAGCATAATGGCAGCCGCTTTTGTCTGGGGGTTTAGATAGTGAGATAGTGCAAATAATGTTCTTGTGTTGTGGGATGTGGCTCGCATTGGGATGAACCCTGCCAGATCTGGAAGTATCAGGTTCGTCATTAGGGGCTGCAAGCACTCAGCCAGGAGCTTCGCTAAGATTTTGGAGTCCACATTTAAAAGGGATAGTGGGCGATATGAGTCGCAGAGTTCTGGTTGCTTACCAGGTTTTAGGAGAGTAACGATCACCGCCTCACGTAGCGATGGTGGCAGCACTGCTTGGTCAAAGGCCGCACCATACATCTCTACCATGTGAGGGGCGAGTATGTCAACGAATGTTTTATAAAATTCACATGTGTAGCCATCGGGTCCCAGTGCTTTTCCGTTTGGCAATGCATGTATAATGGCGGCCACCTCTTCTACTGTAACCGGCCGCGCCAGGTATTCACGCTGATTATCGGACAACCACGGTATTGCTATATCGTGTAGGTAGTCACATGTTTCCTGTGGTGGAGCAGGTTGGCGGGAAGTGTACAAGTCTGCATAGTTACGGACAAAGCTGTTGAGTATTCCCACAGGCTGCGTATGTAAGGTGCCGTCTGAGTCCTGCACTTGTGTGATCATCTGCGACTCCCTCCCTTTACATATTTTCTTCACTAGTATCCTGCCGGGTCTTCCGCACTCCCCAAACTGTTTGGCTAGTGGCCGTTTGTTCACATATTTCAGTTCGTCTTCCGCATATTTCTGATGTTCTATTAGGATGAGCTTAATTTTCCCCAGCAGTTCCACATTACCAGTGTGTGCGTACTCCCTCTCTAGGACTGTCACCTCACGTTCAAGCCTGGTTATCTGCGCTCTTATGTCTTTAAGTATCCCAGCTGTCGTGCTTATGCAAGTACCCCTGAGAGTCGCCTTAAATGCCTCCCAAATGATACATGGGTCGTCAACCGAGTCCGCACTAAACTGGAAGTACTCCTTTATTGCTTTTGTTAAGGTAGTGACGTATAAGGGGTCTAATAGTGCTTGTGCATTGAAGCGCCAGCTGAATGGCGGGGTGTGTAGTGTGGTATCTGTAGCGCAAGTTCTACTGGATTGTGGTCGGACAGTGTACGTGGGAGCGTCATTATCTGTGTAGCCCATAGTACAGCGCTATCTGTCCCCAGCCAATAATCTATCCTCGACCAACTGCCGTGTGCCATGTTAACATGTGTCGCACCTGGTGTTGATGGATGTTTGACCCTCCAAATATCCTTGAGTGCAAGTTCTTCCAGCATGTCGCCCAGTTTGTCCCTGGCTTTCTTGTGTGGTTCCATGGATGCCGTGGAGCGATCTGCAGTGTCACGCAATGCTACATTAAAATCCCCTCCCAAAATTATCGTCGTATCAGTTAATTCCAGCAAATTATTCCATATTTCCTGAAAAAATTCCGGAGAATCAACATTCGGACCATGTACATTCACTATCGTCATGTCTTGCCCTCTGAGCACCCCCGACACAATTACATATCTTCCATTTATATCGACAATGGTACGTGCAATTCTGTAATTAGTGCCCCTTTTGATCAGTGTCATAACCCCTCTGGAGTATGATGAGTATGCCGCCAAATGGTTCGACTCCGCCCAGCGGGCACCAATAGCTCCATGCACTTTAGGGTCTATGTGGGTCTCTTGAAGCAAAGCTATGACTATATGGTGCCTATCAAGACATGCAAATATTTGTCTGACCTTTTTGGGATTGGTGAGGCCTCTCACATTCCACGTTAGTAATTTCAGGCCGTCTCTACTCATATTTACCGCTCGACACTCAGTTTGTACCACGTGTAACATTCCTCCCCCTTAAGTTTCAGCACAACATTATACAATAACATGATGCTTGATATCGACCTATTAACAATTTTTACACATCGGCGTGCAGCAGTGCATCTCGATCGCCCAGGTAGTTCAGAAAACATCAAACCCCAACTTCCCCAGTACCCACCCACTCCAGCAACCCAATTCTGCTGAAGCCATTGTACCCTTAGAACTGTAGTTTTCAACATAACTTTTCGGGGACTGCCCTAGTGGAGGTCCGCAGAGGATGCAGAGGTCCTAGTGAAAGGATGTGGACGAATCTGTGTACTGTAAACAGTCCGCATAGGTCACAAGGCAACACCAGTCTCATTATAAGTCTCTGGAGCTATAGTTGTTCAGCACAGTCTTACAGTTCGTGTCATGAAACATGTAGCCTCTCCTTTGGTTTCACAGAGGTTGGGTACTGCAGCATGGCAAAAAGTCTATATTCTTGCAGCTTTTTATATCCATCTGCTATGTTTACCATATTGAACCTCTCCCCAATTATCCAAGCTGCGCTTTTCACACTACATGATACCCACCCCTCCCATTGTCTCACTATACACTTCACACTGTACGGAAAGGAGTCTCAGGTCGGGTTTCGTAGTTCATGAGGAGTCTAGCCTTACTCTCCTACAACTGTCGGTTTTTCACTTGGGTAAGTACAGCGCAGCGTTCATCAGAAGATCTTACCTTTAATCTGACTCGGTGTGTCTGTCACTGCGATTGGATCATTTACCTTTGGCAACCGCTGTTTTGATGAAATCCATTGCAGCTTTCGGGGTCGATAAGAAAATCGGTTTGTCCTCCCACGTGATCCGCAAGCGAGCAGGGTATAGCATGGCATACGGGATCTGCAGGTCTCGAAGTTTGGCTTTTACCTCGTTGAACTCTTTGCGTGCCTGTTGTACTGCAACCGTGAAGTCCGGAAAGAATTCAAGTTTGTTTCCCTGATGTTGGATCTCCCCTTTTTCCCCTCGCTAACCTGAGCACGGTGTCCCTGTCGCGGTAATTCAGGACTCTTGCCACGATCTGTCTAGGAAGAGCTCCTGGTTTTGGCCGTGGCGCCAAGGATCGATGCGCTCTTTGAATAATGAATATCGGCGATAGATTTTCAGGGCCAAATAGATCTTTGCATAGTTGTTCTACATATGTCTCCATTCGGCCTGTGTTGGTCGATTCTGGCAGACCTGATATACGTATGTTACGTCTCGACCTGGCTTCCAACTCCTCTGCCTTGGCTTTAATAACTTCAATGACTTTCTCCATTCCTGTGCATTTGGCCGTCGTGGTTCGTGATTCGTCCTCCACAGTCGAGATCCTGTTTTCCGCCGTGTCCAAACGTTCTTCCTGTTTGTCGAGTTTGGCCGCCATACTGTCCACTCAGCCCGTCAAATGATCAAGTTTGCCATTTATATCCTGCAGGTTTGCTTGTATGGATTTCAAGATGCTTTCCATGACACTACCTTCTTGGAAATCAGTTTCCAGATCTTCCTCTGCCGCTCCAGTCTGGTTTTTCGGCGTCTTCCGCGCCTCAAATGTTAGTTTGGGCTGTTGTTTATCTGGTTTGCCCATTTTGTACGATAGGGGGGTATTGGATTGGCACTCTGTTAAGTCGTAGGACTTCTTGACCTTCTGTGTAGCGCCTGAAGCGGAAAGGAGGGAGCTCCGTACCTATCCACTATGTTCGTTAAGTGCAGCAAAGACCGGACCCAGCAACCGGCATGCGTCTTGTGGCTGATTGATAATGGTGTTTTGGCACTGCAACAGGACTCTGCAGATTGTCACGTTGGGCAAAGAGCAATGACTGGCGGTTGAGGCTCACCACCCCCGACTTCCACGCGCTGTGCAGGTGATGCGCGCTACTATTCTCCCACCTATGTCTGGGAAAATCAGCAACAACAGCAGTCGCACCTAGCGCCCCTCCGTTCTTGTAGTGAGATGGTGTCGGTGCAGGTTCAGTATTAGCCGCCTGTGAGGGGGTTTTGTGTTTCACGCCTAGTATTCCGAGACCTGTGCACACATTGCGAGGGCTTTCCTCTCATCCAGTTATATATATGGCACCTTTACCTCACTGTTGTTCGTAGGGCAGGAAAGGCTGCAAGCCCAATGTCTTTGAGTGTGTCTGATATCCACTTTGCGCCCAGGCTCGTGTGAAGCGCGCTCTGACCTCATCTGTGTATGGGCGCCGCCATTTTGTTTCACGCCTTCCCTTTGCAGTTAGTAAACAGTCCGACAGGCATTGGGGCATATTCAATTGTTTGTGATTTTCAGCTTGTCACTTTCTCCCCACATGACACACACAATGTGGCTTTCTACTGCGTCGCTGCATTTTTGGGATTTGCAATAGTGTAAATAGCAGCTCACCACCACACTGAAAACACTCACTTTTTATTGATGTCTCACTCGGGTGCTCTCTCACCTTTAGGCTCACACCCTATCCACCCCCTTCCACCCTTTTTTGTTTCCACGTCTCTATGATTGGCCTTCGAGCCAATCTTTTCCTTCCATCTCACCCTTCTACACTGGCCTCCTTACACCTTCCCCATCACATACTTACCCTTATTCACCACCACCCACCCTAAAAGTATTGTTTCATACTTTACTTTATCTCCCGAGCCCTGAAGAGTCATGGGTCTACCCCGTTATTGACGAAACACGTGTCTGCTGGTTTCTTGTGAAACAAATACTCACACCGGATGAATAAAAAACAAATAAGATAACATTGGAGTTTGATCTTATCCTTTCATTGAATGATACAAGACTTCACCTATGAACTAACTCAGGTTGTGTGCACTTGACTTTGCTTGTATGTACACAGAAGGTAGAGCTCCTCTCCCCCTTCTTTTCTCAGAGACCAGGATTATCGCTGATCAAGAAGCACCAACCACCTAAACCCCACAATCACCCTCTGACCACTACCTGTAGAGCGCCATCATATTTCGGAACACTCCCATAACCCTTCGCTGAACTTCCTACACCATGAATATGATTGAACAGTCACTCACAGCGCTCAGGTTGTTCTGATCCTCCTCCAATCATATCTCAGCCATCACCGCGTTTTGCGGGCTCGCTCACCAATCCTGGACCGTGCTGCCAAGAATGATAGGCACGAACTCGTCGGCACCGCACAAGGCAGATTTTTTCCAAAAGAATGTATTAAGCATGGGCGGAAAATCCGTTCCGCTCGCGGATTTTGCGGATTTTCGGTAAATTCGCAATCCGCGAACTCTTGCGAATTTACCAAAAATCCGCAAATTCGCACACGGCGGATTTTTTTGCTTGGTGATACAATATTGCGGCGTTCACTTACCGTCATTCAGCGTTTGCCGAGTTGTTTTTCTCAATATTTTGCGAGTGCTGCGCCATTTTGGATCTTGCTGCGGGATCCCGCGGGAGTTTGGCGACGCATCGCGAGAGTTCGCAATTGCGAACATGTAGATGCGGCGGGCAGCAACAATCTCGCACTCGCGAAATTACAAAATTTGCAATTCTGCACAAGAAATCCACCAGCAAGCAGCATAAACCTTCTGAAAATGATGAGTTTTATCAGAATCCATTTTGGGGTTTTGGAAAGAAGTGCCCCACAGAAAAACAAGTTTTGCAAAACTGAAAGCACTCAGCAGGTGCAAAAGTTCAAACTCATCATTAGTAACCATTCACTGTAGTGCTTCCTGAGGGGCCCCTCCAGAGTTCAGTTGCCTACTTGCAACTATTCTATGACCCTGCTCTGACCCTCACAGCAGGCTCATAGAATAGCTACAAGTAGGCCACAAAGGTCCTGGGAAAAAAATTGCACTGCAACAGAAAGCAAATTGCAGATAAGGAAGCAGGTGCCAGACAGGAAGTTTAAATTCAGTGACACATTAATCAACCCCAAATTAATTCATGTCAGTTGAAGCAGGGCAGGTGTGCTTGCTTTTCCCCCCATAATCTACAGTGATGAACCAGAAATTAATTCATGTCAGTTGAAGCAAGGCAGGTGTGCTTGCTTCCCCCCCCCCCTAATCTACAGTGATGAATCAGAGGGTGGCAGTGCTGTACCAGAGGGTGGCATGGGTGAACCAGAGGATGGCAGTGGTGAAACAGAGGGTGCTGTGAACCTGTGATGATGAACCAGACGTAGAAACAACAAAGCCGCGACCGTTGCGAGCCGACAAGTAAGTTCGCAATTGTGAACTGGTACAAAACCCTCGCGAACTGGCAGAAACCCTTGCGAACACAAAAAAAATCCGCAAATTCGCAAGAGTTTGCGGATTTTGCGGATTGCGAATTCGCAAATACGCAAATTCGCGAACGCCAGATTCGCAAAATTTGCCAATGCTTAGTATTAATCTGCATTCCCTTTGTTTATTAATATTTCAAATTAATTTCCTGTTTGGCCAGAGGCATAGCTAGACAGGCCACCGCCCCCAAAATAGTGACACCTGGGGTGGACCGCCCCCCCTCCCCCCCACCTCCCCCCAGCCTCTCCCTAGCTACACGACTGTGGACAAGTCAGTTCTCAAGCAAGGGAAAGTCCCTAGCTGCTGAAGCAGAGTTTTCCAAGAAATCGTAGATTTTCGGAACTAGTGGAAGTATCCCTGCCGTATTTGGACTGCATGAGCTAGGGCCAAATATGGTTATGATTTCTATGCCTATATAAGGATATGGTGTTTTATACCTATTTAAGGGCATGAATCTGGAAAATTACAATAGGGTCCTAAAATGGTACATAACAATCCATCCAACCATTTACCCTTTCACCCAAGCCATCATCTCACTCATACATCCACTCTTCCACCCATCTATCCACTCATCCATCGACCTTTTCAGCCATCTATTCACTTACGCATCCATCCACCCAGTCACTCATCCATCCATCCACCAATTCAACTTTTCACTCATCCATCCTTTTTCTAGCTTTCCACCCTCCCCTTCACTCATGTATGAATTCTTTCACTCATTCATCTTTACATTTTTTTCACTCAATGCACCCATCTATTCTTCCATTTATCTATGCTTTCAGTCACCCTCCATCCTCCCTTTCTCTCTCCATTCCCCTTTTACTCAACCATCCATCCTTCGATCCACCCTTCACCCTATCCACCCTTCACCTATCCACCCACTCATCCATCCACTCATGAATCCGTTGACCCTATCATGCATCCATCCTTTCACTCAGCCATCCATCCATCCATCCATCCTTTTGTCCATCTACCCTCCCTTTCACTCTCGTCCATCCTTACATCCACCCTTTCACTCATCCATCCATTCTTTCACTTATCAATTTATCAATCCATCCTTCATTTCTCTCATCCATCCATCCATTTACTCACCCATCATCCACCCTTTCACTCATCCATCAATCCTTTTACTGATCCATCCACACTTACCGATCCATCTACCCTTCTACCCATACATCCATCTATTTACCCTCATCCATTCTTCCACTCACATCCATCCATCCTCTCATTATCCATCCATTCACCCTTTCACTCATCTACTCATCCTTTCACTAATCCATTCAGCTATTTACCCATTCCTTCACTAGCCCACCTTTTCACATTAATTATGAGCTGAGCCTATGCCTACTGATTTGCAGACAGAAGAGGCGATAAAGAACTTCACCCTCACTGTACTTTCTAAAGCAAGGGGGTGGTGGGGTGGAGCAGGGTTCACTATGCCCCTGCATATAGGCAATCTGAAAACTTGGAAGTCATGAGTCATGCATGATGCACAGGACAGGAGTTGACTGTTGCATGGTGTTTACAGGGTTTTACGTGGGATGAAAAAACTGTGGGTCTCTCCAAGGTGTGTGTCTGATGTAATTAAAGGCGAGGCTTAAAATACCTAAGCAAAAAATATTTGCTGAGCATAATCTGCCGCCCGACTGGTATTTTACTGTTTCTATCATTGCATCCAGTAATATTAGACCTACAACAAGCCATGACTATTGGCTTTGTCAATGAATGTTAGTTACATACATTTTTTTTAAAAACCGCAACTTTGACTTCATTGTATATAATATTAATGCTTCAGCTCTGAAATGATGAGTCTGTGTAAGAACTATAACCTCTTCTTTTTAACTACTTTCGCCAGCTTCTTTTCATTACCTGGCACACAGCAGCATGTGTGTTTTTGTACATTTCTTCCATCTAACCCTAACAGAATGCCCTACCCCAGACCATGGATTAAGGAGGCCACCACACGCTCAAACTGGCCCATTGCCATTCTCTATGTGACAATCCGCAGCATACAGAATGACAAAGGGCGGGGTGGGGCTGCTGGTGTGCTCTGAGGATGAGTGCAAGGTGGCTCCATCAGGGAGCGGAGACCTCTCGCAGGGGAACGGCTCTGCTCCCTGCAAAGCCCAAAATTACCGACAGAAGGCGTCCGTAAAAGGGATCCTCACGGGCAACGGACAGTCCCTGAAATGTATGGACGATTGGTCGCCCTGCTTGTGAGTTTTATGTAATAGGTTGCCCCTAAACACGAGTTCTAACCCATTCCACCTCCTGGATTGAGCCTTGAAAGCTCTACCCTGCTCCACCGTTCAATCGGAGTACACCAGGGGAGCGTCCCCGAGGCGAGAGTGGTAAGGAATCTTACCCAAGCAGGACACTGACCTGTAGCCACTGACTGCCCCAAGACCCCAAGGAAAGGCCTCCCACTAGTAGCTGCGGGCTTTTTACTCTCCTTGATATGCAAATGAAGTCTTGTTATTTTATCCTTTTCTCCATATTTCCCACTATTTTCACTGCTTTCAAGCCCGTACAGAAATACAGCGGACAACTTGCGGAGACAGAGCAGCCGAGAGGGCGCAGTAGTTTAGGACAAACCACAGACAAACAGGTGAAGAAAAATGAAGAAGGCGGAGCAGTGTTGAGTTAAAACAAGATCACAGAAGAGACCACCCCGGTGAAGGATAGGGGAGGTGTGTAGGTAATGAAAGGGACGTATAGAAAAGAGAGCAGCAGTAAAGAGGGTTGGGCAGGCGGAGTGACACGAGCGGGTGCTTCACTGGCCCCTCTTTCATCAATGTCAAAGGAAGGGAGCCCGGTGCCACCTGGGGGCTTTGTCTAAGGCTTTTTAAAACCAGCGAAAGTGACCTTCACAAGGTCAGTGGAGCTGAAAGAGCACAGCACATTCTCCCATTCACCAGGGTGGGCTGTAAAGGAACGAAGCGATAATGTGAGAAATGTGGGAGCACAGGGAAGAAGGAATGCTCCTTGGCTGTTTGTGGGACACTTGAAGCCCCCTCAGCTCCCTGCGCCGAGTCCAGGAGCCGTCGCCAGTTGTAAACAGCGCGCAGTGCGCACATTCACAAGGGCACATCTGCTGACATTCGAGTTCGCATTGCGTCACAGAGGATGACTTTACTGCCTGCTGTGTAAAAAGAGGTTTACTAGATTCCCAGATACTTTCATTGTGTCATTTAATCTCCGACTTCTCTTGTTCATAACCTTCGCCGGGGTCCCTTAATGCAGCAGAGCATCTGGAACGCGTCTTTCAGCCCCTCCTGTGCCCCCCCCCCCCCCTCCCCCCCCCCCTCCGAATGAGGCGCAGCTGTGGATGGCGCGGCCCCAGTGAGCCGAGAGCTCACAACACTGGATCAGGCCACGTTTTGGGCCTCGACAATAAACCGCATTCCTCATGGTGTTTTGCAATCAAAAAGAAAACATTTTCAGGAAATGCACGTAAACCTCTCAGTTCATCTGCATTAAGGCACGTGAGAGGCGGAGTGATGGCAATCCAAAATAACATTAGCGGAATTGTATAGGAAACCCGAGATTGTTTTGGGGATGGTTAAGTAGAGCTGGGTTAGGAAATAGCATTTCTGCTTTCAGAAAAGTCACTCAGCCAGAAGCGGTCCCAATGTCTTGCATATCAGGTGCCCCGGGAACCGAGGAAGTGATTACATTCAGAGATGCCGCTGCCCTTAAAAGGTTTATTCTAACTTTTGTGCGTTATGAAGTGATGTGGAAACCACAGGCGGTCTGACGGAGCCAGACTTCTTATGAGGCCTTGTTTTGCGGTTTTCCAAATGTTAGCAGAAAATGTAGCATACAAGACCTTGGACAGACAGAAAACATGAAAAACTCATCAAACAGACTTTTCTGCCATCTTTCCATATTTACTTTTCGGTTTAAGCGTTGCCTCCACTCTTCTTTCTGTTGTAATGTTCTGAATGAACATGCCCGTCCTAAAGCTAACATTTAGGAAGCCTAAATGAAGGCTCTGTAGGGTTGCGCTCTAGTTTTTGCGCGCTACGTCATGACGTAGCGTGCGTGGCAGCCATTTTCGGATGCGCAGCACGAGCACGAATCGAGAGAGAGAGAGACTCGGAGAGCACTGGACGCCCGACGCTCTCCTGCTGTTGTAGAATTAATAAATCTTTGTTCAAACCACTACTGGCCCCAGTGATTATTTATGCAGGCATCGAGGGCACCATTACAGTGGGGACAAGGCTGGGAGACCTATAGAAGAGCAGAAAAAAGAAAAAAAATCACTAAGAACACCTGCAGGACAGGAACCCAGCACAGGAAGGAGAGATGCAAACAGAAACCTGAAGGCCACCACGAGGACACAGTGGAAGCAAGAAGGAACCAAGTCACAGGAGGCAGCAGGAGAGTGTGGCAGTGGCGCAGGGCTGAGCAGAAGAACAGCGGAAGGGACAAATCGGCACCAGGGACAGAAGGAACCAGGGCAAGTAGCCAGCCGGGGCCCCCGCAGAGAACCCCTTAGCACCCACATAAGACCAGCCTGAGGAAGGGACACCCAGGAGAGAACAGCCCAGAAGAAGCGTCCCACCATAGAGAGGCCCTGGCGGAGACAGCGAGGAACGTTGACGGGGGCACAAGAGGTTCCCAGCAGGACCAAGCGCACGGAGCGGGAGCTAGTCATGCACACCACCAATAAGACGGTCCAAGATAAATTATGGGTGAACGGGGGGCGCTAGCCATGGTGAAAAAGGCTGAATTGTCAAAAAGATGTGCGGACACAGCCAAAAGAGATCAGGTGCTGTGACCCATGGTGAACAAAGTGGATGATGCAGAGCCAACAGGAAGGAACAAAGCCACGACTGCAGAAAGCAAAGGACCAAACAGGTGGACAGGGAACCCCGTGCAGCAAAGGAAGCAGAACAGAGAAAGCACAAGCACATGCTATCGGTGCGGAAGCCAGGTGTTAGACGGACCGGGAGGGTCGGCCGAGATTACGGGGAGAGGTCTCCAGGGAGAGCCGTCTCCAACGACTGTACAGATAAGTAACTTCCCCCCCACAGACGGACACCACACAAGGTTGAAGGTTAACGAGACTTTATATGCAATTCTTAGGTTACGATAGTATGATACAAGGAGGTCTGGACTCCGGGGTCCCCTCGGTTCTGATCTCTTTGAGGAAAAGGGTAGCGGGACAGTCTTAATTACCAATGAGGTCGAAATAGCTCACAATCCTCGAGCTCGGCGTTCTTAGATGGTCGGGCCGTGAAGGAGCCAAGCAGGTCCCGAAGTAGATGAAGGGCGACGGTCCGCGGCGGAGCCTGCAGGTCCCGGTGAAAGATGACGTATGATACAAGGAGGTCTGGACTCCGGGGTCCCCTCGGTTCTGATCTCTTTGAGGAAAAGGGTAGCGGGACAGTCTTAATTACCAATGAGGTCGAAATAGCTCACAATCCTCGAGCTCGGCGTTCTTAGATGGTCGGGCCGTGGAGGAGCCAAGCAGGTCCCGAAGTAGATGAAGGGCGACGGTCCGCGGCGGAGCCTGCAGGTCCCGGTGAAAGATGACGGTTACAACGGTCCGCGGCCACGCCAGCAGATCCGGACGACGATGAAGGATGAAGGTTACGACGACTGTGGCAGCGCCAACAGGCAGGACGATGGTGCACAGGACAGAGCTACGGCAGCGCCAGTAGTCCGTCCAGGATGAGTTCCTCTTTACGTCTCTCGACTCCAAGATACAACTGCCTTCCTGCTCTGGAGCTGCCCCAGTTATAGGGCTGACGTGCTTTGATGTCCGGACCCTCGCACTTGGAGGTCGGGGGGTCCGGGATGAGGGAGTCCAGACACCCAGCAGGGGGGTGGAGCCAGCGCCCGGGGAGGCGATGGGCGAGCGGCACTGGGCGGGGGAGAGCCATCGGCACCTCTTTCTCCCATTGACTTGCCAAGTAGCCCGCTCACCTCCTGGGTGGAGGGTGGTGCCGGAATGTCTGAGGCCGGGCTAGGCCCAGGGTTGAGGTCGATCAGGGGCCAGGCGGCCTCGTGGCGAAGTGTCCAAGATGGCGGCCCGGGCTGGGCGCATGGGCCGGCAGTGGATCGGACCCACGAGGTTATCATGTTCGAGGGCAGGGGTCCCTGAGGGGACGTAGGACGTGCACTGGTGGTGTGTGGTGCTTGCGTGACTGGGCTCGGGCCTGGTCGAGCCGGGGGAGAGCGGCCCGTCATGTGGCCTGTCCAACACCAGGCCCTTGCGGCCCACGACAAAAGATGTCCGACGTTCTGAGCCAAGTGCGTGTTCTGTGGCATAATAGGGCACTACGAGAAGGTTTGTCGCCGGAAAATGAGAAGTCCCACAGTGAAATACGTGGCACAAGATCAAGAGGATGAAGAGGAGGGAGAACAGGAGGAAGAAGACAACGTACTATGTGTAGAAGGGCAAGTACTGGGCATTGATTGCAGACGCTCACGCAAGCCGCAATGTGACATGGTAATAGGTGGTGTGTAGATTAAAATAGTAGTGGACTCAGGGTCCCCGTACATTATCGTCCAAACCCTGTCTAGGCCCACGACTAGAACCACCGGATATAAGGCCAGTCACGTACACAGGAGAACCCATCCCGATGGTCGGATACAGAGTCCTAAACTTTGAATTCAAGGGATGAAGCGCCAAGTGCAAATTGTACGTAGCGGAAAAGGGGCTGTCGGTCCTGGAGTGGATGGACCAAGGCGTCTTAAGCATACAGTTGGATCCAGGAGGAGGTTGGATCCAAGAGGAGAAACGCAAGTGCTGATGACAGCCCCAGAACGTTGGGCGGACTTTGAAAGGATGAGGAGTGATTTCCCCAAATTATTCTGCGGGAAAGTTGGCAAATTAGAAAAATTCACGCATAGGATAGATCTCAAGGAGAATTCTAAGCCAATCTCCCACAAAGTAAGGAACGTACCCATAGCAGTAAGAGAGGCGGTACAGCAAGAGTTGCACAGATTGGAGGAATATGGAATAATCAAACCAATAAATTGCTCTGAGTGGTTGGCGCACCTAGTGGTAGCAATGAAGCCAAACGGGAAGGTCCGCCTCCGAGTGGATTTGAGAGAACTGAACAAATGCATCATTGTAGAAAAATTCCTATTGCCTTGCATCGAAGAAATGCTAGCAAAGACCAAAGGAGTGAAGTGGTTCTCTACTATTGACCTTACGTCAGCCTATCACCAACTAGCCTTGCACCCTGCGAGCCGGAAGCTCAAATCGTTCATAACACCCTTCGGATGGTACCAATTCAGACGCATGCCCTACGGCCTTGCGTCAGTGGCAGCAGTGTTCCAGAAATTAATGCACAGCCTATTCAAAGACATTGAAGGTGTGCAGTTCTTCCAGGACGACAGGTGGGAAAAGACCTCAAGGATCACGATAGAAACTTGACATGGTGCTTCGAGTTCTGGAAGACAATGGCCTAACTGCAGAGTGGGAGAAATGCAGTCTTGGAATGACCTCTGTCACATACCTGGGGCACGGGATAGGAGAACATGGCATCACGCCAAAAAGGGCTAACGTGAAGGCGATCTGTGACGCCCCAGCACCAAGCAGCAAAGAAGAAGTGAGGTCCTTCTTAGGCATGGCTGAATATTACAGCAAATTCGTACAACATTTTGCCACTAAGACGCACCACCTGAGGCAACTCATTAAGGACAAAACAGCATTCTTGTGGACAGAAGAAACACAAAAAGAGTTTGTTGCCCTGAAGAACGACGTCAGCCAGGCCATACCCCTGCAAGGCTATGACCCCCTAAGGCGATCAGTATTGACGACAGACGCCAGCAAGAAAGGACTGGGAGCAGTCCTCATGCAGGAGAGGGCGGATGGCACAATGGAAACTCTCAGCTTCGCATCAAGGGCCCTATCACCCACGGAACAAAAATTCAGCTTGATAGAGAAAGAGATGCTGGCGTAGTGTGGGCCATGGGGAAGTTTTGCCAGTTCCTATGTGGCACGAGGTTTCAACTTAAGACTGACCACAAGCCGCTTGTCAAGGTCCTCACATCGAGTGGACATGCGAGCGCCACGCCCAGCATCGCCAAGAAGACACTGAAACTGCTTGAGTACAGATACGATGTAGAGTACATCCCGGGAACGAGGAACAAGGTAGCAGACTACCTTAGCAGAGCTTCAGCCATGGAGGAAGCCTCCGCCGGCGCGAGGGAGTGTGAAGAGATGGTGGCCTTAACTGAAGATCCTGAGAAAGTGATAAGCAACCAGGAGTGGACCGAGGCGTACGGAGGAGACAGGGATATCGAAGAAGTCAAAGAATGTATCCTGTGGGGATGGCTCGAAAAGAAAAGGTTGCGGAAAACACTTAGGAAGTTTTATGAAGTACGAGAGGAATTGGCTATAGACGACTAAGGTGTATTCCTATACAGAGGGGAGAAAGTAGTCCCGCCAACAACATTGGTACCCCACCTGTTAGCTGTGCTACACGAGGGACACCTGGGTATCGTAAAGACGAAGAATGAGAACGAAGCAAATGTACTGGTGGCCAGGAATGGACATCCAAATAGAAAGGCACGTGAAGGACTGTGACCAGTGTCAAAGGGCGGAAAAGACCCTGACACCCCTAAGACCTGCATTAGGGAAGTTCCCCACCCCGATAAACCCCTGGGAAGAGGTGTCTATAGACATTCTGGGTCCTATATTAGACACCCAGGGCACGCCTAAATATCTATGCATCCTGGTTGACCGGTACTTTAAGTGGCCGGAAGTGCATGTCCAGGAAGAAATGGATACCGATACAGTACTCTGATTTCTCACATCCATCTTCCTTAGGGAAGGTATTCCCAGATCCATATTAAGTGACAATGGACTGCAGTTCACCTCGGAAAAATGGTACAAGTACACAGTGAGGAACGGCATCAAGACCAAACACACCTCCATATATCACCCCACTGGGAATGGTCAGGTGGAGCGGTTTAACAGGGTCATTATGGGATCAGTCCAAGCCGCCATCACAATGGGCAAGGATTGGGAGAAGGAGGTCCAAAGCAAGTTGTGGGCCTACCGCATCATCCCCACGAGCATGGGGTACAGCCCCTTCCAGATTTTGAGAGGAAGAGACCCCTTCACCAAAGACAATTTGGCTTGGAAAGAAAAGACAGTGACAAGCAAATGGTCACCTGGGGTGGTGCAGCATAATCTGGAGAAAGTCCAAAAGATATATGCTGAACATTACAACAGGAGACAGAATGTGACCAGAACATCCCTTGAGAGGGGGGAATGGGTGAGAGTCTAATTGGCAGTACTGCGAAGAAAAGGGGACAGCAAATACAGCCAACCTCTACATGTAAAGGAAATATACGACAGAGTGGCGCTGCTCAGCGATGGAAATGTGTGGTCTAAAGACTGCATGTCCAAATGTAGTAAGATTCTACAATGGTCCCATGAGGAAAGTGAGAGGACAGCACATGACCGGATGCCACAAGAGAAAGCAGGAATCGCCCTGGAAAAAGAAGGAAGTCCAGGAGCAGAAAATAGCGGTGAAGAGCTGGGAGGCAGTGATATTCCTGGGACAGGAGAGCATCAAGGAGAGAAGACTGAGACCCCGAGGAGAGAAAGTCAAGGCACTCCAAGAGACAAGGTGGTGAGCCCAGCGGTGAACAGTCCCAGGGAAGTTCCCTTTACTCCGGTAAGGGGCACACGAGGGGGTAGAGCGGTGGTGAGGCCTACCCGATTCCGAGACTTTGAACTGGGAGATGGAAAATAACTTGTCACTAAAGTGAGACTGCTAGTTTCTGTTGTTATGCAAAAAGAGGGAGATATGTAGGGTTGAGCTCTAGTTGTTGCGCGCTATGTCATGACGTAGCGCGCGTGGCAGCCATTTTCGGATGTGCAAGCTTGAATCGAGAGAGAGAGAGAGACTCGGAGAGCATTGGACGCCCGGCGCTCTCCTGCTGTTGTAGAATTAATAAATCTTTGTTCAAACCACTACTGGCCCCAGTGATTATTTATGCAGGCATTGAGGGCACAATTACAGGCTCCTCCTGCCAGGCAGATACCTTCCCATCCTAGCCCCTGCTATGCTTCTCATTCCAGCCTTGCTTAGGTCCACACCTTTTCTTAATGATTTCTCTCCGCCAGTGCTTGAAACTCAAAAATAAAAGTGCAGGTACTCTGTACCAGCGTACCTGCTTGTTTCTGAGAGGTGCCGGTACTCTCCAATTAAAAGCATTACGTCGCTCTGGAAAAGTGCCGGTACTCTCCCTCTCAAAACAAAAATGTGCCGTACTCCGTACTGGACAGTACCGGCCCATTTAAAGCACTGAGATTCTCCTCTGACTTAACCCCATGTTTTACCAAAAGGACTCGGCCCTTCTGTGGTCCTGCCTTAGCGTTATCAAGAAAGCAAAGCGCCCCTCAAAAAATAAATACGCTGATAATGACCATATAGCAAACACCCTGACCAGGTCCCTTGCTGGGACATTACATTAACCACTAGCTCACTTCATCAGCTATTTGCTTTTGTCAAACAACATGCTTACTTCTATTTAGGGTGCCTCTCTGAGCGGAACAGGACGTGCTTCCATCTGCACACCAATCCCCCTTGGAGGTGCGCTACTCTGGGTATCATGAACAAGCACATCTTAAAGTGCGGAAGAGGATGGAGGGGCGCAGAGACTGTGGGTGCCACCTGGATAGAAGACTTGCATCTCAAAGGGACGGCTACACTATACACCTCAGTGAAGGCAAGGAGGTTTACATGTCCCATGGAGCCTCAAGACGCTAACAAGGCTTGCAAATTGTGGCGGTCATCTTGAATGCTTAGAATACAAGGTCCTCGAGATCCATACCAGTCTTGATATGCAAGCTGCTGATGCCATGACTTTGTTTAGAAATTGAATACTTATAGTTGGTTATTCTGGGAGGCCAACGAAAGACATCTCTGGAGTCAGGTACGTTTTCACACACACACGCATTTTATATTCACTTATGAACCACTTATTCTGAGTGGAGTCACAGCACAGTACGATATCACACAACATTGAAGGTAGTGTTCCTTAGTAACTAACATATAACAACTTGCAGCTATCACACCAGCTTCAATTACGTTTCAGCCAGGCACAGCCGGCAGAGCTAAGAGCGGTGAGGCAGGGAGGGTGGAGGGAAGGAGTCGACAGACGACGGGGTGGGTAAAATTCAATAAAAATAAATAAAACCACTTAACTTGCACTCGCCGCAACGCTGACTCGGCGATGCAGTGAGCGCAAGTTAAATGGTTTTATTTATTTGTTTAAATTTACCTATCCTGTCATCTGTCGCCTCCTCCCTCCCACCTTCCCGCCACCAGTCTTACTGGTGCTGGCCATGCCTGATTTCAGCTCAGGACAACATTGAATTCCATTCCGGAAGAAAGCAATACGGCATGTCAGAAAGTACATAACATGGAATAGCAGAGTTAGATGCCTAACTCAATACCATAGCCATACTAAACATCTTTTCTTGTGTTTTAATGGCAACGCTCCTGAGGTGAAGACCAGCTGTGCAACCATACAGTGTGCAGATATCCAATGTCTTAGTATCTCTCTCTCTCATTACATTCCCCTTTCCCTGGGTTTACTTTTTACCTGCACGCCATTAGTGTAAGGTTGGTAGTCAGCTCGAAAAGTGCAGAAGCTCTCATCCATCTAGTTGGATCTGGATTGCAAAGTTAGTGCATCTCAACACATTCTCACTCCTCTATTTCAGAAACAAAATACTCAGCTTCTGCTTCTATGGGAAACAATCTTCCATCATCACGGTCAATGGGTGACAAGACTGCTATCTTCCAGTTTCAAGTAGGTCGTGATTCCTACTGGATCATGCATTCCCTCCCACATGGATGGTTTTCCATCCTGTCACTGAATGGAATCTGCTCCATTATGGGCTGGTATAAAATTATTCTTCAAATCATTATCGAGTTGGCATTGCCACTCTTGCATAATTTCACTGCTTCCACCCGGATTTAAGAACGAGTCAGGATTGATTTATTTCATTTTCTCACAGACAGCAAAGCAAGTGATTGAAAGAATGGGGAGAGGAGTTGGCCGAACGGCTAGGGCGGTCAACCTCAAATCTGGAGGACCGGGCTCGAGTCCTGACAATGACGCTGAACATCCTGTGATTCTGGGCAAACCACTTAATCTCCCCGTGCCTATCAAAAATGAATGTGTCCTCATGTAACGCAACTGGTTCTATGAAAAGCGCTCTGGTA
Source organism: Lissotriton vulgaris (assembly GCF_964263255.1). NCBI lineage: Eukaryota > Metazoa > Chordata > Amphibia > Caudata > Salamandridae > Lissotriton > Lissotriton vulgaris. Next base: position 133,097 of record NW_028246011.1, on the reverse strand, counting down.
CCCGATACCGGGTCAAGTTTGGGCTATGTAAAACTCTGTTAAAAAAAAAAGTTGTTAATCAGACCAACTGTTAATTAGACTGGAGGAAGTCCTTTCCATCTAAACTACTCCTCACTGTTGAGCCCTAATGAGGCCAAAACTGGCCTGTGGTTGCTAGTGTTCATGTTCAAAGCGGCCTTCATCGGGCTGGTCAAGCTTGACTGCCTTTTTCAGGGTGGACCATGACCGTTTTGCATACTGTTGGCTGCAGCAGGCACAGGGCACAAATATTTGATAGAATGGGATACTATCCAGAAACAAAACACCAGTTACGATTCATTCAAGCTTTTCATCCATCAAATGTATTGTTCGTTTCATGGAAACTTTCCTCGTTGAAGCCCTAGGTGTCATGAACTTGACCAGGCACGGGGCATGTAGCTCGCTGTGTAATAGAAACGGAAGATGCACGTCACCAATCGGACCCAAGTAAACCAAAACCAGTCTGAGGTTGTACCAATGCATTATTTTAGATTGTATGTCCCATATATATTCTGCATACTTAGCCAATGGGCAGTGGAGCACTTTACAAGCTAAAAAGCACAGACATATGCAATGTGCGATTGGAAGGGTAGCTGGTTTCTAACAACGAAAGTGGACAGAGACTGCATCGTGTTGCAGTGTTCTTTAAAGAGGTTTGTCTTCAGCTGTTTCCTAGATTGGATCAGGACTGAGGCACTCCTTAAGGGTTGCTACTGTTCCTGTTCAGAGTAGATTTGGTCTTAGTAGACCTGGGTAGCTTGCCTAATTTCGATTGGGGAAGAGATATATCATCATATGATTCGACTTTTCTCTGAAGAGATACATTGAGCAAAATAAAGCTAGTATGGAATGCTTCCCCGAGTAAGGTTACTGTGTCCTGACTCAGTCATGCCATTGAGGATTCTTGGAGCTGCAATGTTGGGGCCTACCTGTCGTGGTTGGCTTCATGCATATCTTCTCCACAGCTCCTTGGCGGCGGGACATGCTGCAAAGAAAAACCATGGCAAAAACCATGCATCTGTCCACTTGGGTCCTGGACAAAAACTGGTCTCTCCCCAACTCCTGGAATGAAGGCGCTTCAGCAACCAGGAAACACACTGCATCAAAAACGACTTAACGTCTGAACCTGTGGTTCACCTTACCACTATGAAATGTAGCAGTTCTTCATCTCTTCAGGTAGGGAGATATAGACGGTCTGTGATGAAATGTAGAAAGGGAATTTCCATGTACTGAAGGTGGCATCAGGGGTTTTACTAGGCCAGGAGAGCAGCTTCTCATTTAAAAACCAGGAAAAGTAACACTGATCATCAGCAGCCCAAACATTCTCTTCTAGTAGTGAGAGGTGCATTAGCAGCCTAGACCTTATAGAATAGGAAACACATTTGCCCACCATATGCAAAGCTAAAATAAGATGGTAGATGGTGAATTATAGGCTACTACTGGAAAAGCATCCCTGAGAACATATATTACGCAATTAAAATGAAGAAAGGTCCCTAGAACTTAGTGAGGCTGCTTGTATTCCACCCCCTGAACCGTATTTGTTGCCCTCGTAATTTGCTTCTGTTTTTCCGTTTTTGTTCTGCTTAGGTTTCCTATTTTGGTTGATTTATATCTAGTAGTATTTGTAGCTTATCTTTTGCATACCTTCATTTCCTGAAGAGGTTTAAAATACTTTTTCAAGTGCTTCTTCACCCAATCTGGTTTTCTGGAACCTTCACCTTGTTACATTTTTGATCACCCAACTCCTCATAATCCTGCATCTCCCTGACTTTTAGAGGCTTTACAATGTGGTGTCAGATGAACACCGTACGTATTTTCGCTCTGAGCTGAGGTGATCAAAGACAAAACCAGCTAAAGGCCATACCTTGACATACTGGTGATGACTGACTCAAGCATACCTTCCACCATGTTATGGTTCTTTTAAATGATTTTCTCTTACCTTATAAGCCAGATATAGCATCATCTAAAATGCCTATAACCCATCATCATCTTTAGCATTTTCATTACCCTTTGAAAACACTGAAGCTATTCTACCGTTGATATGCAGATGGCAACAACATTTACCATACGGTCCTTCAATGTGATTAAAGATATTTCAAACAACCACCGTCTGCAGGAGTAGTAGACAGGAAAAAGCAAACTACAACTATGATTCGAAAACCTAAATCTAGTCCTAAGCCCCCAAAACCTTTTACAATCACTATCAACAACTGTTGCAACAACTCCTATTTTCAGTCGACCAACATACTACATTTTTCATCTCCATCAAAAACCTGGGTGTTCCCCTGGGCATTGACCTAAGCATGAACTCACAGGTCAATGTTACAACTGAAAGAAACATTCATAATGTGTCAAAATAGAAGAGTTCCAATTCTCAACTTTGGCTAACTTTAGAAGTTATCACTATCATCATAGCTTTGCTGCCCTTCATTGCTTCACCAATTTGAGGACAGGAGAAACAGGATGCAAACCAAAGGGGACAGCTTGTGAGAAGGAATGGCTGCCTTTCTTAAGGTGTAAAATTAGCTATTTTGAAGTGACTTAGTCTTCAGTGTATCTCCAGGTCTTCGAGCACCCTGTGCTTTGATTAAAACCTGTGAAGCCAGTCTAGTAATACCACTTTGCTAAATCATGCACCACAGAAGTATAATCTTCTTGTACAGAAGAAGACATTGCCTTTCTATGACGAGTCACTATTTTCAGATGAAGTGCCAAGTTCTAGGGTACTTCTATGAGGCGACTAAGCTGCTCCTCCTACTCACTGGCTCCACAGCCTTGCCAAATACAACCTCGTTGTGTAAAAACCTTCAAGCTTTTCCACCATCCGCAAAGCTTACTTCACTCTCTTAGGCTACAAAGGATTGAGAAGTTAAAGAGTAGCTCAAACCTATTAGTGTAAAGCTTAGAACTAGATACACTATAATAGTTATCACAAATGCGTCCAAGATATTATGCAAAGTCTACGTTTTTTTATGTATATGAAGAACAGAATACTGAAAATGCACAGATTCAGGAACATTTCGAATACAAACCAAAGAAATAAAATTGCGCAACTCAGCCAAGCAACAAAATCAAACACCTGAAACAAAAGTAGTGACTCTGGGAAACCATGAAAGGCTCGGTAGATATTGTTGCCAATCCACACCCAAGCAGATGGAGCTAAACCCCATGCCTTTTGGTCCGCTAACCAGACCGGCCTCAATCACAGTGGGCCTCTTGTTGACATCAGAATATCCGATCCTGCAGGAATTTCAAGCCCTCATTATTATTATCATTATTAATTTATATAGCGCTGAATCACCCCAAAGGGCTATCTCTGTGCTTAGGTCGAAGTGCTGTAGCCAGATCCGAGGGGGTTGAATGAGATGAGTTTTTAAAAGCTTCCTGAACTGAGAGGCTCTGGGAGTTGCGACGCTGGAGAGGCAGCTCATTCCAGAAAACAGGGGCAAGGTGTGAGAAAGTTTTGCCACCATTGTGTGCTTTTTTATTCTGGGGGTGCAAAGGAGGAGCTTGGAGCCCGATCTCAGAGGCCGTGAGGGGGTATACTTGATAAGTTTAGCAGATAGATAGGAAGGCCCCTGTTCATTAAGAGCTTTAAAAACAGTGCAACCTATCTTAAATTTCACCCGCTTTCTCACAGGGAGCCAGTGAAGTTTTTTGAGGAGGGGAATGGAAGCCGTTCTAGGTGGGGCGTTAGCTACTTGATGGGCCGCCGTGTTCTGCACAACTTGTAGCTTGTTTAAGGAGGTTTCGTTGGCTGATGCTAACAGTGTGTTACAATGGTCCAGTCAACTTAGTACTAGAGCTTGCATCAATGTTTTTTTGGTGGGGTAAGACAGCAGGGGGAAGATTATTCTAAGTAAACTGAGTGTGTAGGAGCAGGTGCAAGCAGTAGTAGTGGCGTGTTTGTCAAGTGTGAGGTTTTGGTTGATCCGAATGCCTCAATTTTTGACAACTTCCTTAGGGGACCTGGGTTTACCCAGCTCCTCAAGACACCATCTAGGGATCAAGCTTATAGCTTCTCCTCCAAACAACATGATCTCTCTATTTCTCGGCATTCAATTGGAAGAACTTAGTCCTCATCCAGGCAGCAATAGTCTTCATGCCTTCAGAAAAGATTAGTTGTCAGGCCTGTGTTCATCAAAGGTGAGGAGGAGCTGGGTGTCGTCCGCGTATGAGATGGGATTAAACCCTAAATTCCTCATGAGTTTAGCCAAGGGGGTAACATAGATGCTAAAAAGAATGGGGCTCAAACTAAGGAAGTCCTTCATCCACTTCAGTGCAAGCCCATGTACTCCAATGTCCTGAAGTCTCTCCAGCAGGATCTGGTGTGAGATGGTATCAAATGCTGCAGACAGGTCAAGCAGCACCAAAAGTGCCGCCTGGTCCAGGGCCATTCTGATGTTATCAGTTACCTCACTTAGAGCAGATTTGGTACTGTGTTTCGCCCGGAAGCCTGACTGGGAGACATCAAGGCAGTGAAAGGATTTGATGAAGTCAGACAGATGTCGGTTTCTGTGTTATTCAATAAGCTTGATCTGAAGGGAGAGCAGAGATGTGGGACGATAATTTGAAAGTACAGTTGTGGAGATCTTGGGGTTTTTATGGATAGGAACAATTTGAGCAGCTTTCTATTCTAGGGGTAGTCTACCTGTACTCAAGGAGCTATTAAGAATAGAACAGATGGGTGAGGCTAGTTGTGCGGAGAATCGAGATGAAAGTTTAGCAGGAATGATATCAAAGGGAGAACCAGATTTAGTTTTGGTAAGAAGAGATTCAACCACTATTGGAGTGAGAGGGGGGAAAGCAATGGAGCTGCAAGATATTTTTAGGGGAGTCGGGATATCCTGCTGTAGAATGGGAAGAAATTACATTGGACGAGATAATTTTCTGGTAGAGGTCTTCAATTTTTTGGGTGAAAAAGAAAGCTATATTGTCGCACACGGCTTTGATGGAGACTCTGCAGTTTCACAGGCTCTGGGATTCTAGGAGAATTTTAGGATCTGAAAGAGGGTTCTAGAGTTGTTCCCAGCTTGCTCCATCCAGTTGAAGTGTAATGTGTAACTTGCGGGCAGATGTAATGTTTTTATGGTAGGAGGACAGTGCAGCTTTATATCTCTCCTTATCTTGCCCACTGTGAGAGAGTTGCCATATCTGCTCTAGTTTTTTGCATAGACTCTTTTCAGTTCATAAGGCTGCAGAATACCAGCTAGTGGGAGTGGGTTTAGGAGAGTGGGTCTGTGGCTTCATGGGGGCTACTATATCAATAGTGCCTAAGAAGGTGGAGTTGGAATGGGCTAGTTGCTCTTCTACACTATAGGTGTTAGTGTCGATGTCCCAGGAACAAAAAGGGGACAGGAGTTGCTCGGGTTTCAGTTTATGCCAAGATCTGTGCCAACGTTTGGTGTGAGGAGTGGAGGTGGGAAGGTTTCTAGGACTCATGAGTTGGTAATTCACGAAAGAGTGGTCTGACCAAATCAGAGGGCCCGTTTCCCCGCAGAAGATATTCGTGGAGTTAGATAGGATGAGATCTAAAGTGTGTCCAGCCGCCTGGGTAAGATCGTTGTTAATCTTCAAGAGACCAGTAGTGGGCAGGTCTTTTAGAAAAGCTGTGGCGTCATGGTTGAGGTCATCTTCACTATGAATTTTGAAATCCCCCAGAAGTAGGAAGTTACGGGTGGAGATAACACGCGTGGAGATAAGTTCCAACAATTGGCTAGTGAATCCTAGTTGTGGGCCTGGGGTCTATAAACAAGAGCCCCTTTCCAACTATGTTGGAGGTGTAAGTCAAGTCTAAAGACAAGGCATTCTATTACGTCAGTGCATAGCTGGTCTAAGATGGAAATGGATATAGATTCTGTTGGGGTTTTTCATATTAAACGGGGAACACACTTCAAGGAGGAAATCGTAATGCACATATAATTTGTGTGCATCCACTGTCTGGTTGCTGAAAGCTCAGCTTTTGTTCTACAAAACTTATGTTTCTGAGTTTGTTGGAGGAAGATGGACTGCCTTAAACTGGATTTTAATGTTAGATTTGGGCAGATACCATAATTACCATACTACAATACTCACACACACACCCCAAGCCTAAGGTTTGGTGTGGCAGAAGAAATGGCAATCTTGAAAATGCCCAAAGGTACGGTTAGCCCCAGGAACTTTTACCAAATTGGTTAGGGAGTCCCCAGGGGTCTTACCCACACACTAGCCCGTGCAAGGTATATATGTGGCTTTTCCAGGCATCCATTTGAGAACACTTCTAGACCTGTAAAAGAGCAAAAGAGTACTGGTCCTGATTTCTGTCACATAGGAGGAGCCCTGAAGATAGGACATACTCTCCACCATGTACACAGACCAAAGAAGTGGACTCTAAGGGTCACAAGGCTCACCTTCTATTAAACCTACAGGGACACTACAAACCACAAGATGCTTTTCCTGCAACTGCCTAGCTGACCAGCGGCAAGTAATCATGGAATGGACCCTCCTGTGTCCTCTACCTGACACCCTGTGAGTCTCCAAGTGCCTCATCTGAGGTCCTGGGGCTTTAAAAATGTATTCCTGTTGTGGATTGGGACAAGTCAGAAGAAAAAGCACAGGATAAACCTGGCTGGTGTATGTGATGTATGCTCCATGGCAGTCATTGTCAAATTCAGCCTGAGTCCTGTTCTACTGCAACCATTGACTATCATTGTCATGGCATTAGTTTTACTCATACTTGAAAAAATCATCTCTGGTTCGGATTATTAGATTTCAATCATTTTTTTTTTTAACGTCATTTTTATTGCATCACCAATATAAATGTACAGACAACATATTCAGCAAAAATAATATAACATGTACAGACTTAATTTGAGATATTCGGCCTCTATCCGGAGGGATTACCTCGCCCTTGACGCGGGCGGCTTCATCTCCGTCTTGGTTTCGTACTTCTTACAATGTCCGACCGCTTTATCGTGCACATAACCCTGGAATGCTTTTGTGATTTACTCCCCTCCCCCTCCCCAAATTTCGGTACCCCAACATCCCTCCAAACTAGCTTCCTACCCGCCCTCCCCCGTGGTCGCGCTGCGCTTGAGTAACCATGTAACAGTGCCCGGTGTGATGCAGGAGGAAGTAATCATTCGCTAAGGTGTGTTCTCCTGTATAGTGTTAGGGTCTGCTCCATCTAGTTCGCTCTCACCATCCCGCCCCTCATCGTCCACATCCCGGAGCGCCTGCACCATCACCTCCCATGCAGTCGCCCTTTCCAGTGCTTTCTCGTCATTCGACCTCCAGGCCATCTGGTATCGTAGGGTACTTTCACACGCGGCCCATCGCAGACACTCCCCATACCATCTTTTATACGTGGGCCCCACTCTGGACTTCCAATTTCGTGTGATCTCCCGCTTGGCCAAGATAAGCCCTAAATCTATAAACTTACTAGACATCTTATTTCTAGGTGTGTGTGGGAACCAATGAAGGATGCCAACTGCTTTAGTAAACTGGATATCCCTGTCCGTCGCGCCGTTAAGGGCCCGCCCAACCTCCTGCCAATAGTCGCCCAAAGAGGGGCAATCCCACAGCATATGACATAGATCCGCCCCCGCTGTATTACATCTGGGGCATGCAGCGTCGGTCACCCCAAAATACTGTTGGATTTTCCCGGGCGTGAGGTATGCCCTGTGTATAACATAAAAGTGGATCAATTGGAACCTGGCATTCCTCGAGCTCTTCCGTGCCCGCCCCAGCAGTTGGCCCCAGGTCGTGTCTGGTATCTCCACCTGGAGGTCCCGCTCCCACTTGGCCTTCAAGGCTGCCAAAGGTTGCAAGGCCTCCCGCTGCATCCTCGAGTACAGGCACGTGACGGCCTTAAAGGTTCCCGCCGCCATCATGGCGTACTGGCAAGCCATCGAGGTGCCCGGTTCCTGCAGCCCTTCCCCCCAGTGGGCTCGCATGGCGCTCGTGACTGCCGCATGCAGCAGGTAGTCACCCCTCGGTAGGTCAAATCTCTCCTGCAGGTCCCGAAACGGCAGCAACACCCCATCTTCGTAGAGGTCACCCAGCATGTGTATTCCCGCCTCCTCCCACCCTAGCAAGCGTGACCAGTCACCTCCATGTGGGAGGGCAGTGACCATTCCCAGCGGTATTTCGGGGGCATACATAAGGCGGACACCCGCCCGCTTACGGGCCCGGTCCCAGCATAGCCGGAATGTCTGCTCCTCGACTGTCAGGTCTCCCACTCGGAGTCTCTGGTGCAGCGTAATATAGGCCAGAACGTGTCGCGGGGTGCCTTCATCTCTCGCGTCCTCGGGGCCTCTATATACTCTTGCCACCTCCTGAGTAAAAGTCTGCAGCTGCGCGGCTAGGTAATATCCTTCGAAGTCCGGCACTGCCATACCACCCTCATCTTTGGGGCGCAACAGCGTGTCGAGCGCTATGCGCCTCCTACCCGTGCCCCATAGGAACGCTATGATCAGTGACCTCAGGCGTTTGAAAACAGAGCTCGGGACCCATACCGGCAGTGTCCTAAAATAATACAAAAGCCTGGGCAGGGCTATTTTTAAGCAGGGAAATTCTACCAGCCAGGGAGAGCGGCAGAGTCGCCCAGAAGTCCATGGATCCACGCAGGGCGTTAATACAGCGAGTGATGTTGCCATCCAGCAGGTCGGACGGGGCGTGGTAAACATAGACCCCTAGATAATGTAGGCAGCGCGGCTCCCACCGGAGTTCCCGAGCAGTGAGTGGGCACGGTTCCCCCAGCCTCAGGGGGAACAGACAGGATTTAGGCCAGTTGACCCTCAGGCCCGACAACCTACCGAACTGCTCCAGTAGCCTCCGCGCCCCCTGAAGTTCGGTGCCCGCGTCGGCCAAAAACATCAACAAGTCATCTGCGTACAGGGAGATGAAGTGCGGCCTCCCCCTGAAAGACAAACCTGCGTAGCGGCGGCCCAATCTGGCTACCGCAGCGAAGGGTTCCATTGCCAATGCAAACAGTAGCGGGGATAGGGAACAACCCTGTCTAGTGCCACGCCTAATCGGGTATTGTCTCGAGATCAGTGCGCCCACCCGGACCCTCGCCACCGCCTCAGTGTAGAGGACCTTGGTCCATTGTATATATCCGTCTCCCAACCCGAAGCGACGCATCACCTCATACAGGTATCCCCATTCGAGGCTGTCAAATGCCTTCTCAATGTCAATGGACAGGACAAATGGGGAGACGGAGTCTGGCCAGTCCGCACCCATCAGTCTCGTGAGTCTACGGATGTTATGAGTGGTGTTGCGTGTCGGTATGAAACCGCACTGATCATCGTGAACCAGACCCGTCATGTGCCCTAGCAATCTGTTGGCCAGGATTTTACTGAGGATCTTGTAGTCCGTCGTCAACATAGACAACGGACGATATGAGGACAGCGCCGCACCCTCTCTGCCCGGCTTCAAGAGCGGGATCATAAGGGCCTCGCACATAGAGCCCGGGAGTCGGCCCTTCTCCTGCGCCTCATTGTATACCTCGCGCAGCCGCGGAGCAAGGTGCTCTAGATATTTGCCATAAAATTCGATCGGTAGACCGTCAAGGCCCGGGGTCTTGTTTCTAGCCATCTGTTTTACAGCACAGCCTATTTCTCCGAGGGAGATGGGCCGCCCTAACTCTTCCGCCTCCGAGTCCTCCACTCGAGGCAACTGTAGCCCGTCCAAGAACTCCTCAAGCTCCTCCGTCCCTCCCGTATCACCACTCAGATAGAGCCCCTCATAGTAAGCACGAAACTTGTTCAGGATCCCGGGTTGGGAGTGGCAGGGCTCCTCCCCTGGCTCCTGGATTCTCATGATCGGCCCTCCCCCCCGGATAGGATTAGCAAGCCAAGCCAACATCGCCCCCGCCTTATCACCTTCCGCATGCGCCCTCGTCACCTACGCCTTATGGTCGAAGCTACGCAGCCGCTCTAGCTCTACCGCCAGCCCCTCCCGTGCCCCGCTAAGCCCCTCCTGCAGTTCAGGGTGATTCGGGCGCCTCTTCTCGAGATCCCTCAGCCGTGTCTCAGCCTTATCTAAGTCATCCAACAGAGTCTTCCGTGCCCCTGCCGTGTGTCCAATACAGTGTCCCCGCACCACCACCTTGAAAGCATCCCATTCAACCGCCCTCGTGGAGGCCGAGCCACTGTTCTCCTCAAAATACCTCTCAATACGTTCACTCAGGGCCTCCCTGAACAACAAGTCGTCCAGGGTGTCAGGTTGCAGGCGCCATGTTGGCACGCAGTTAACAGTCACCATCCATTCCAGAGACATCAACAAGGGGTTGTGGTCCGATATCGTCCTGGCCAAGTATTCCGCCCCTCCCACCGCGGGGAGCACACATTCCGAACAAAGAAACGCATCCAGCCTCACATGCAAATCATGCAGGTGCGAGTGAAAGGAGTAGTCCCTAGTGGTGGGGTGCAACGCTCTCCATGCATCCGTGAGGGCCCAGCTCTCCTGCCATTCTAACCTACGCTTGGCGATCCTATGTACTGGGGACGCGCGCAGCGGGGGATGGGACCTATCTAGTAGCACATCCTCAACTGAGTTGAAGTCCCCCCCCAAGAGGACCGGCCCTGCCAAATATCCCGCCAATTTGCCCGAGATGTTAGACAAGAAAGCGGGCAGGTCTACATTAGGAGCATACACATTACAGAGAGAAATCATCCTGCCTCTCAGCCTTCCTTCCACCGCCACATACCTGCCCTCAGGGTCTATCGATGACTTCGAGACTTGGAAGGGGACCCCCGCCCGTATCCAAATCAATGCCCCCCTTGCGAATGCCGAAAATGTCGTGTAGAATAACTGCCCCCTCCAGCGCCTTTGCAGAGCCGCCCCTTCCTGCTTATTTAGATGCGTCTCCTGCAGGAACGCTATATGAACCCCCCCTACGCTTGAGGTACGCCTGGACCTTATGTCTGCGCGTCATGGACTGCATACCCCGCACATTCCAGGTCACACATTTCAACGCCCCAGTACTAGCCATTCCCCCCTACACAACCGGCCCATACTGCAAAGAGCAATGTTCGCGTAAGTCCCGCGACCATGGGCCCCCCCACCCACCCTCTCCAAACAGGAAGCCGAACCCCCCCAACAACTACAACCCCCTGAGCAACCCCAACTGTTCGCAACTCCCACCCCCCCAGGACAGGCCCCCCCGCAACTGGAAGTACCCCCATCCAAACCAACACTCCCGACCACCCCTCAAGGAAAGGTGGTAATAGTCGCAGTCCCCACTGCGATGACCTTAGGGGCCAGTAAGGCGCGGCTCAATGCTATAAGACCTCAGACAAATCAGCCCCGCGCGCTCCACCCCACAATCCCCACATTACAGCTCCCCAAAACCTCAATCAATATCGTTCCACTGCTGCGGGCCCAGTGCCCCAGTGTCCAACCAGCGAGTCCATTCCGCCAGATCAGTTCAACATGCCTCCAGTATCTCTCCCGAAGTCTGCGGCGTCACAATAGGGCCCCGGGCTCCACCAAATTCCGATTGTCCTGTCTCTGAGCCCGTGCCCGGGTCCTCCGATTCTGTTCCCTTCCCGGACTGAGTCCTGGCGGTTCTAGATAAGTCCACCACCGCCTGTAGGGCCGCCTGCCTCTCCGCCTCCGTCTGCGACATCGAAGGTTTCCCTGTTCTCTTGCGGTTCCTCCTGATCCGTTGGGACTGCCTGATCGGCTTCGCCACCTTAGCCTCCTCCTCCCTGGCCTTAGCACCGTCCGTTCCCGCTTTATAAGTGTCCCACCAGTCCCATGCGTCCGCGGAGGTCGTGAAGAATAACGACTTCTCATCCACCACCACTCTCAGCTTGGCAGGAAACAACAGGGAGTACTTGATGCCTTCCTGGCGGAGCTCCCGCTTGAGGGACAGGAAGTTTGCCCGGAGTCGCTGCGTCTCAAATGTGTAGTCCGGGAACATGGTGACTCTGTTGTTGTCCACTTGAAAGGGCCCTGCCTCTCTCGCCCTCTGTAAAAGCCAGTCTCTGTCCCGGTAATGGAGCAACTTGAACACCACCGGGCGAGGAGGAAGGCCCAAGGCTGGCGGACGCGCCGGAACTCTATGTGCCCGTTCCAGGGAGAAGAAGGGGGACAGGCCCTCTGGTGCCACCTCCGTCCGCAGCCAGTTATCCAAGTAGCCCACCATGTCGTCACCCTCAATTTTCTCCGGCAGGCCCACTAGGCGTACGTTGTTGCGCCTGTTCCTTTTTTCTGCATCCTCGGCCCTCCTTTCCAGCACCTTCAGGCGGTCCATCACGTCGGCCATCTGAGCCTTCATCGTTGCCTGGCCCGGGGCTAAGTCCTTAACCGTGATCTCCACGGATTTCACCCTGTCTTTAAGTTTGTCATGGTCGGCCTTCAGGAGGCCCAAGCCTGTCGCCACCTGAGCTATATCCTGCTGCAGGGCGTCCTTTGTGGCGGCGATGGCTTCCAGGATACGATCCTGCATCCGCTGTAATGCCGCTTGGTCTCTCTCCGCTCCTTCCGCCGCCTCAGTGTCGGTCGCGCCATCTCCCTTCCCCTTCGGCTTCCCCATCTGGGCCGGGATGGGCGGTGGCCCTCGAGTGTGTTCCTGGCCGGCCTCCGAGCGTCGCCGGGCACCGTCCTCCCGCTGGGTTCTCAGGCCCAGATATGTCACCAAGAAGCAGGAAGCACCGAGCGGTCGCAGTCCGGCCAGCGCCAGATGCGCCAGAGGTCCGGGGCTTTCGTCTCCGGGTCACTGTCGCACCGTTGTCGCCCCAATCAGGAGGCGGTCCTCAACCACCGCCCAAGAGCGCGCCCAAAGTCCATTTGGCTCCTGGGGAGAGGCGCGATGCGGCCACCAACACCTCTAGTGTGTCTGGGAGCAGTCCTCAGTGGGTCTCCGGGCAGATGTCTCCGTCGCAAGCAATCTCATGCCCTCGCCGCCATTTTGGGGTCCGCGACTTCTCGCCTGGGTTCAGCTTTCAAAGTCGAAATACTGCTGTGTGAAGGCTCGGTGTCGTCCTCCGTGGGCCCCGGACCCTCCGCAGTACCGTCCAGTACCGGATAGTATCGGTTATCTCGGGGTTCGAACGAATTATCAGGATATTTTCCGTGATCGGGCACGGAGCTCCGAGCTCACGCTGCCTACCTCCTCGGCATCCAAGCCACGCCCCTCATTAGATTTCAATCATTGTGGTGTAATTTAGTTTACTAAATGTATCTCTATTTTCAAATTCATTTTGGGATTTTCTTATTGTGATTTACAAATGTTTTAGTAATGCACACATATTTTACACATTGCTTCTAAGTTAAGCCTGCCTGCTCCATAGCTAACTGGGTGTTGAGCTTAGGTTAATTTAGTGACTTCTACAGTTCACCTTGACAATGATCTACCCATCTCATCTAATACTCCAATTTCTTACAAAAAATATTTGAGACCAGCTAGTATCTTGCTACTGCCCCCTACAGTAGCTCTGACTATATTCTTTGCAATCATTAGAAGATCTCGATCTTTAGGAAAATTACGACAAATACAGTTTGAAGATTGCAAATTGTGGGGGCAAGATTCTAGCACAGGGTCTCAATGTTCACAGTAAAATGCCATTTGCCTTGGAATGCTGCTTTGTCTCCCAGTTTGGGGTGCAGTTTTGGAGTACATCAATGTTTCTATGGCAATTTCCAAACCATAGAAAAATGGATATTTCATGATGAAAAGGATTTTACAATTCGAGATTATGCACCTCACTGCTCTCCTTCAGCAGAAAGATAAAAACCTGGCTGTTCTGACTCCTTCTGTGTTGGCAGACACTCTTTTGTTGCTAAAGTGCAGAGAAACCGAGTGGGTAGCTGTTCCTGCTTTACAAGTGTTGAACTAAATAAATAAATAAGTACAGTGGGAGGGAGCGGGGTTAGTTGGTTTATTTTTGCGTATTGTTGTACTGTTTGCCAAAAAGCTAAATTACTGCTGTGTCATTTACCAAGCAGCCCAAGGTACAGTCGAGATAGCTGATTATATCCAGTTGAGACATATTGATATCGGTTTTGCCTGGATATATCCAAGTTTTATACACCTGTATGCCAATAATAAAATTGTACCAAACAAAATGATGCAAAGGAGCGCGTGGAACCGGGTCAATCACTACATGTCTTCGGGGACAGACCTTGTTACTAAATGGGGGAAGCCAGTTGTCTGACCCTTTGTACCAGTTTGTCCTGTGCCACAATTTGTCCAAAGGACACAAAATAGTACCACAGGGGACCTCTGAGATTTGGGATGTGGCTAACATAGAAGCCAGAGGGTTCCTGATGCCCTCCACAGCAACGTAGGGGCAATGGAGTCTCCCACACCCACCCAGGTGCAGCTCAGACACACTTTGGCCAACAACCAATCTTCTGAGGGTCTGCACTCAATACCACATCAAAGAACACTTATGGGTGGCAACACAGGTAGAAGCAGGGGACGCACCCACAAAGATTAAAGCAAACAAAACACTGACAGAAGTACTACTGTACTATTCAGTTTATATTAAAAAAATTCAATAATACACTGCTCACGTTCGATAAAACTATTTTAAAAAATTGAAAATGGAACCATCACACAAAAAAAATCATAATTGTCAACTAATGAATTTCTCATAAAGGTCGCGAAAAGCTGGCTCTTCCTCAGAGAGCTCAAAGTTAGGCAATGCCATGTGTGATCTGTGGCATTATTAAATCCGCAGCGTTACCAGGCGTGACCAGCAACACAAAAAATAAAACAGAATTAAATGACCACCAAAGCAACATATAAGAACTATTAAAATGATATTGGAAGGAACAACGCCACGACTACAGAAAGCAAAGGACCAAACAGGTGGACAGGGAAACCCGTGCAGCAAAGGAAGCAGAACAGAGAAAGCACAAGCACGTGCTATCGGTGCAGAAGCCGGGCCCATGCGGCCCACGACAAAAGATGTCCGACGTTCCGAGCCAAGTGAATGTTCTGTGGCATAATAGGGCACTACGAGAAGGTTTGCCGCCGGAAAATGAGAAGACCCACGGTGAAATACGTGGCACAAGATCAAGAGGCTGAAGAAGAGGGAGAACATGAGGAAGAAGACAACGTATTATGTGTAGAAGGGAAAGTACTGGGCATTGATTGCAGATGCTCACGCAAGCCGCAATGTAACATGGTAATAGGTGGTGTGTAGATTAAAATTGTAGTGGACTCGAGGTCCCCTTACACTATCGTCCAAAGAGCAGTGGGGGATGAGAAGTTCAAACCCAGTCTAGGCCCACGACTAGAACCGCCGGATATAAGGCCAGTCACGTACACAGGAGAACCCATCCCGATGGTCGGATACAGAGTCCTAAACTTTGAATTCAAGGGACAAAGCGCCGAGTGCAAATTGTACGAAGCGGAGAAGGGGCCGTCGGTCCTGGGGTGGATGGACCAAGGCGACTTAGGCATACAATGGGATCCAGGAGCAGAAACGCAAGTGCTGATGACAGCCCCAGAACGTTGGCCGGACTTTGAAAGGATGAGGAGTGATTTCCCCAAATTATTCGGCGGGAAAGCTGGCAAATTAGAAAAATTCATGCATAGGATAGATCTCAAGGAGAATTCTAAGCCAATCTCCCACAAAGTAAGGAACGCACCCATAGCACTAAGAGAGGCAGTACAGCGAGAGTTGCACAGATTGGAGGAAAATGGAATCATCGAACCAATAAATTGCTCTGAGTGGTTGGCGCCCTTAGTGGTAGCAATGAAGCCAAACGGGAAGGTCCGCCTCTGTGTGGATTTGAGAGAACTGAACAAATGCATCATTTTAGAAAAATTCCTGTTGCCTTGCATCGAAGAAATGCTAGAAAAGACAAAAGGAGTGAAGTGGTTCTCTACTATTGACCTTACATCAGCCTATCACCAACTAGCCTTGCACCCTGCGAGCCGGAAACTCACATCGTTCATAACACCCTTCGGATGTTACCAATTCAGACGCATGCCCTTCGGCCTTGCGTCAGTGGTGGCAGTGTTCCAGAAACTAATGCACAGCCTATTCAAAGACATTGAAGGTGTGCAGTACTTCCAGGACGACAGGTGGGAAAAGACCTCAAGGATCACGATAGAAACTTGACATGGTGCTTAGAGTTCTGGAAGACAATGGCCTAACCGCAGAGTGGGAGAAATGCAGTCTTGGAATGACCTCTGTCACATACCTGGGGCACGGGATAGGAGAACATGGCATCACACCAAAAAGGGCTAACGTGAAGGCGATCTGTGACGCCCCAGCACCAAGCAGCAAAGAAGAAGTGAGGTCCTTCTTAGGCATGGCTGAATATTACAGCAAATTCGTACAACATTCAGCCACGAAGACTCACCACCTGAGGCAACTCATTAAGGACAAAACAGCATTCTTGTGGACAGAAGAAACAAAAAGAGTTTGTTGCCCTGAACAACGAAATCAGCCAGGCCATACCCCTGCAAGGCTACGAACCCTAGGGCGATCAGTATTGATGACAGACGCCAGCGAGAAAGGACTGGGAGCAGTCCTCATGCAGGAGAGGGAAGATGGCACAATGGAAACTCTCAGCTTTGCGTCAAGGGTCCTATCACCCAAGGAACAAAAATTCAGCTTGATAGAGAAAGAGATGCTGGCGGTAGTGTGGGCCATGGGGAAGTTTTGCCAGTTCCTATGGGGCACGAGGTTTCAACTTAAGACTGACCACAAGCCGCTTGTCAAGGTCCTCACATCGAGTGGACATGCGAGCGCCACGCCCAGCATTGCCAAGAAGACACTGAAACTGCTTGAGTACAGATACGATGTAGAGTACATCCCGGGAACAAGGAACAAGGTAGCAGACTACCTTAGCAGAGCTTCAGCCATGGAGGAAGCCTCCGCCAGTGTGAGGGAGAGTGAAGAGATGGTGGCCTTAACTGAAGATCTGAGAAAGTGATAAGCAACCAGGAGTGGACCGAGGCGTACGGAGGAGCCAGGGATATCGAAGAAGTCAAAGAATGTATCCTGCGGGGATGGCCCGAAAAGAAAAGGTTGCGGACAACACTTAGGAAGTTTTATGAAGTGCGAGAGGAATTGGCTATAGACGGCAAAGGTGTATTCCTATACAGAGGGGATAAAGTAGTCCCGCCAACAACATTGGTACCCCACCTGTTAGCTGTGCTACATGAGGGACACCTGGGTATCGTAAAGACGAAGAATGAGAACGAAGCAAATGTACTGGTGGCCAGGAATGGACATCCAAATAGAAAGGCACGTGAAGGACTGTGACCAGTGTCAAAGGGCGGACAAGACCCTGACACCCCTAAGACCCACATTAGGGAAGTTCGCCACCACAATAAACCCCTGGGAAGAGATGTCCATAGACATTCTGGGTCCTATATTAGACACCCAGGGCACGCCTAAATATCTATGCATCCTGGTTGACAGGTACTTTAAGTAGCCGGAAGTGCATGTCCAGGAAGACATGGATATCGATACAGTACTCTGATTTCTCACATCCATCTTACTTAGGGAAGGTATTCCCAGATCCATATTAAGTGACAATGGACTGCAGTTCACCTCGGAAAAATGGTACAAGTACATGGAGAG
Organism: Lissotriton vulgaris; assembly: GCF_964263255.1. Lineage (NCBI taxonomy): Eukaryota > Metazoa > Chordata > Amphibia > Caudata > Salamandridae > Lissotriton > Lissotriton vulgaris. The sequence continues at coordinate 115,542 of NW_028246011.1, read as the reverse complement.
GAACGGCATCAAGACCAAATACACCTCCATATATCACCCCGATGGGAATGGTCAGGTGGAGCGGTTTAACAGGTTCATTATGGGATCAGTCCAAGCCACCATCACAATGGGCAAGGATTGGGAGAAGGAGGTCCAAAGCATGTTGTGGGCCTACCACATCATCCCCACGAGCATGGGGTACAGCCCCTTCCAGATTTCGAGAGGAAGAGACCCCTTAACCAAAGACAATTTGGCTTGGAAAGAAAAGACAGTGACAAGCAAATGGTCACCTGCGGTGGTGCAGCATAATCTGGAGAAAACCCAAAAGATATATGCTGAACATTATAACAGGAGACAGAATGTGACAAGAACATCCCTTGAGAGGGGGGAATGGGTGAGAGTCAAATTGGCAGTACTGCGAAGAAAAGGGGACAGCAAATACAGCCAACCTCTACACGTAAAGGAAATGCACGACAGAGCGGCGCTGCTCAGCATTGGAAATGTGTGGTCTCAAGACTGCATGTACAAATGTAGTAAGATTCTACAATGGTCCCATGAGGAAAGTGAGAGGACAGCACATGACCGGATGCCACAAGAGAAAGCAGGAAGCGCCCTGGAAAAAGAAGGAAGTCCTGGAGCAGAAAATAGTGGTGAAGAGCTGGAAGGCAGTGATATTCCTGGGACAGGAGAACATCAAGGAGAGAAGACTGAGACCCAGAGGAGAGAAAGTCAAGGCACTCCAAGAGACAAGGTGGTGAGCCCAGCGGTGAACAGTCCCAGGGAAGTTCCCTTTTCTCCGGTAAGGGGCACACAAGGGGGTAGAGCAGTGGTGTGGCCTTCCCGATTCCGAGACTTTGAACTGGGAGATGGAAAATAACTTGTCACTAAAGTGAGACTGCTAGTTTCTGTTGTTATGCAAAAAGAGGGAGATATGTAGGGTTGTGCTCTAGTTGTTGCGCGCTATGTCATGACGTAGCGCGTGTGGCAGCCATTTTCGGATGCGCAGCGCGAGCGTGAATCGAGAGAGAGAGACTCGGAGAGCATTGGACGCCCGGCGCTCTCCTGCTGTTGTAGAATTAATAAATCTTTGTTCAAACCACTACTGGCCCCAGTGATTATTTATGCAGGCATCGAGGGCACAATTACAGGCTCCTCCTGCCAGGCAGATACCTTCCCATCCTAGCCCCTGCTATGCTTCTCATTCCAGCCTTGCTTAGGTCCACACCTTTTCTTAATGACTTCTCTCCACCAGTTCTTGAAATTCAAAAATAAAAGTGCAGGTACTCTGTACCAGCGTACCTGCTTGTTTCTGAGAGGTGCTGGTACTCTCCAATTAAAAGCATTACGTCGCTCTGGAAAAGTGCCGGTACTCTCCCTCTCAAAACAAAAATGTGCCGTACTCCGTACTGGACTGTACCGGCCCATTTAAAGCACTGAGATTCTCCTCTGACTTAACCCCATGTAATACTAAAAGGACTCAGCCCTTCTGTGGCCCTGCCATAGCGTTATCAAGAAAACAAAGCGACCCTCAAAAAATAAATACGCTGATAATGACCATATAGCAAACACCCTGACCAGGTCCCTTGCAGGGACATTACATTAACCACTATCTCACTTCATCAGCTATTTGCTTTTGTCAAACAACATGCTTACTTCTATTTAGGGTGCCCTCTCTGTCTGAGCGGAACAGGACGTGCTTCCATCTGCACACCAATCCCCCTTGGAGGTGCGCTACTCTGGGTATCATGAACAAGCACATCTTAAAGTGCGGAAGAGGATGGAGGGGCGCAGAGACTGTGGGTGCCACCTGGATAGAAGACTTGCATCTCAAAGGGACGGCTACACTATACACCTCAGTGAAGGCAAGGAGGTTTACATGTCCCCTGGAGCCTCAAGGCGCTAACAAGGCTTGCAAATGGTGGCGGTCATCTTGAATGCTTAGAATACAAGGTCCTCGAGATCCATACCAGTCTTGATATGCAAGCTGCAGATGCCATGACTTTGTTTAGAAATTTAATACTTATAGTTGGTTATTCTGGGAGGCCAACGAAAGACATCTCTGGAGTCAGGTACGTTTTCACACACACACGCATTTTATATTCACTTATGAACCACTTATTCTGAGTGGAGTCACAGCACAGTACGATATCACACAACATTGAAGGTAGTGCTCCTTGGCAACTAACATATAACAACTTGCAGCTATCACACCAGCTTCAATTGCGTTTCAGCCAGGCACAGCCGGCACAGCTAAGAGCGGTGGGGCAGGGAGGGTGACGGGAAGGAGTCGACAGATGACTGGGTGGGTAAAATTCAATAAAAATAAATAAATAAAACCACTTACCTTGCACTCGCCGCAACGCCGACTCGGCGATGCAGTGAGCGCAAGGTAAATGGTTTTATTTATTTATTTAAATTTACCTATCCTGTCATCTGTCGCCTCCTCCCTCCCACCTTCCCGCCACCACTCTTACTGGTGCTGGCCACGCCTGATTTCAGCTCAGGACAACATTGAATTTCATTCCGGAAGAAAGCAATACGGCATGTCAGAAAGTACATAACATGGAATAGCAGAGTTAGATGCCTAACTCAATACCATAGCCATACTAAACATCTTTTCTTGTGTTTTAATGGCAACGCTCCTGAGGTGAAGACCAGCTGTGCAACCATACAGTTTGCAGATATCCAATGTCTTAGTATCTCTCTCTCTCGTTACATTCCCCTTTCCCTGGGTTTACTTTTTACCTGCACGCCATTAGTGTAAGGTTGGTAGTCAGCTCGAAAAGTGCAGAAGCTCTCATCCATCTAGTTGGATCTGGATTGCAAAGTTAGTGCATCTCAACACATTCTCACTCCTCTATCTCAGAAACAAAATACTCAGCTTCTGCTTCTATGGGAAACAATCTTCCATCATCACGGTCAATGGGTGACAAGACTGCTATCTTCCAGTTTCAAGTAGGTTGTGATTCCTACTGGATCATGCATTCCCTCCCATATGAATGGTTTTCCATCCGGTCACTGAATGGAATCTGCTCCATTATGGGCTGGTACAAAATTATTCTTCAATTCATTATCGAGTTGGCATTCCCACTCTTGCATAATTTCACTGCTTCCACCCGGATTTAAGAATGAGTCAGGATGTATTTCAGACAGCAAAGCAAGTGATTGAAAGAATGGGGAGAGGAGTTGGCCTAACGGCTAGGGCGGTCGACCTCGAATCTGAAGGACCGGGTTCGAGTCTCGGCAATGACGCTGAACATCCTGTGATTCTGGGCAAACCACTTAATCTCCCCGTGCCTATCAAAAATGAATGTGTCCTCATGTAAAACACACAAGATGATGTTCTCATGTAACGCAACTGGTGCTATGAAAAGCGCTCTGATACCGGGTCAAGTTTGCGATATATAAAACTCTGTTTAAAAAAAAAAAATAAAAAAAAAGGGTGTTAATCAGACCAACTGTTAATTAGACTGGAGGAAGTCCTTTCCATCTAAACTACTCCTCACTGTTGAGCCCTAATGAGGACAAAACTGGTCTGTGGTTGCTTGTGTTCCTGTTCAAAGCGGCCTTCATCGGGCTGGTCAAGCTTGACTGCCTTTTTCAGGGTGGACCATAACTGTTTTGCATACTGTTGGCTGCAGCAGGCACAGGGTACAAATATTTGATAGAATGGGATACTATCCAGAAACAAAACACCAGTTATGATTCATTCAAGCTTTTCATCCATCAAATGTATTGTTCATTTCATAGAAACTTTCCTCGTTGAAGCCCTAGGTGTCATGAACTTGACCAGGCACGGGGCATGTAGCTCGCTGTGTAATATAAATAGGAAGATGCCCGTCACCAATCGGACCCAATTAAGCCAAAACCAGTCTAAGGTCGTACCAATGCATTATTTTAGATGGTATGTCCCATATATATTGTGCATACTTACTTAGCCAAAAGGCAGTGGAGCACTTTATAAGCTAAATGGCACAGACATATGCAATGTGCGATTGGAAGGGTAGCTGGTTTCTAACAACGAAAGTGGACAGTTACTGCATCGTGATGCAGTGTTCTTTAAAGATGTGTGTCTTCAGCTGTTTCCTAGATTGGATCAGGACTGGGGCACTCCAAAAGGGTTGCTACTGTTCCTGCTCAGAGTAGATTTGGTCTTAGTAGTCCTGGATAGCTTGCCTAATTTCGATTGGGGAAGAGATATATCATCATATGATTCGACTTTTCTCTGAAGAGGTACATTGAGCAAAATAAAGCTAGAATGGAATTCTTCCCCGAGTAAGGTTACTGTGTCCTTACTCAGTCATGCCATTGAGGATTCTTGGAGCTGCAATGTTGGGGCCTACCTGTTGTGGTTGGCTTCATGCACATCTCCTCCACAGCTCCTTGGTGGCGGGACATGCTGCAAAGAGAAAGCAGAGTTATATAGAAAACCCATGGCACGTAACGCGCTTCTTAGTTTTGAAAGTTGCCATCCCAGAGCGCTCAGAGAAAATTTGCCCTTTGGGCAATTCCTGAGGCTCAAGAGGAACTGTTCCACTAAGGAATCTTTTGAGAAACATTCGGAGACACTTTCTGAATATTTGCGAGAGAAAAAGTACCCTGCTAAAATCATCCGCCAATCCAAGAAAAGGGCCTCTAACAACAACAGAGATGCCCTATTGGAGATTGCAATTCCAAAAGAAAAAACTAAAAGAATGACTTTTGTGAACACCTTCCATACGAGATCAAATGAGGTTCGGAAAATCATAACCAAACATTGGTCCATCTTAAACACCAGCGGAGACACTTTACCTCCGCCACTTTTTGCTTTCAAAAGAGGACCTAACACAAAAGACCATCTAGTCCATACTAGACCGAAAAACAAATCATCTAGACAGATTGGTACCCTGTGGGATTTGCCGCCGGTACAGGGTCACCATCCCTGTGGCAATTGTTCGGCATGTCCCCAAACCACCAAGTCTACTAGTGTTGACATCGGAACTATGCGCCAATGGCAACAGCGCAAATTCACCAATCGCAACAGTGAGAACACCATCTACATGATCACATGCCCGTGCGCAAAGAGGTACGTGGGGATGACAACCCGTAAAACCATAATAAGAATTGGTGAACATAAGAGCACAGTCCGCTGTCGGAAACAAGCGACTCGCTTAACGGCTCATTTCCTGGAAAAGGGTCACGGTCCAAGTGAATTCAAATGGACAATACTGGAACAGCCAACGATACCGGACCACTGCCCTGACGTCGGGAAGTTTCTGTTAAGAATTGAACAGAAATGGGTTTACAAATTGAATAGCGACAAGGAGGGTTTAAACGAACCAATACCATGGATGTCATTATAATACTACTGAGCTTTTTTTCTTTCTAGAACTACTGTTTTCCAAGTTTATAGAACTACTGTTTTCCAAGTTTATTGAGCTCCCTTAATAAGAAAACTACGATTCCCATCATGCACCATACCTGCTCGGTAATCTTCATTGATATACCCGCCCTTTTCTCTTGTTCGTTGCCTCCCCAGAATAGCCCAGAGGGACGCTTGGAGACACCGACGGAGAGGTGCGAGTGTGGTTAAGAAGCCCAGACAGGCAGTACTGCCTGACGAAAAAGCGATAAACATCCCGCTACGATCTCGTGGCTTTACAATGTTAGATGCCCGAACATATAAAAAAACTCTCGGTCTGGTACCGGGTATACTTTTAACATACTCCTAACAACAGTTTGTTTCTTACGCCATTAGAGTTGCCCTTTACAAATATATATTTTTTGCCTTGTTTTACTGAATCGGTTGAGTGTTCCTGTGATTGTATTTTGCTAACAGAGCGGTGCTCCTATTCTACCTGAGCTGCTGCCAGGTGAGGTGAGGCGCCATCCCCACAAATATCGGGTGAGTGTTATCATGTTTGTCAAAACGAATATACGTGACCACCGGAATAGCACAATGCTTAGAGTGCATTCTATGATATATGTTGTTTTTCTCTTTTCTTTGTCTTCCATATGACTTTTCTAGACTGTGGCGGAGATCCTACACCTGATATTCAGGTGAAATTTTTCCCTTTTACTTTTTCATCACTTATTTATGCAAGCAGTAGCAACATCAAGGTCCTGATGAATGCATAGGAAACCATCCAATTATATGCAGAAACATGTCGACCACTTGCCAGTAGATATTCTGTTAAATCTACTTTTTCACTTGATTTTAGCCTTGGGGGTCTGAGAGAAACTAATAAATCACTTCTTCTACTCAGTTCCACCTAATTTTAATCACTTTCACTTTATCTTCACTGCACTGCTTTCCCTCAGGTGTAAAATATTTTTTTTCAACACCATATTGATACCATCGTAACACACAAATGACATCGGTCTCCTCACTCACATAGTCTCCACACCCTTCACAGTGTGATCGACTTTGTGTACTAACTCCTGGGTAAGGAGGACCCAAATGATGTGATAATGGTGGTACAGAGCGGCAACTGATGGAAAAATTCCTACCCAAGTTGCATGTTGAATATATGAGTAGCTGAATGTTTTTTACACTTGAATAAATACACAGTCTAACTTGTAAGTCACATGGTGGTAAGTCTCGAGCAAAAACACAGAGCCGTGACTCCTGGATACCTTTTGTTGTTGTAAGTCAATGAGTAGGGGCATGTGTCCAGTTCAGAGTCGTAAAACTTGCTCTTAGACCCTCCTTTATATAGTGTGTTTTGTGCCACTTGCAGTCACCTTCCTATTCAGCCCTGCCTACCTAGGATACACAAAACCCTGTCTGGGTCGGTGCTAGCACCGCCCCTGACAGGAAACCCTTTGTCCAAGCTCTCCTCGCTTGAAGGACTCCCAGCAGCAGGAGGTCAGACTTGTGTCTGTGGTGGCAGCATCCATTTTGTGATGCTGAGGCTCGAGTTAACTTTAACCGGGGTTCACAGTTACATACATGTCGTGTCCCTCTAGAAGGGTGGAATGCTAACCCCGTCGCCAGAATTGGCGAGGGGTTAGTATTCCAATTCGTATGACACCTTACTCGGCATGTTTTTTGATAAAGCGATACCCAAGATAGCAAATAACCGCGAGGATTATAATACTCTTAAGAGTCTATGGTACGCGTTATCATAGAACAGCTATTAGGACTTGGTTCCGCAAGCTGCAGATGGGCTCAGCTCATGCCAGAGCACCATCTCACATAATTTCCAGCACTCTGCCTTCAGGATCTTTAAGGCCTGCCATAGGAGTGACTGATAGGAATACATGTGTCTATTTTAGAGTTAGATATAGGTATACTATATCTACAGCAAAGGGTGATTACACCACTTTGCCCCAGCTGTCGTGCAGCCAGTTGTGTCGGATTTAGATGGCCAGCCAGGGGTGGCATAATACATGCTGCAGCCCCTGGTAGGCCCTGGGTACACCTATGCCCTGAGTTACAGGGTCTGATAAGGTGGCCCAGTACCAATTGGTAAATGCACCTAAGGTACACATGTCAATTTAGTGAGAGAACAGCAAGGCTGTGGGTCTGATTAGCAGGCCCACAGCCAGAGAAGTTGTAAACCAGTGAAGCAAAAAGCAAAAATCTGGGGTGATCATAGGATTGCAGACCCTACTCTCCTACACCTTCCGTATCCTGAAGAGGTTTAAAATACTTTTTCAAGTGCCTCTTCACCCAATCTTGTTTTCTGGAACCTTCTCCTTGTTACATTTTTTATCACCCAACTCCTCATAATCCTGCATCTCTCTGACTTTTAGAGGCTTTACAGATGAAGACCGTACGTATTTTCACTCTGAGCTGAGGTGATCAAAGACAAAACCAGCTAAAGGCCATACCATGACATACTGGTGATGACTGACTCAAGCATACCTTCCACCATGTTATGGTTCTTTTAAATGATTTTCTCTTACCTTATAAGCCAGATATAGCATCACCTAAAATGCCTAGAACCCATCATCATCTTTAGCATTTTCATGACCCTTTGAAAACACTGAAGCTATTCTACCATTGATATGCAGATGACAAGAACATTTACCATACGGTCCTTCAATGTGATTAAAGATATTTCAAACAACCACCGTCTGCAGGAGCAATAGACAGGAAAAAGCAAAACACAACTCTATGATTTGAAAACCTAAATCTAGTCCTAAGCCCCCAAAACCTTTTACAATCACTATCAACAACTGTTGCAACAACTCCTATTTTTAGTCGACCAACATGCTACATTTTTCATCTCCATCAAAAACCTGGGTGTTCCCCTGGGCAGTTCCAATTCTCAACTTTGGCTACCTCTAGAAGTTATAACTATCATCATAGCTTTGCTGCCCTTCATTGCTTCACCAATTTGAGGACAGGAGAAACAGGATGCAAACCAAAGGGGACAGCTTGTGAGAAGGAATGGCTGCCTTTCTTAAGGTGTAAAATTAGCTATTTTGAAGTGATTTAATCTTCGTGTATCTCCAGGTCTTCGCGCATCCTGTGCTTTGATTGAGACTTGTGAAGCCAGTCTAGTAATACCACTTTGCAAAATCATGCACCACAGAAGTATAATCTTCTTGTACAGGAGAAAACATTGCCTTTCTATGACGAGTCACTATTTTCAGATGAAGTGCCAAGTTCTAGGGTACTTCTATGAGGCGACTAAGCTGCTCCTCCTATTCACTGGCTCCACAGCCTTGCCAAATACAACCTTGTTGTGCAAAAACCTTCAAGCTTTTCCACCATCAGCAAAGCTTACTTCACTCTCTTAGGCTACAAAGGATTGAGAAGTTAAAGAGTAGCTCAAACCTGTTAGTGTAAAGCTTAGAACTAGATACAATATAATAGTTATCACAAATGCGTCCAAGATATTACGCAAAGTCTACGTTTTTGTATGTATACGAAGAACATAATACTGAAAATGCACAGATTCAGGAACATTTCGAATACAAACCAAAGAAATAAAATTGCGCAACTCAGCCAAGCAACAAAATCAAGCACCTGAAACAAAAGTAGTGACTCTGGGAAACCATGAAAGGCTCAGTAGATATTGTTGCCAATCCACACCCAAGCAGATGGAGCTAAACCCCATGCCTTTTGGTCCGCTAACCAGACCGGCCTCAATCACAGTGGGCCTCTTGTTGACATCAGAATATCCGATCCTGCAGGAATTTCAAGCCCTCCTTATTATTATTATCATTATTAATTTATATAGCACTGAATCACCCCAAAGGGGTATCTCTGTGCTTAGGTCGAAGTGCTGTAGCCAGATCCGAGGGGGTTAAATGAGATGAGTTTTTAAAAGCTTCCTGAACTGAGAGGCTCTGGCAGTTGCGAAGCTGGAGAGGCAGCTCATTCCAGAAAGCAGGGGCAAGGTGTGAGAAAGTTTTGCCACCATTGTGTGCTTTTTTATTCTGGGGGTGAAGAGGAGGAGCTTGGAGCCCGATCTCAGAGGCCGTGAGGGGGTATACTTGATAAGTTTAGCTAGGAAGGCCCCTGTTCATTAAGAGCTTTAAAAACAGTGCAACCTATCTTAAATTTCACCCGCTTCCTCACAGGGAGCCAGTGAAGTTTTTTGAGGAGGGGAATGGAAGCCGTTCTAGGTGGGGCGTTAGCTACTTGATGGGCCGCCGTGTTCTGCACAACTTGTAGCTTGTTTAAGGAGGTTTCGTTGGCTGATGCTAACAGTGAGTTACAATTGTCCAGTCAACTTAGTACTAGAGCTTGCATCAATGTTTTTTTGGTGGGGTAAGACAGCAGGGGGAAGATTATTCTAAGTAAACTGAGTGTGTAGGAGCAGGTGCAAGCAGTAGTAGTGGTGTGTGTGTCAAGTGTGAGGTTTTGGTTGATCCGAATGCCTCAATTTTTGACAACTTCCTTAGGGGACCTGGGTTTACCCAGCTCCTCAAGACACCACCTAGGGATCAAGCTTATAGCTTCTCCTCCAAACAACATGATCTCTCTATTTCTCGGCATTCAATTGGAAGAACTTAGTCCTCATCCAGGCAGCAATAGTCTTCATGCCTTCAGAAAAGATTAGTTGTCAGGCCTGCGTTCATTAAAGGTGAGGAGGAGCTGGGTGTCGTCTGCGTATGAGATGGGATTAAACCCTAAATTGCTCATGAGTTTAGCCAAGGGGGTAACATAGATGCTAAAAAGAATGGGGCTCAAACTAAGGAAGTCCTTCATCCGCTTCAGTGCAAGCCCATGTACTCCAATGTCCTGAAGTCTCTCCAGCAGGATCTGGTGTGAGATGGTATCAAATGCTGCAGACAGGTCAAGCAGAACCAACAGTGCCGCCTGGTCCAGGGCCATTCTGATGTTATCAGTTACCTCAATTAGAGCAGATTCGGTACTGTGTTTCGCCCCGAAGCCTGACTGGGAGACTTCAAGGCAGTGAAAGGATTTGATGAAGTCAGACAGATGTCGGTTTCTGTGTTATTCAATAAGCTTGCTCTGAAGGGGGAGCAGAGATGTGGGACGATAATTTGAAAGCACAGTTGTGGAGATATTGAGGTTTTTATGGATAGGAACAATTTGAGCAGCTTTCCATTCTAGGAGTAGTCTACCTGTACTCAAGGAGCTATTAAGAATGGAACAGATGGGTGAGGCTAGTTGTGCGGAGAATCTAGATGAAATTTTTGCAGGAATGATATCAAAGGGAGAACCAGATTTAGTTTTGGTGAGAAAAGATTCAACCACTATTGGAGTGAGAGGGGGAAAGCAGTGGAGCTGCAAGATATTGTTAAGGGAGTCAGGATATCCTGCTGTAGAATGGGAAGAAATTACATTGGACGAGATAATTTTCTGGTAGATGTCTTCAATTTTTTGGGTGAAAAAGAAAGCTATATTGTCGCACAGTGGCTGTGACGGAGACTCCTCAGGTTCACAGGCTCTGGGATTCGTGTAGGATTTTAGGATCTGAAAGAGGATTCTAGAGTTGCTCCCAGCTTGCTCCAGTTGAAGAGTAATGTGTAACTTGCGGGCGGATGTAATGTTTTTACGGTAGGAGGACAGTGTAGCTTTATATCTCTCCTTATCTTGCCCACTGTGAGAGAGTTGCCATATCTGCTCTAGTTTTTTGCATAGACTCTTTTCAGTTCATAAGGCTGGAGAATACCAGCTAGTGAGAGTGGGTTTAGGAGAGTGGGTCTTTGGCTTCACGGGGGCTACTTTATCAATAGTGTCTAAGAAGGTGGAGGTGAATTGGGCTTGTTGCTCTTCTACACTATAGGTGTTAGTGTCGATGTCCCAGGAACAAAAAGGGGACAGGAGTTTAGTTTTTCAGGTTTCAGTTTATGCCAAGGTCTGTACCAGTGTTTGGTGTGAGGAGTGGAGGTGGGAAGGTTTCTAGGACTCATAAGTTGGTAATTCACAAAAGAGTGGTCTGACCAAATCAGAGGGCACGTTTCCCCGCAGAGGATATTCGTGAAGTTAGATAGGATGAGATCTAAAGTGAGCCCAGCCACCTGGGTAGGATCGTTGTTAATCTTCAAGAGACCAGTAGTGGGCAGGTCTTTTAGAAAAGCTGTGGCGTCATGGTTGAGGTCATCTTCACCATGAATTTTGAAATCCCCCAGAAGTAGGAAGTTACGGGTGGAGATAACACGCGGGGAGATAAGTTCCAACAATTGGCTAGTAAATCCTAGTTGTGGGCCTGGGGGTCTATAAACAAGAGCCCCCTTCCAACTATGTTGGGGATGTAAGTCAAGTCTAAAGACAAGGCATTCTATTACGTCAGTGCATAGCTGGTCTAAGATGGAAATGAATATAGATTCTGTTGGAGTTTTTCATATTAAATGTGGAACACACTTCAAGGAGGAAATCGTAATGCACATATATTTTGTGTGCATCCACTGTCTGGTTGCTGAAAGCTCAGCTTTTGTTCTACAGAACTTATGTTTCGGAGTTTGTTGGGGGTAGGTGGACTGCCTTAAACTGGATTTTAATGTTAGATTTGGGCAGATACCATAATTACCATACTACAGGACTCCCACACACACCCCAATCCTAAAGTTTGGCGTCGCAGAAGAATTTGGCAATGTTGAAAATGCCCAAAGGTACGGTTAGCCCCAGGAACTTTTACCAAATTGGTTAGGGAGTCCCCAGGGGTCTTACCCACACACTAGCCCGTGCTAGGTATATATGTGGCTATTCCAGGCATCCATTTCAGAACACTTCTATACCTGTAAAAGAGCAAAAGAGTACTGGTCCTGATTTCTGTCATATAAGAGGAGCCCTGATGATAGGACATACTCTCCCCCATGTACACAGACCAAAGAAGTGGACTCTAAGGGTTATGAGGCTCACCTTATAATAACCTACAGGGACACAACAAACTACAAGATGCTTTTCCTGCAACTGCCTAGCTGACCAGCGGCAAGTAATCCTGGAATGGACCCTCCTGTGTCCTCTACCTGACACCCTGTGAGTCTCCAAGTGCCTCATCTGAGGTCCTGGGGCTTTAAAAATGTATTCCTGTTGTGGATTGGGACAAGTCAGAAGACAAAGCACAGGATGAACCTGGCTGGTGTATCTGATGTATGCTCCATGGCAGTCATTGTCAAATTCAGCCTGAGTCCTGTTCTACTGCAACCATTGACTATCATTGTCACTTTGTGCTTCATGGCATTATTTTTACTCATACTTGAAAAAATCATCTCTGGTTCGGATTATTAGATTTCAATCATTGTGGTGTAATTTTGTTTACTAAATGCATCTCTATTTTCAAATTCATTTTGGGATTTTCTTATTGTGATTTACTAATGTGTTAGTAATGCACACATATTTTACACATTGCTTCTAAGTTAAGCCTGCCTGCTCCATAGCTAACAGGGGGTTGAGCTCAGGTTAATTTAGTGACTTCTACAAGTTCACCTTGACAATGATCTACCCATCTCATCTAATACTCCAATTTCTTACAAAAAATATTTGAGACCAGCTAGTATCTTGCTACTGCCCCCTACAGTAGCTCTGACTATATTCTTTGCAATCATTAGAAGATCTCGATCTTTAGGAAAATTACGACAAATACAGTTTGAAGATTGCAAATTGTGGGGCAAGATTCTAGCACAGGGTCTCAATGTTCACAGTAAAATGCCATTTGCCTTGGAATGCTGCTTTGTCTCCCAGTTTGGGGTGCGGTTTGGAGTACATTAATGTTTCTATGGCAATTTCCAAACGATAGAAAAATGGATATTTCATGATGAAAAGGAGTTTACAATTCGAGATTATGCACCTCACTGCTCTCCTTCAGCAGAAAGATAAATCCTGGCTGTTCTGACTCCTTCTGATTTGGCAGACGCTCTTTTGTTGCTAAAGTGCCGAGAAACCCCGAGTGGGTAGCTGTTCCTTCTTTACAAGTGTTGAACTAAATAAATAAATAAGTACAGTGGGAGGGAGCGGGGTTAGTTGCTTTTTTTTGCGTATTGTTGTACTGTTTGTCAAAAAGCTAAATTACTGATGTGTCATTTACCAAGCAGCCCAAGGTACAGGCGAGATAGCCGATTATATTCAGTTGAGACATTGATATCGGTTTTGCCTGGATATATCCAGGTTTTATACACCTGTACGGCAATAAAAAATTGTACCAAACAAAATGATGCAAAGGAGCGCGTGGAACCGGGTAAATCACTACATGTCTTCGTGGACAGACCTTGTTACTAAATGGGGGAAGCCAGTTGTCTGACCCTTTGTACCCGTTTGTCCTGTGCCACAATTTGTCCAACGGACACAAAATAGTACCACAGGGGACCTCTGAGATTTGGGATGTGGCTAACATACAAGCCAGAGGGTTCCCGATGCCCTCCACAGCAACGTAGGGGCAATGGAGTCTCCCACACCCGCCCAGGTGCAGCTCAGACACACTTGGGCCAACAACCAATCTTCTGAGGGCCTGCACTCAATACCACATCAAAGAAGACTTATGGGTGGCAACACAGGTAGAAGCAGGGGACGCACCCACAAAGATTAAAGCAAACAAAACACTGACAGAACTACTACTGTACTATTCAGTTTAAATTAGAATTTTTTCAATAATACACTGCTCACATTCGATAAAACAATTTTAAAAAATTGAAAATGGAACCATCACACAAAAAAATCATAATTGTCAACTAATGAATTTCTCATAAAGGTCGCGAAAAGCTGGCTCTTCCTCAGAGAGCTCAAAGTTAGGCAATGCCATGTGTGATCTGTGGCATTATTAAATCCGCAGCGTTACCAGGCGTGACCAGCAACACAAAAAATAAATCAGAATTAAATGACCACCAAAGCAACATATAAGAACTATTAAAATGATATTGTGTCTGAGGTTGCTTCAGTTTTATAAGCCTCCTAGCAAAATGTCCTCACCCTTTATTGGCGTCGCCACCTACACAAAGCTGTCAATGACCTAATTCAATTTTTCAATAATATTTCCATCAAATAATGTTTCCAAATTCTCTCTAAAGCATTACACAATTCCATCTAACCAGCACTACCGCTGTGCACTAATGTTAACTTCTAGAATACCTACTTGCCAAATCTCAGCTTCTCAGATTGTTTTTGGAAACAACTTTTAAATCTCTCTTTGGTACTTAAATTCATGCCAAACTGCAGTGTGACTAATCTCGTTTAATCTTCTTGAAAACTCAGATTGGGCGTTTTCCGCAAAAAACCTTTGAAGCCTTCTATGGAGCACTCAGAGTGACTTCAAGTCTATGAAAGATTAGTTTTCTGTAAAGAGGCTCAGTGCTTTATCCATACTAATATAATAAAGAGAGAGCCCAAACCTTTGAGGCGGATAATCTCAGGAACCACAGCACCAATCACAACACCCAATACAGCGTTGGAAAGGGCAGTTGCAGCAGAAGGACATAGGCTATGCAGACGCCCACCATATACAAAAGAACCGTGCCAGCAAAGTAGTCCCTTGTGGGCGTGTCTGGGTTGTGCTGGGCGCGTGTGCTGGGGGCGTGTGGTACGTTCCGCCCTTCATGCCATGTCTCATATCGTGTGCTAATCCCACCCTGCTCCCTTTAAATACCCCTGCACCCCATAATCATAACCCACCCTTACTCCTTAAAATACCCCAACACCCTTAAACACTAACCCATCTTAACCCTATAAATATACCCTGTACCCCAACACCCAAACCTATCCCTAAACCCTAAAAATACCCCTGTACCCCCAAACCTAACCCTGAACCCTAAAAATACCACTGTACCCCAAAACCCAAACCTACCCCTGAACCCTAAAATACCCCTGTACCCCAAAAACCCAAACCAAGCCCTGAACCCTTAAAATACCCCTGTACCCCCAAACCTACCCCTAAAAATACCCCTGTACACCCAAACCTACCCCTGAACCCTAAAAATATCCCTGTACCCCAAAACCCAAACCTACCCCTGAACCCTAAAATAACCCTGTACCCCCAAAACCTAGCCCTGAATGCTAAAAATACTCCTGTACCCCAAAACCCAAACAGAGCCCTGAACCCTTAAAATACCCCGTACCCCAAAACTCAAACCTACCCCTGAACCCTAAAAATACCCCTATTCCCAAAAACCCTAACCTAGCCCTGCACCCTAAAAATACACCTGTACCCCAAAACCCAGACCTATCCCTAAACCCTAAAACTACCCCTGTACCCCATAACCCAAAACTATATCTGAAACCTTAAAATACCCAAACACCCCAAAACACATACCCCTATAACCATACTTACCTTATCCAAACATTTAAAAAAACATGCTTTTACCATTCATGCATTTACAACGAATTTCGAAAAACGGGGTAAAAGCATATAAAATGTAATGCCATGCGTTATAATGGCATTGCGGAGTCATGGTACTTTCGTAATGAAAGTATGCGGAAAAAAAGTTGCGGAATAATGGGTGTTTACCCTCCCCCGGTAAGTACATTGATGGCACGGCGGCCCACATCTCTAGCAACATACTCATATTTTTTTCACCACCCATTTGAAAAATGCACAGGTCTCTCTCATTGATGGCCAGCACCGACATAGACTTTTAGACACACCCCCCGCCACAATTTCTAGAATTGCGAACTTTAGAGCTGGGGAGCTACCTTCGAATCTCGGCATCAGCTCAACATCCTGTGATTCCAGGCAAATCGCTTTGTCTCCCCGTGCCTACCACAAATGACTGTGTTCTTCTGTAATGTAAATTGTGCTCATGCCATGTTGTCGAGTTCGCGCTATATAATATTGCAAGGAAAAACTAAAGTAGGGAAACTCGAATTCACACACTACTGAACGCGCACTCTGAAGTGCATCAGCAGTGTACTGTGAAGCGGAGCGTTTCACAGGCCTGTCACAGATAAGAAATGCTATCAAAACAAAATCCTACAAAACAATATACTACTAACGGGCAGCAATTCATACCCAGACAACGTCGGGACGGGCTGCTAGTTTCCACGTGATAATGCACGTCTTCGCATATCCAAGCAGAGATGTAGGGTGATAAATGCATTTCACTCGAGGTAGCTGTAGGAAAGTAGGATATGCTTTCATGGTTGCTCCCACTTTTTGCTGGTGTCATTCTGTTTTTCTGACTAGTCTTACTGGGATCCTGCTAATGAGGACCCCAGTCACTGTGTTATCCCCCTAAATTGGACTTGGTAAGTACTTTTGGGACCTTCCTAACTGGCTACTGGTGTACCCTTGTAAGTCCCTAGTATATGGCACTAAGGTACTAAGGGCATAGGAACACCAGGGGTCTCCCATGGGCTGCAGCACGTATTATGCCACCCATGAGAGACCACTCAAACTGTGACTACAGGTCTGCCATTGCAGCCTGTGTGAGTTGGTTTTAGCCCCACTTACCACGATATACGTTTCCTTATATCTGAGGTCAATGCACTTAAAACCTTTAAGTCACCCCTAACGTAAGCCTTTCAATCCTGAAGGCAGTGCTTGGTTATAAGTGTGAGGGTGCCCTACATGAGCAGGAAATATGCGCCTATGAGTTATGTATATATGGGAACTATAGACCTATATCAGGCTGGAAAGGTTTTATTGTATATAACAGTGATTGTGCCTATGTCACTATACCTTTACCCTGTTCCTCACTCACCAATTCACCTCTATTATCCAAATACCTTCCCTTTTTCTTCTATCACATTGTGAGCACTGTAAATACTACATGCACTATGAATTTATTTAAACGGATACATGCAGTAACATTAATGCGTTGAGTCATAATTGCATTTAATGAATGTATCACCCATGGAAATTAAATTTCCATTTTTTCTGTTGAACAGAATCAGAATCGTGTGTGGTGAATTGTTTGTCTCTATATGTTTAACTTAGAAGAACTACCACAACCATTTTTTGAAAGTACTGTACTATTGACCCAGGACGGGTAGTTTTATGGGTTTTACCCCATTAAAACTTAACTCTCCAGGCCTGTGGGCATCAAAGACATCCGAAGTAATCTCTCTTGGAGTGACGGAGTCACTCCCCTGTATCTGCAGGCACCGCAACTAAGCTGACCAGTCTGCTGCTCCTGATGTCCTACCAACTCCAAAAGTCTCTACCACACAGGTGGTAGTTCTGCAAGTCCATAGAGGCCTGCACTGTCTTCTCCACAAGTTTAAAGCCAGTATCCTTTGTCAGAACCACTGGAGTAGTACCCCTGTGAACGGTGTCCACTTGCTGTTGCCAAGGTTTGTTGACTCTCTTCTCTAGCGATCTTCAGGCTCCAAGAAGCTCCAGCCTCCAGCATCTCCTGCTACCAAGATCTTAGTCCTCACCTCATCCTTTGCACTGTGGGCATGCATTCTTGGTGAGCTGCTCAAAGGTTTCTTGCAACTCCTGTCTCTTGAGGGTCTTCTTTGGCTCCAGTGGGCCCCCCTGCTTGCTCAGGGCCTGCTCGGACTCTCCTGTGTTTGGTGAGTCCCTTAGACCTTGCTGGTCCTGACAGTGCACCTTCTTTGTTTTACTCCTCTGTTGCTGCTGCCAAGGCTTTTTGGTGCTCCCGCCGGACACCGACACCCTGGCTCTCAGCTTATGATGTGGGACAGCTTGTGAATGGTCTTGTCTTCTACAGTGACACCTGATCCTCACAGCTGCAGCGAAAAGTTCACCGTCAACTCTCCTGCATCTTTGTTCATCTGTGGTCATTGGTCTTCCGTGCCTCCTAGTCACTCCTGAGGGGCATAGACTCTGTCCTCTTTGCTTGCAGGCACTCCTCTTCAAGAATCCACCCTTGGATTCCAACGGACTCTTTCACCTTCTTTGCCAGCGGCATCTTCACTGAAGTCCTGCATTGTGATCTACAGCGGTTTCCAATGTCATTTCACACCTATGCACCCAGCTTCCCTGGAGTAGGTATCCTGGTTCCTGGGGTATCCACTGGTGAAGTGACTCTCCAACCTTCTGTCTTCCACAGGGTTTCTTCAAGGTCCTCTGGTAAGGGTCCTTCTTGAAAACTGGAACCGCGACTTCTTCATTGACTTGTATTGAGCACAGTCATGTTTTCTCTTCGCACATGGCCTCTGTGGGGTTCGTGGGTACTTACCTTGGGTGGTTCCTTGGATTCCCAGCTCTTCTAAGTCTTCAGAGTTCAATCTCGAATTTGGTTGCAGTTCCCATCCGCTTTATTAGTATATAGTTTGGTCTCACCCTAGACACCACTGTGTATTTGTGCTACTTACCTGTTCTATTATTGAAGTATTGTGTGTATTGTGATTATATCTCCAGGTAGGAGATATACCAATGTGTTAGTGAGTTTTTATAATAACTGGTAAAACAAGCTGTTTACACTCCTTCTAGACTAAGCCTAAAGGCTGCTTTCCACAGCTACCACTTAGAGAGCTTCCTGTGGTTGTCTAAGAGCACTAAACTTACCATGAGGGTAGTCTGGATTAGTGCAGGGTGCTTCACTTAAATATGGGTGCACCATAAACTAAGCCAACCTCCTAAAGTAGCAGCTATCTTAGCTATGACTATGTCCCAATCCTCATCGTACAAATATTGGGGCACAGTTTATTTTAAGTGCAAACTTTCTGTTAATGAGTACACTTAGCTTGTCTGCTCAATGTTACCACTGCTAAGTGTTATCACTTAGATCAATTGCACTTAAGAATGCACCTTAGCAATGCTCCTGTGGTCAGTGGTAGCAAAGGCATCTTGGCGCTCTGTATACAAATCATGGTCGTCCATGCAGCAGAGATCAGCAGTAGCAGAAAGACAGACTCGTGAGCTTCCTCAGAATATCAGGGCTTAGCCCTCACCTTGAAGAAACTGGCAGTACAGTGGGCCACCGCAGCAGGATGCACACAGGTCATCACTTCTCCCCGTTGCTGTGGCGCTCTGGTAGATATATTCAATGATGACAGGCAGTGGCCCTCTGACAGTGCTTAATTTGTGCCCGTGGTTTCTGGTGCTCCTCACTGGCACTGAAAATTTAATGCAGCCACTTATGACTGTCTGCCACATGGTAGTGTGTTGTTTGAGTAACTTAGAGATGAGAAGAACAACAGTATTCATTAATTCAATATACTTTATATGACTAACACCTGCCTCCCAAGACATTCTTATAGCTTTGGGGGCCTGGCATTGTCTGAATTATCACACTTGTAGGAATGTGATGATCAGTAGTTGTGTACGTATTGTCGCTGGCAGCGCAGGCAGGGGCAATGGGTGTTGCTATTCAGGGACCTCCTGACAAGGGCCCAGATTATTTATTTTTTACAAAACAAGCACTGTTCCGAATGTTCAAAACTAGAACCCTGTCAGGATGGGGCACACCTTATCTCCTCGAGAGGATGCTGATGAGAGCAAGCCCTGACCTTCCAAGAATGAATAAGGTACCACATTTTTACGAGGGAGATGATTTTTGTTTGGTTAGCTCTGATTAGAAACCTTGCATATTCCTTGCAGAGAGACACTTAGGACAAAGTAACCAGAATAAGAAAGAAGAGGTGAAAAAGTGAGCAACATCCTCCGTATATTTCCCATTCAACTTTCACACAAGATTTATGTGTTCCTCTAAAGGTAATCTAAATGTTCTAAGGTACTCCAAAGGTGAATTCCATCAACATCCTCTTCGAAAGTCCCCAATCATCATCTCAAACAATGTCCCTGAACAGACCCAGTCATTAAAGCAAATTAACAAATAGGGACCCTATTTACCAGACTTTCTGAGGCATTATACCCAGCTCATGAAGGCAGCTCTAGCCTCAATGGAGACAATGAACACAGTTATTTCACACTTTATCCCCTGGGTCATACTTATAGAGGTCTGGAGGTGTTGGGGAACAGACAGACTTGACAAAGGAGCTCTTAATCTTGCAGCCCTTAACAAGACCCTAGAGTCAGGGCATAGACACCCCTGATATTTTATGAGTTAATGACCTATGTTAACATATTTGATGGTCTAATGTATATCAACATCATTTTAGCTCTCACAGGAGAGTGGACATACCACACCAGGCCCTCAGCAAAGCGGGTTGATGGGTCATGAGCTCGGGTGGAGTTATGTTATGTTATGTTAGTAGTTTTCATAAGGCCCGCAGCTACCCCAGCCAAGAGGCGTCCCGGCGCCTGATCAGGTACCACAACAAAACAAATCGATGCTGGGAAGGAGAGGAAGGAATCAGTCAGCGATTGGGAACAAAAAAGTTTTTATGGCGCGCCTAAAGGAAGTAAGGCTGTTCAAGGCTCGAATATGGACAGGGAGAGAATTCCATAATCCTGCCGCTAATACTCGAAAGGAGCGACCTCCCATCCTACTCAGTCTAAACCGTGTATTGACCGCCAGATGGAGAGATTCCGATCTAAGAGACAGCGTAGGAACATAGGAGGAAAAAAGCTTAGCGAGGGCTGGAGGAGAGGAAAGCTTCAAGATTTTAAATGTCAGGCAGAGAGCCTTAAATTTAATTCTCTGTCTGACCGGCAGCCAGTGGAGAGAGGTCAAAACTGCAGAGACAGAGCACTGTCTAGGAAGGCCAACGATGGCTCGCGCCGCGGCATTCTGCACCCTTTGCAATCTAGTAGCCTCCGCCTGATTCACTCCGAGCAGCAGCGCACTTCCATAGTCCAGCCGAGAAAGAATGGAGGCTTGGACCACCAGTTGCCGAGTAGGGGGGTCGAAAAATTTGAGGACCGGTCTCAGCCCTCGCAGAATACCATAACAGGTAGCTGCAACCTTCTTCGTGTGGCTGGTGAAGGAGAGTGTAGGATCCAGCCAGACCCCCAAGTTCTTAACTTCGGCAGCTGGGATGGGAGTCACCCCCAATTCTGGAGGCCACCACTGGTCTCCCCAGAGCTCCGCCTGCTTTCCTAAGATCAGGACCTCGGTTTTTTTGGCATTTAACTGCAAACAATTAGTTCGCATCCAATTTGCCACGGCGATGAGTCCTGCACGGAATCTGGGAGCGTTCACCTCGGGATCACCGCTGAGTGTCACCGCCAGCTGCGTGTCTTCGGCATACGATGTCATGGTTAGGCCCCATTGTCTGACGACTGCAGCCAGCGGTTTCACATATAGGTTGAACAAAGTGGGGCTCAACGCAGAGCCCTGCGGAACCCCCAGCCCCAGTGGATGGAAAGAGGACTGACTCGGTGGAATAGCCACTTTAAAAAACCGGTCCGAGAGGAAAGAGCGAAACCATTGGAGAGCAGTCCCCTCAATTCCCACTCCCTCCAAGCGCCGGATCAGAATGTCATGAGACACCGTGTCAAACGCGGCGCTCAAATCTAACAGGAGGAGCGCCGCTGTCTGCCCAGCATCCAGCACCGTTCGCAAGTGCTCGGTCATAAAGAGCAATGCAGTTTCGGTGCTGTGTTGTGCACGAAAACCATTCTGGCTCTGGTCTAGAATGTTATTTCGAGAAAGGTGGGCGGACAAGATGGAGTTCACGTGTGCCTCAGTAACCTTGGCGGTCCAGGGCAGGAGGGAGATGGGGCGGTAGTTTTCTGGTAGTAGGGGGTCAAGGTTAGGCTTCTTTAAAATTGGGCTGACCACTGCCTGCTTCCAGGAAGAAAGGACCTCACCCGATGTGAGCGATAGATTGATCTGATCCAGTATAGGCTCACGACATAGGGGAGGAAGAAGTCTGAATAACTCTGGCTTCAGCGGATCTAATGGAGAGCCGGATTTAATTTTGAGGCTCAGAGTATCGAAGACCTCGTCAGACATTACTGGCAGGGAGGACAGAGTTTCATGAACCGTAGCCATCACACCAGTTTGCTAAGCATCGGGCACAGATGACGTAAATCCTCGGTAGATCGCCTGCACTTTCTCCACGAAAAAGGATGCCAGACTTTCACAGTGAGAGTCCGTGCAGATTTCCACCGAGGTGGCCCGTTTCCCCATAAGGTCTTTGAGAACCTTAAAGATTAATTTAGACGGGTTGGGGCTATTCTGAAACTCGAAAGCATAGTGTGCGGCCCGGATTTGACAGATTGCCCTGTGATAGATCTTAAGCTGGGCAAAATACAAAGATTTCAAGGTGGGATCAAAGGATTTCCTCCACGCCCTCTCAGCTTGCCGGCACGTTCTCTTAAGCTCGGCAAGAGTATCATTATACCATGGGCTGGGAACTTTAGCATGGCATTTCGACCAGCGCATCGGTATAAGAGAGTCAAGGGCAGCTAGGACCCAGTTACGAAACTGCTCGTATCCTTGTTCCACATTCAGCAGATTGCCCAGGGGCTGCGCCTCCAAGATCTTATAAAACTCCTCCAGTTTGAGCTTATGCCAATTTCTTTTAAGGATCAGTCTGTCCACAGGTTTAAATTGTGGGTCATCTATAGGACATGAAACTTTAACCAGCAGATGATCAGTCCAGCCTACCACCATCGGGTCAGAGACCCTAGCCCGCTCCAGTGTGGTAAAGAAGGGGTCAAGGATATGACCTCCTGTGTGGGTAGGGGAGGTAACTAGTTGGACCATTTGCATGGCTTCAAGGTCCGCTAGCAAGGTATTAATAGGTGCTAATGACCCCTGATCAAAATGGATATTGAGGTCGCCTACGATGTTAAAATTAGCACATCTCGGAGCTAAAGAGCTGACCACGTCAGCAAGAGCGGCCTTGAAGACAGTGTCGTTCCCTGGCGGGCGGTAGATAAGCATACCGCTAAGTGTAAACTGATGACTGAAGGCTACCTTAAAAGAAGCGCTCTCACACGCTGGTAAGTCGAGAGCTTTCCATTCAGCCGGGAAGCAGGATTTTATCACCATATCTATGCCACCCCCTCTAGAGGTGCGGTTAAGAGTGAACACTGTGTAGTTGGAAGGGAATGCCAGATTGATTATAGCAGTGTCCGCATCCTGAAGCCAAGTCTCAGTGAGGAAGATGAGGTCAGGAGAGTCCTTTTCGATCATGTCACGTAAGGACTGATGGTGCTTGACCAATGATCTCACGTTCAGACTCCAGATGCTAAGTACACGCTCAGAGATATTAGTACGTGTATTTGGGGCATTCCTTTCCACAGAGCGCACCCCAGACGGGGTATCAAGTGACAAACTGCCACAGGTACAGACATAAGGACCCGACAACGGGTGCACAGGATCATGAACACATACCGTGAGCCTCTCTCTAATAGAAAGCAGAGCGGCGCGATTGCACCTGAACGTCAAGGTATTCTGCATGATGGTATGATGACTAAATGCCAGAGTCCAGGCCCCGCTCACGCTTCCTATACGCGGACGAGCACAGACGGGCAGGACTCTGGCACGACTCCGGCTAAGCGACGGTGTCCCGCTGCGCGGGAAAGGACGACTTTAAGTAGGCGTCGCAATGAAGAGCTCGAGCGTCGGGACGCCCCAAGATGGCGCCCACCTAAATTTCCACTAACCCAAGCCAAGATGGCGCCCACAAGAGTCCAACCCCGGGACCCGGACCCGCCAAACGGCGGTGCGCTTTCCAGAAATTAAGTGCAGGTAAGGGGACGAGTACCCAGGCAGAATAGTAGTAAAAACAAGGGAGAATCCAAGCAAAATAACGAAAATACAAAACTGGTAATTTTAAAAACACAGCGCACTGGCAGCGCGACCTGCGTTAATGCAGCACCTAATCTGGAGTCCGGTTCAGAGTCTGACCTATCCTTGGGAACTCCTGGGGTACCCCAATGGAGCAGCGGTTTTTCAGTTTGGGGTTGCATTGGGTTTAGGGGACCCTGCAAACTGAGTAAAAAAAAAAAAAAGAACTTGAGTCACAGTAGAAAACTGCTGATGTGGCACACCTGCCTTTACACAAGTAATGCTCAAGTGCAACATTCAATAAAAAGGAAACCAGAACACTTCCTTTGAAATGAATTTTATCACCTGGGTCAAACAGACTGTTCTTGAAGCTATTCGTTTTCTTAGAGACCCAGTGCTTAATTTGAGCCGGTAGTTTCCGGTGCTTGACACCAGCATTTACTTGCCAATATCTGCACTTATGGCAAAGATGAGACGTTTAACAGTTGATTATTATATGACATTTACATTTTTTTTAAAAACATTTTTTATACAAATTAAGCCCCGAAGAGACCGCTTTGCACTTCTTGTTGCCCACCGGACTAGGAAATGTCAGTGAAGGTCAGAGCCTCTCTGCACAAAGCAACCCCACCCCCGCCCCATGTATGATACATACAGGACTCTGAAAAATATGAAGAGCAAAAGTACCACTGAGAAAGACACTGGTCCTGCAGATATGGCTGAAAGTGCATAGAAGAGCTGGCGATGTGCCCACCCAGAGATGGAATGACCACACCTGATCAGGCTGAAGACACTATCCCTGAGAAGAAACTGATGTTGATACCCAACTTTCACCTTATATGAAGCAAGCACTACTAAACGTAGATTAATATTAAAAAAAATAAAACCCAAAGCAGAGAAATTGTATTAGCATCTAAAAGTCGGAGCCAATCAAACTTTTGGGAACCAGACGTAAAATAATTACAAACATGAGAAACAGGATTATTATGTTCAGACTAGATAGAAGTTGAACATTATCTGCAGACTGACTTAAGGGTGCAGAGTAGTCCCATAGCTGTAAAAGAAGTGGAAATGTATACATCAGTGCCACTGGAATTACGCAGCAGAGTAGGACCAAATTATGCGGCTGTGTGGACTAAATTATACTACTCCGAATAGGCAAATTATGCAGCCTTATGAACGCATTTTGGAGCAGCATTCATTAGTTTGTCATTTTGACACACATATGGGGGCTAAGGGTTTACCTCTGTAACAGTTTAACACCTAACACTCCAATCAGTAACGGAAAGGTGATCGGTTAACCTTTGCAAGGGCCTGTCACAGTGTGGCAACCCGTGTGAGCATTTTTAGTAACATTTGATCCATTTGAACTAAAAACTATTTTTTGTTCAAATCTGCTATTTGTGGCAAATGTGGGATTATGCACACAAGGCACTCGTGGCGTATTCACGTAATTCCAGTGGCCCTTATCAAGAAGATTCAGTGATGAAAAAAGTTTTTTTGTGACCAAACCCAGCTAGCCGTGAGCTGTGCTTCCATTATGGCCATCTCAGCGATGACCACAGCTGGATTACAGACTTCGAGTTGCAGATGTGTCTTGCTTCCCATGGAAAGCGTACAGTGCCCTGTACACCCCCGTGAGCCAACACATAGCCGTGGGCTATTATTGGCCACAGGAGCCAAGCTCAGGCGTGAATCTGCGGAGGAGATCAAACATGGGAGAACCACAAAACGTCACCCCTGGTTTTGTGGTTGTTTTGTTTATTAGTACAGGTGATGTCCTCTCGAGATCCCGGAGCCACAAAACGCAAACACAGATGTCAGACGATACAAGTCATGTGTGATGCCTCCAGCCAGCTGACCTTCCCAAAATAAAGCAAACAAAAAGCACACGTTCTAGTTCAACAGATCACTAGCTGTAGGCGACATGTCCCTTAAAATATGTACGGAAAACCAGAGGCCAGAGCCAGACCACAAAACCGTCTGAGGCAGCAATTAAACAAAGCGCCTGCAGCGGAATGGCGTCCAAAGCTAAAATTAAATATCTTCCGCTTAGGAGGATGTGTAACAGCAATTAAGGGCAATTACTGGTAGAAGGGCAGTGCACTTTAAACACCATGACGATTAGACAGACATTTCTGAAAGGCTAATGGATATCTTCTGCATATCTGTTTTAATTTTAAATTAGATTTACTTGGATGTACTTTTCTGTTGAGCTGTGTGCAGCACTCCTATGCTAGGACAACAAGTCACATAATTTTTTGTGTATTAACAATTCCTTTCCAGAAATAAAGCCAAAACTAGACTATAACAAGTTTTATTTAAATTATAATGCTAGACCAATGTTGTAATCAACAAGCATTATGGAACAGTACTGATCGTCTTCATGTGTAACAGTCAACTTGAAAGGCGGGCTTAGCATAGAGCCAGCCGCCATTATGGCGGTCGCTCCGGCCCCGCTAGCAAAGTGACGCTGGCCTGTGTCAGTAAGGTCATGGTTGGTGAGCATAGTTTGCGGTCCTTTGAGGGCATCGCCTTTTTGAAAGGTAATGCCCGAGGGGGAGACAGAGGGTCTCTCATAGAACTCCAAGGGGCAGTTTCAGTCAGTAGGTGGAAGGAGTGCGGGGGCCGGGGGCTCTGGGAGCCATGCTTCCAGTAGGTCATGGACCACCCCCGCATGCGCATGCGCTCAAGGGCGCAACAGCGCACAACCGGTACGTTGATTAGGTGCGGGGGCACTGCACTGGGAGCCACGCTTCCAGTAGGCCATGGGCCACCACGCACGCTCATGCACTCAAGGGCGCATACTGTCTAAGGGCCCCGTTTTATGGAGACAAGAGGATAAGGATCTGGGCTGCCAGTCATTGACCTTGCCGTAGGCTCTAAAGGGTTGCGCAGAAAGGAAATCATATTAATTTAGAATACTATAGGAATCCAGATGTATTCGAGAAATGTTAAGGTCAGCCTTTGAACAACTGTGCCTATCTGTATTTGGACATTCTGTGCATTGTATATAATGTATACCTCAATATCTGAATGTTTAAGTTTGTAATAAAATACCGCAGGGGGTCTACGACCCCTGATCCAAAGCAGTTGTGTTGTCTGACTTGTCTACCTTGGAGGGGAAGGGGGGTGGGTGAGGGGCCCACCCCATTTTGGGGATCATCTGCTCTTATGGGAGGGGTCTAGGCGGTACCAGTCCATAATGTTTTGTCGTTCCTAACAGGCCTTTCTCAGGTCTTTAAGTAATCCTTCACAGGAGCAATACTAGCAACTCCAGTGCGGGTGCACTTGTTGTATAGTCACACTGCGGACAAGGAGAATGGTTTGAAATGGAAGTTGAATGCATGTTACTTGTGAGAGAGTGTCACGCTGCATACGTTACTCCCTTTTCTGTCAGAGGAGAAAGGTGGTCAAGGAGCGACTGTGGGTCTGAGCGTGCATCAGCCATGCCAAGTGTCAGTGTGAGGCAGGACTTACTTTACAAGACAACTGGCCAGACTTAGAGCGACTGCGAGAAGAGTGCCCGTCCAGCGGCTGGCTTGCCTCCAAGTGCCAAAGTGAATGTCGAACCATCACTAAATTTGTTGCAGACACATTCATTGTGGGGTTAAAAAAAATGATAAAATTGTTTAGAAAAAAATAAATAATTGCTCAATATTTGAATTTCAGTTTGAAGCATTGGGTTGTGTTTGTCCAATGAGTGACATTTATTGTAAGTGAATGAATAAATGAAGATGTGTTGAGTACGCTGCTACACAAACGAGTGTCCCAGCGCTGGAACGCCCAAGGTCTGTCCACCACAACCACCCTTTTCAAGGCAAAAACATGGGGTTTTAGTGGCATCCGAAACTGGGATTCCTGGGAGATAGCCCTCTCAGAGTAGAGAATACATGTATATAGCTCTTGCTCTATCTATCTGTTTTATTTGATATGTGTAAATCCAAGTTGTTTCTGTTTTGTTAATTTGTTGATCCTCCATGTTGGGGAATTATTGTTTTATACCGTTACCATCTTCATACTCATGTGAAGCTCTCTGATACCTCTGGGTCTAGCCAGCGCTATATAAAACCTCTAAAATAAATAAATAAACACCATTGTGCCCTCCATGAAGTTATAATGAGGCGGCCAAAAATATATCACTTTATCATATGCAAAGAATATACGGCCAATAATATTGTTAAATGTAGAGAAACATTATTGACTAATAGGCCATATAAGAGTGACGTTTGTGAGGTGAATTATTTCACACTGCTGTCAAGTTAATCAATTAATGACTAAGGTGCTTTGAAGTAGAAAGATTTGCTTAGGATCGCGCAGATAGATCATGTGAGGAAGCTGGGACTTGAGCCCAGGTTTCCTGGTTTCACCTTATGCAGTGCAGCCTCTGGAAGAATGTCTCCTTCAGTCTCCTATTTGCCAACAAAGGGCCTTATTACGATGTCGGGCTGACTTATGTCCGCCAATACCGTTGTGGTCTGGGGACCACCCGACCTCCGGTTAGTGGTCCCGACACCGCAGTTACAATGCGACCTCATATGGTGCAGTCGCATCCTCCCATTTCTCTAGAGGAGCTTGTGCTGTGGCCATAAACTGGCCCTATCACAAGCTCCCATGGAGAAATGGTGGTTCCTGTTAATCCTGCACCGTGCGACAGACACCATAAGGCACCTACCACATGGTACAAGATTAACGGGGGCACTATCGGCCCACACCTGGAGGTTGCAGGGAGAAGGGGGCCCTGCTAGAAGTCCCCAAAGTTGCTTTCAACAGGCTTTCCAGGTTGGAAAGCCAGACAAGGAAAGCCTGTCGAAAACCGATGACATAATCCCGTCCTTAAGGCCTTGAGGCCTCCAACTAGCCGACGGGCTCCTTAAACCACTCGGAATCCAGCCAGAATGACAGTCTGGTTTCAACTTCGACGGCCTGCATTGTAATGCAGCAGTTGGAAGTAAAACCTACGATGTGACTCGGGAAAACCTCCGACCCGAGTCACATCGTAACGAGGCCCAAAGTGCTCAGTTCTTTTATTAGCTAAATTAGGACACTAAATTCAATAAATACAAACATCACATTAAGCCAACATACATTCACACTCTCTCTGCATGCACACACACACAAACAACATATAAAATACATAATGGGTAACTACATAATATGGGCCTATATTGCCATCAAGAAATTCTGGTAACACAAACCATGAGGCATTTGCCTTCGTGTAATGGCAATATAGTACCATATTACATGTTATGCATTTTTTTATTACTTGGTTTATTAATAGTCTTTAGTTCTCTTTAGACTTGTTTGGCCATCATTCATTTTATTTTTAGTATTCATTGTTTGCAGATAATGTCAATGTTTTGAGAAATGTGTGTTTTTTGTTGAGGAACAGATAATGTGCTAATATTTAAACGGGTTTCCATGGAACAAAGTGCATGAATACAAATTGCATTTTAAAGGTAAAGCAGCAGTGTAAGGAAATTAGCATGAGTCCTAAAATGTGCTTTTCTTTTGTAGCACTGACATAATAAAGTATGTTTAATAAAACTATAAATGGAAAAATGAAGTACATTGTGGGTTATTCTATTTCACTTTTTGCTGACTGGGTTCTGCTATAAAATGTTCATTTCACTACTGCGGAGGGTTTGTTAGATGCTTGCCTCAGGATTGTCCTCCCACCGTGAGATTGTCAGGTGTGCTGATTAATGCTGTGAAAATATTTTTTCCCTTGCACTGAAAATGCGATGTTAACCATCCATTATCTTTGTTTTGGAATGCTGCATTTCTTGCTAATGAAGTCAGCCTTCTGAATTACAGAAATTAATTCACAGTGAATATTACTTTGTTGTGAAATACGAGCTTTCAAACAAGTGGTAAATATTCAATAAGAAGTCATATCTATATATATATTATATATATATATTCACAAAAAAGGTTAAAGTGATGTTATAGTTAGGTTGATAGGTCGGTGCCAACAATATTTTGATGTAAAAAAAAAAAGAAAAAACACAGAAACTCACCAGTTATAGTTAGCAGAGCTAACTATAACTTACACCCAGTTATGCACTGCTTATGACCTCGCGTATTACATCACTGATGGCAATTTCTATGACATAATTTATGACATCTTAATTACTATATTTTTTTTCATGTAAAGAAATACTTTATTACCATACATAGAGCCAACCCCCGCTCTGGTCAGCCTTTCTCACTGCGCAGAAGGGGTTCGGTTCCAGTGCTTGGCCAACTGTCAGACCCTGCGGCCAACTCTTTGCAGTCAAGCAACTCCGTGCCGTGCACAGCCTTCAGCCATGTGAGGCATGGGCTTGGCCAGGCCCTGTGTCAAATCCCCCATAACCAATCCTCCCTGCCAGGGCAGGGAGTCACACAGCCCCCTCCCCAAGCCATTACTGGCACCGCGGACCCCATCCTCCAGGATCAAAACATATATTATTAGGGAATGGGGATGTGGAGTCCACCTCCCCGAGCTTTCAGAGGTCCCAGGGAAACCATCCCCCGGGGCCATATACATGAACATTAGGGGAGGGAGGCATTTGGACTCCTCTTCAATGGGCCCCGGGAATCAAATGCCCCCAGAGGCCATACTTGAACTAAAGGAAGGGGATACATGGCCCCCACTCCCCAAGTATAAGAGCCCATGGGGACCCCATCATCTGGGGTGAAATACTTTTACATTAGGGGATGGGTGCCTAGCGCATCCCCCCTAAAACCAAATGGGCTCGAGGATCCTATCCCGAGGTCTTTTTTAATCATAGGGGAAGAGGTCATGTGGCCCCCCCTACTCAAAACCAACTGAGCCTTGGGAACCTCCTTCCCCGGTGCCATATTTGAACTTTTGGGGAGGGAGGCACATGGCCCCCTTTCCCGAGCCCTGTTAAGAGGCCTTGGGGGGGATCACATCCCCTGGGACCAGATACCTTACTACTTGGTTGCGGGGGCAAGAGTCTGCCCTCTCAAAGCACAAATCGGCCCCCAGGGCCATATTTTAATTAAAGCCGTTGGCTGCATTGCCCCCCTTCCTGAGCCTTAAAAGGCTTTGGGGTACTCATCCTCTGAAATACAGAGGGGGCCGCATGGCACCCCTCCCCGAGTCTATTGTGGTCAGAAGAACCCATTCCTCGGGACGAAATTCAGTAAAAAAGGAGAAGGGGCCATATTAGGTCCCACAAAACCCCATCCCAAGAGCAATAAAAAATGGGAGGGACCTTATTAGGCCCCAGGGACCGAATCCCCAAGGCCAAATTCCAAAATTGAGAGGAGAGGTAGAGCGGCCCCACTCCTGGAGCTAACTTGGGCCGCTTTGTCTACCCAGGGCACCCATAAACCACAAGCTGGGGGCCGCAGGGGGAGCACCAGGAAGCTCCATGCATAGTAAGGGAGGGAGCATTGCTCCCACCTGGAGAGAGCAGCTGTCTTTGCATGCTCCCGCTGGGATGGAGCAATGTTGGTTTCCCTGCCCGCAGGGAAACAGAAGTCTGCTCCCACCCGGCAGGAGCATGTTTAAATCTCCTGCTGGCTGGGAGCAGACATGCCTTTCCTGCCCACATTGCTGCAGGCAGGGAAGACCTGTTTGCTTCCGTGTGGCGGTGGGTTTAAAAATGCTCTCGCCAGGCTGGAGCAAACACGTTTCCATGCCCAAATTGATGCAGGCAGGGAAACTACTCTGTGCCTGGCGTTAGCTCCCCAGGAAAGAGTACTTGAGCCAAGTTCTAGGGATGAGGTCTCCAGGGCCTACAAAGGAACGGGGAGGGGAGCCACGCATCCCCCACCGCTGTTTTCTCACAAGTCAGCACCTGGGGATGGTGTCCTAGTGGTCCCAAATTGTATTTTAAATGATAATGGCTTGCTGCCATTTTCTTTTTTTGCTGTGATCCCTCAGGCATCTCACAGGACCACGTCAAAAGCACCCATTTTTTTTCTTTTTTTACTTTGGCCCTGAGGGGTGGGTCCCTTCGGGTCCTCACCTAACAGGTCCTAGTGGGCAGGGTATCCATATTCTGCCTCCTTATATTATATAGAAAAATTATTATGTGCCAGCAATATTTTTCTCATGTTGCTTGAAGTCAATGAGAGCCTTGCTCCCACAGAAGTCTAACTCCCTCGAAAGAGAACCGGACCAA
Organism: Lissotriton vulgaris; assembly: GCF_964263255.1. NCBI lineage: Eukaryota > Metazoa > Chordata > Amphibia > Caudata > Salamandridae > Lissotriton > Lissotriton vulgaris. The sequence goes on along the minus strand of NW_028246011.1, from coordinate 83,533 downwards.
GGGGAAAAAATAAAACCTCCCAGGGCCATTCAGAAGGCTCTATTTAAAAAAAAAATGGGTTTGAGGGACTTTTGAGAGAGTCTCTTGAAATTAAGGTAAATCTAAACAGTATACAAACTTTTGTAACCTTAATTTCCTTACTACACTGATGTACACCGGACCACAAAAAGCACAATCTGTGGACCAAAATCTACCTTTGGCAGATTTTGTGGTAGCGAGCCGCGGCCCGTGGAGGGAGTTTGGGTGGGGCAAAAAGGCGGGGCAGGGGGGGGGGGGTGCTCAAAACCGGAATATGGATAATTGGAGGTAAGTAAACAACTTAATTAACAAAACGAATTTCGTAGCTTGCCCTGCATCGCATTTTGCTCAGTCCAACTTTGTTCAATATTTATATGCTTCTGTTGGCTGACTTGGTCCAGGAGTTTGGCCTTTCAGTGGTCTTGTATGCAGATGATACACAGCTGGTGGTCTTATTTACCTCAGGATCGAATACTGAATCCGATCAACTGGCGCCGTGTTTTGAAAAAGTGGTGGGGTGGATGACAAGCAGCTGTCTTAAGCTGAATGGGGACAAGACAGAGCTGATGATCCTTGGAAATAAAGCTGTCCCTAGGCCTCTGTCCAGCTGGCCAAGCAGTATGGGTAATCCACCAACCTCCAAGTCCTTCAATTAGGAACCTTTGATAGGAAATTAACAATGGAGGTTCAAGCAAAGAAACTAGCAGGGTCATGCTTTGGTTTGCTGACAATGCTCAGAAAGGTTCTGGAGCTGATTCCTAATCACGTAAGGAAAACAGTAATGCACACATTGGTTACCTCACGTCTTGATTATGGAAATTCCCTCTATTTAGGGGCCACAAAGTATGTTATTAAACAACTTCAAGTGGTGCATAATGCTGCAGCTAGACTCATGTGCAAGGTACCAATACAGGAGCCAGTGGGAAACCATCTGAAAGCGCTACACTGGTTGCTGATTGAGGCTAGAATTAAATTTATGGCACTTTGCCTTACACACAAAGCCCTAAATAAATAAGATCTCACTGTGAACGATTACTAAGAACTACTAGAATCAAGAGAGCGAGATGAGAAGGCAGATCTTTCTCGCATCTTGCTCCTAAATTCTGTAATTCAAATTTTAGAAAAAAGCTGAAGACGTTTTTTTTATCGGTAGCACTAATAATCTCTTACTCTCTCTGTACCATCTCTCAATTTCAGCGCAAGGAAGCCATCGGGTAGCTATGCGCTTTATAAATCCCATACATAGATACTGCCTTTCACAAATGCAGTTACTCACCCATTACCACTGAGCGACACAGCCATACGCACACTCACTCACCCTGTTGTAGATGATTCTAGGACTCTAGTAAATATTCCCGATTTCATGCCCTTATTGGTTATATCAAATCATACCCTTATATAGGCATAAGAATCATACCCATATTATTACATAGCCAATGCAGTCCAAATACGGCAAGGCTACTCCCATAGACTCCTGGAAAGCACAACGCGTTCTTAAACAAACCAAGCCTCCAGCAGCCCGGGAATCTCCCCTGCTACTGTATTGATATGTCCTAGAACTCCTGGAGTCCTGAAAGAACTGCGAGTTCTTAGTGACGTCTTATGTCCAACCTTACGTCAAACTCGGCACCTTCCAGGTATAAATATACCAGCATCTGCTTTAAGCAACACACGGTGGTTTGGAGCAGATCGGCTATCTACTTGCCCGACGCCCTGCTGATGCGAGTGCCGAAGGAAGCCGACCCTCCCTGCTGACGCACTAGGAGAGGTGCTGTCTTTTCTCCTGCGGAGAAATCCAGCTCCCGTGTTTCCATGTCACCCTCGCGGGTTGCTGGGAGATCGTGTCCTGAGAAAGAGATACAAGACCTCCTTCATTCTATAACCAAGGTACGGAGCTGATTAGACCCTTAGAGAATTCTTGATTCAGATTCTTGGCAAAAACGATAACTCATCTACTCCTTCCCTGTACTAGGCTTAGGTTAGGTACACCGGGGTAGGCGTATCTTAGAAGCACCAGTTGAGTACGTTTAGTCATTATTTTATCATTGTATGTATTTTATCCATTTTAAGTATCATATGGCTTAGAAACCATATAAATGCTTTTACAGTATTATTTCATAATACTCATTTTACTGTACACACTTTACTTTATGACAAGTATTGCAATTGTGGCAATTCACTTCTCTTGCATGAGAAAGAAGACTGCTCAATAAATAACCTTTTTATTGAAAACGCCCATCTCTCTATTTCTCTGCACTCCTGGTGAAACTAAGCATGCACGATTAACTGAGTAAAATAGCTATCTATTGTTTCCGCGACTCTGGAGATATACTCCTTATTCTGGGGGAGCAAAGTTGTCATGTTTATGCGGTTGTCAGAAACTAATCCCTTCTTGTATATTCAGGAAAGTTAGCACCTTCTTGTTTACTCGAGAAAGTTTCTAGTGACCTCTGAGCTAGCTGGCACACACAATTAAGTCTAACATATTCAATAGAGACCTAGTCGACCTCAGTCCTACGTCTACACTGTCGTTTATGTTATTCCAATGCTCAGAGCCTATTGGGAAATATAGGAACAACACTACAACCCATATAGTCCCTCACAGGCGCACTCACGAACTAATAGAGCCACCGATTCACCCACTCACCCATCCATGCAGAGAGTCAAAAACAACCTCACCCACCCACACAGACACTCGTACAGCCATACAGGCACTCAGACAGCCAATCAATAACCCATACAGCCACTCATGTACCTACTCACCAACTCATGCAGCCACTTATACACTGATAGACTGATACAGCCATTCACAAAAATTAATCACCAATACATTCACTGAGACACACAATCACTCACTTATACAGTCAGTGATGCACCCACTAAATCACAACCACTGATTCATTAATACACCTTGGTGTATATATATTTAATACTCAAACTTTTTGGAAACAGTCACTGGATGATGTAATCAGTGATGTAATTTGAAATGTCATGAGTGATGTAATGAGTGATGTCACTGGCCATGTCATGAGTGATGTAATATGTGAGGTCATAAGCATTACATTGCAGGGGCGCAAGGTATAGTTAGCTAACTACAACTGCTGAATTTCTCTGGTTTTGTACGAGTGAAATATCAGCCTAACTATATCATCCCTGTAACCTTTGTTTTTTTCAGTGAATTTCTAAGTTTTTTTTTAATGCTAATTGTTAATTATAACTAACCTGTAAACTTGTTTTTTTTGTGAACTTCCATGGTTTTTTAAGTAGCAATGGACTTTGCAGAATGGTGTGGAAAGAGTGTGGGGCCCTGACCAGCTCTCAGAAAGCCCGCTGAGTAGGACTTCTAGAAAGTACCAGGAGGGCTACTTGTTCCCCAAGGTCCCTTAGCATCCAAGAGAACTTTATTCCCCAACCAGTAGTGTGCCAGGACACGTGTTTGCAGAATGGTGCAGAAAGGAGGTGTGGCCTCAGAACACCTCTTAGCAAACTGACTATGTAGAACTTGCTGGAGGTAACAAGAGGGATACTTGTCCTCCAAATACCCTCAATAGCCAAGGGGATTTCATCCCCCAATTACCACTATGCCAGGAGGCACGTTTGCAGAGTGATGCAGAAAGGACGTCCATGATGATTGCACAAGTAGTGCCTGTATGATTCTATGAGTGCCATTGCCAAGGACTGACTGAATGCCTGATATTTTTGACATAGGGTAAAACACATATATAGACATATTTGACACTCTGTACGTAATTACTTGAGTGCATGAGTGTTTCATCAGTGCACGTGTGTGCCTCAGTATTTCACTGACTTCATGGGTTGTAAGTGGGTGTTAAGATCGCTGCATAGGTTCTGCACAAATGTTATAATGATTGCATAGTTACAGCCTTGTTAATTCCATAACTCAATAGATAGTACCTAGGTGATTAGATGAATGTATGTGTGGTGCCTGCATAATTCAATGACTATATTCACATATGAGATGGCACCTGTGTTATGTACAGCTAACTGAGGCCCTCACTGACCAATATTCAATCTAAAATAAAAGATAATTCATATGGGAATATGGGCTCCCCATTGGGTAATTTGCCTATACTGAATTGTAGAGGAGGCCCTATATGGTGCTATATGTAGTGAGAGAAAATACTAACAAAATATGTACATAGCATTACTATAATGACCTGTCAATTCATAATATATCGGAGATAACCACACAGGGAATCCCCCATTGTGCATCCAAGACAAGAGAAAATGCAGCAACAGTTATTAGGGTCTGAGAAAAGGGTTTTTAGTCAGGTTGAAGAAAAAGGGCGCACAGCTGAGTATTAGCCCAATAATATTTGGCGATTCTTAGTAGACTGAGGTGCAAAACGGGTGAGGGGATAGCCCTTTAACCCCTCCAAGTAGTGTCAGCCCAGGCAAACACTGCATACAGTAAATAGCAAAAACCTATGCACACTCTAATTAATAAACAGTGATGTCTGTGTAGACACTTGAGACAATGGAGACAAAGCGTTTCATTTGCGATATAGCAAGGTGAATCAATGACGTGGGACACTCCAAAACGCGATGGATGTAGGGTTGTAAAGATTTTAAACTAATTAGACGTGCGTGTCTCCACTGAGTTTGGGCGATGAAGTTGAATCAGTTAAGCCTTCAGAAGGAGCTGCCTTGGGTCGACAGACGGGTGCATCTATACAACAGCTCTTCGTATCGTGTACCGGGTATGGTCATATGGCGTTTTGGAGTGTCCCACGTCATTGATTCACCTTGCTATATCGCGAATGAAACGCTTTGTCTCCATTGTCTCAAGTGTCTACACTGACATCACTCTTTATTATTAGATATAACACTTGATAGAATTCTCCAACTACCGCCTTATTAGCCAACAGTCCAGGGCCCTGTCGGGCCGGAAGTATCACCGACGGAGCGACTCTCCCTACGACACTTCAATTTTCTTTAGCTCTGAGGAGTCACGGTAAGACTGTCTCATACACAAAGAAAAACACGTGTCGGCTGGTTCTCTTGAACATTAAAGACACCTTTTCTAACGTCTGATTCCAAGAAAACCAATGATTTGTTTGCAAATGAAACGCTTTGTCTCCATTGTCTCAAGTGTCTACACGGACATCTCTGTTTATTAATTAGAGTGTGCATAGGTTTCTGTTATTTGCAGCAACAGTTATTGTCCTGATTCCCAGTTCCATTCAACAAATCATCGTACACAATCAAGGGCAAGTGGCAATATCGTAAGCCAATGAGTGTCATCCTGTGATAAAAAGTGCCAAAGTGAGTGGAAACAAGATAAGTAAAATTAATGAAATGGAACTATGTACAACGGAAGACGTGATTGGGGGAAAGTAGATACAAAATCTATCTGCCAATGTGTGTTGTCAATTCCTCACTGCTATTCATACCATTAGGTATTTTTGTGTTCAGAGCAATTATGAGCCTATATTTGAGAATCCGTAGTTGTTTTTCTCTGTCCCCGCCTCTTGTGTGTTTCAAAATATGATCAATCCCAAAGAATTTTAATAAATAACTATTGCTGTTATGCATAGTTTGGAAATGTCTGGCTACCAGATAATTAAAATCTTTGTTTGTGATTGCTCGTTGATGCTGGAGAATTTTCATTTTCAATGGTAGGCTAGAGCTACAACATATCTTAGACCACAAGGGGATTCCAGAATATATATGGCAAAATCAGTAGTGAATGTTATGAATTTGAGGGTGGTGTCCTAAGCGCCTTCAATTGCCAAAGCCTCTGAACAGAAGTGGGACACTTCGAAACGGGTCAGGCATCCATGGCAAATTTAACTGCTTAAATGTATTGTTGTGCCGGCGGATTGTATACCATAAAGGCTCTTCATGAGCATGTTGCCATTCGAGTGCTCCTTGTACGTTGGGTACTTTGGAGCTTGGAGATATATACATACACATACATACATACACATACATATACACATACATATCCATACATACACACATACATATATACATATATACATACACATACATACATACACATACAGATATACATACACATATATACATACATACACATATATACATACATACACATATATACATACATACACATACATATACACATACATACACTTACATACATATACACTTACATACATATACATATACATATATACATACATACACATACATATATGCATATAAAATACACATACATACACATATACATACACATACACATTCATATATACATATATATACATACATATTGTTTTTTTCCACAAAAGGCTACGCAGACGCAAAAATCGGGATAGCCCAGACATAGAAGTTGAAGTAAGGATGAAGGCTTTAGTCCTACTATTACTACTTTCTGGCCTGTCCCTATTTTAGCTTCTCAACATCTGGTCATCCTACACTTTATCCTTATATTAACGCCACAGCCTAACATAAGCAGGTGTGGCTCACCACCTCAATTCTGGCAATTAGATAGATTAACAAAACAGTGGCCTCACCGACCCCACACAGGACTGGATTATGAGTCAGGCAAAGTGTAACTACAATATGGAATTCTGCTCTGCCTGATATCGACTGGCCTGGTGTTTCTGCACCAAGTTTTCCCAAATACGGAAACTCTGGGCACTATTTAACCAGCCAATAAGTCTGGCTGGTAAAATCGCTCAAGTCTTTACCGGTAACACTAGCCAAGCTCATTCCCTGATCCTTGCTCATCGTTTTCTGGCAAAGGGCTGGGGATCCTGCAATTGTCCCCCCTGCCCCATGCCAGTACTATCCTTCCCCCTCCTTCTTTGATCTTACCTGCCCACCCCACACAGAAGACCCTGCACATATTGACCACGTTCTCAGAGCAAATGTGCATGTTAAGCTCTAGAGGATACAGAATACCGTGCTAAATGCTACATGGTAGGTTAGTGTTGATGCAGTTATTCCTCATACTGAGGGTTTTAATTCTTAATAGGTGTGGTAGGCGGGGGATACTGGCAGGTCAAAGTAATTCTGACCACTGGGAATCTCTGCATGGAATTTCACCGAACTTGTAATCAGGGCCAGAGGTTGCTCTACATTACAGGTCTTCACAATAGACCGGTCAAGTGCAGAAGGTTACGAAAAGACATTTGTTTGCATGGTCTGCTTTACATTATTATTAGTGGTATTAAATTGATAAAGCATGCAAATACACCAAAGGACGCCCAGGGCACCCTGGCGTAACAAGGACCTTTGAAAAAAAGAGAAAAATAACATTTTTTAAGCTATGTTTTAAGTATCTATGGTTTTGCTGCAGCTACTGGTGTGGTGGGGGCATAGCACGCAGTGGGTATCTAGCAGTGTGGCGGCCAGCACTACAGTGAGGCATTTAAGGACAACAACTCCTTTTCTGCCTACGTCAGGCATGAGAGAGCTTCTAAAGATACAGATGGTGCTACGGGGTCACTCCACTCCAACAGTCGAAGAGAGAAAAAAAATGAGTATTAGCCAGATCAGTCTCTTGAGGCCTGTGAGGGGCTGTGAGGAACCCAGGATATCTTAGTAGACTATGAAAGTCTGTGCGAGCGGAGAGCCTGGCGAGACTGGTTGTGAGTGGCTTAAAACTGACAGTAGGTACAACCATGGTTGGAATATTCATACTCTGACTGCGGGGCAATCAGGCAAAGTTGGGATACATCTACCTCCCTCTCTCCTGCCGCATTTTATTCCTGAGTGTGTTGGACAATTTGACCATATATGAAAGTCTCTGAAAGGTCTAAATTAATTTTGCAAAATGGCGAGTTGTGTGAGAGCACAAGAGCTGGTACGAGCTGGGATAGGAAACGGAAGGGGAACATGAATATGGAACTAGAATAGGGAAAAATGCCTTGACTGAACGAATAGAGACATAACGGATCCCACTGTTCCCTTCCAGGCTTATCCTTTACTCTTGGCCGTCTTTAATTCAACTTCAGCTCAGCCGTTGCATGGTGGTGGTCATCTCAATGCATGATAAGGTTATGGATCCAATGAAAGACTATCTTCTTGTTCATGATATTCCTACGCCTGCATTTGACATTGTCAAAGTTGCTTTAGATACTACCCCTATAATGCTAAGCAAGTTTCACACCATCCCCCGTCAACAGCCACTTGTGCATCAAAAGCTGCAGTAGGACTTGTGCTTTACCCCTGACTTGGGTCATAGAGTAAAATGGCTTTTCTTCGATCGACAACTCCTTTCTTTCTTCAAGTGATCCTATTGGGCCTAGCTTTACATTAAAAGCTACTGTTGGTACCGGGTCTGGTGGCTCAGTGGACTAATGCGTCCATTGCAGGGGCCTGTGTTCGACCTCATGGTCACAGGTTCAAATCCCGGCAGGTCCACTCAGCCTTTCATCCAACTGAGGTCGATAAAATGAGTACCATTGAGTTGGGTAACAATAAACATCTGTTATTCAGCGCCAAGAGACCTCTGGGTGAACGTGCGCTTTACAAATACACATGTTATGTTATGTTATGTTATGTTAAATAGGGATGGTGAGAGCACCTACCTGTCTCTATGGACAATAATTCACATATATGGAAGATTTTAACCAAACCATCTTTCTTAAACCTATTGTCACTGATGCCGAAATCTTTTTAGAGTATCCGTACAGCTTTGCTCTTATTGAATACCCATAAACCCAGACAAATCGATTTATTGGAAGCATTAAGGCTACAGGTATCTTTGCCTATTACAAAGGGCAACTCTGATACCGAGTCTGATATCACTTATTCAATTTTAAATATGAATGCTCCTGTCTTTGCATCTCGAAGAGAAAAATAGATATACACCCTATTGTGCCTTGTTAGTATTTAAATGGGGTTAACTTTGAGAAAAACATATCCTGGCAACTGTGTACAACAAACATAGGACACAGAAACTATCTAAAAAACATTCAAGAAAATGATTAAGAAACATAAGGGCCTTAATTATGGATCAACCTGTTCCCTTGAAGACATAACCAAAACGAAACCCCCTCAGTTTAAGATAGACCTCCGGTGGGTAACTTAGGCTTCAATCCTCTGCACAATCCGTTTTGTAAAGAGAAAGGTCCATCTTTTAGACAGTCGATAGTGGAAATGGTCTTAGAAGAGCTGCTAAGCCTGGGGAAGGGACAAGGCAGCTACCCAGGCAGCAGGGCATTTTGTTTAGTAAACCCTGTAATTCTAGGTTGAAACCGAAGGCTAAACTTTGCCCTTTAAACAGAAGTAGGCTGAAAGTGGCATTCCAAGAGATTCCCTCCTTAAAAAGGATTAGTTCCAAAGATCTAGATTTGTTGTGTTTTGTTGTCTGGACAGAGCTGAATTTACTAAAGTGAGGCATAAAATTAAATTCTGACTATTGTGATAGAATTGTGCGAGGGTCGCCAACATAGGGCCACAACCCCCAAAATGCAATCAATCAATCATCCTGTCTGAGTAACCTAAGACATGGGTTCCTACTGAGGTGAAACCCCCTGTGGTAACGTGGAGAAAAAACTAATATAGACCTAATTATCGGAATAGCAGTCTTCAGTCGAAAAGAAACTCTAGCTTTGTGAGAGTATGAAATATGTATGACCCTTATCCTCCTCCTAGTCCCATGTATAAGTCGACTGAATGCCGTCACATCAATTCTGGTACCAATATAGGCTCGGGTATTGTTTGGAACAAGATAAGGAGGAAGTTTTCAAGCCTTGGTCTTTTGGCTTGGAATATTCATGGATTTAATACCATTGATAAAATGGATTTGCTGGGAGACAGAGCAAATATGTTTGAGCTTTTGTTATCCCACGAGACCTGGCTTGTGGCAACCCAATTACCCAAGGTTACACTGCTTATTCCAAAAAGTTATGGATGATTTAAGAATATGTCGAGCATATGTACTAGCTTATACGTTGCTCCCTTAGCAATACATTTCGAAATAGAAGCCAAACAACTAGATCATGATTTGGCAAAATAAAAGATTCATACCCACCATCAATTGTTATTTTTCAGATGACCTGAATTTATTTTTAAACTACCCATGAGTAATTTAGACGTCTTTTCAGAGCTGCTTATGTCCACTGAGATTCCCAAATCTATCATTCGAATGCATATTTGTGGTAACAAATAATTGAATATCACTTCTAGAGCTCCTCCAGTTTTCCCTTGGCTATTCTGTGCGTGCCTTTGATAACATGTGGAATTGCCTCATGAAGTACTGGTCTCAGGCATACTGGAGTTACATGAAGAAAAAAGGGTCAGTTTATAGATAAAAGATGTTTATTGGCTTTTTTTACACTGATTATGCATTGGCGAGAAAGTAGTTTCGGTTTGGACAAGGATATGCGATGGGGAGAGCAGTGAAAATAAAGGGGGTGGTTGTAATAGGTATGTACATATCACAGAAACTACACTGAGGTATTTTGAAGGGAAAGACACATGGCATAAGAAAGAGAACACCACAACTGGACCTACAAATGAGCAGTCTGCTCTACATGGCCAACAAGGCTCTTCCATGTTTACAATCTCGATAACCTAGATAAAATAACACCTAGTAATTGTACCACATCCACTGCTTTCTGTACATGCTGCATGAGTTACTAGATCTATAGCAATATTATTGTAACGGTACTTGGATAAAAACGAATCTGGAATTGGTTATATTTTATGGGTCGCTTCTTTTTACGGTCTCTTCAGAGATGTCCTACAAGGCAAGTGTGAGACTAATAATCCATCTTCTGAAGCCACCTGTTAGATATTGAGTTATCTAGTTACAATACGTTTTTTCTTCTATTGTAAGTTAGTCTTCACTTTCTTTCCATTCGAAATTCAGTTCCATTACAGATCATGATAAATTAATTTTCTCATGCAATTAATGTTCGTTTATCAAAGCCAGTTCAGTGATTCCTTTACGATGTTACTGTACTTTGATTAAAAGCTTGCATAGCACTCCCTATTCAGAGTACGATTTGCAACAGGCACCTCTAATATTAAGTAATCCCCTTATAGTCAGTTGTTTTTTCTTTGTAAATGAGATTGTGTTCATACTCAACAATCACGGTCACTGTTCACTGACCTCTATTTCTTACAAAAACTCGTCTTTCTTGGTGTTCTCTATGAATGAAGTCAACGCTTTAAGATAGTGAAGAAAGGCGATGTTGGGGTGGCGGAGAGCCAGGCATGGGCAGACCCCAATGAGAGCGGATACCACAACTGTTCTCGATTACTGAGCGAGGCAATAGATAATGGGCACACTTTGGACAGCAAAGGCCTGAAAATGACTGATAAGGTCTCAGTGCTCTCACAAGAGTTCAGGAATATCCTGCGTGACCACTTGGGAGACCCCGTTTGTCGCCAGGGGGCAAGGAGGGGCCTCTAGGCCTCAGCAAGGGGCTAGGGTCTTTATCTCAGGTATCCTAATACCATTCATACGGATGTATGACGTTACAACTCATACTTTTACAACGCATACCTTTACAACACATTTTTTACAACGCAACATCCATTACAACGCATTCCATTACAACGCATGCCATTACAACAAATTTTTAAAAACTACCTTTACAACGCATTCCATTACAACGCATACTACGTTTACAAAGCATACCATTACAACGCATATCATTACATCGCATGTATGGTAAGTATTGGATAGTGTAGGGGTAAAAATTACTATTCTAACTCCAGGGGGAGCAACAGTAGGGTAAGTGGTGTATAGATTAAGGGTACTATGCGTTGTGATGGTATGCGTTGTAATGGTATGCGTTCTAATGACATGAATTGTAGTGGTATGCGTTGTAGTGTCATGCGTTGTAATGGTTGCGATGTAATGGATGTTGCGTTGTAAAAGTTTTGTTGTAATGGTAGTGAGTTGTAAAAGTTGCGTTGTAAAGGTTGGTTCCCATTCATACTATGGCTCTGCCAACTGGACAACCCCTTCAGCACTTGACTCTTAGTGGCAGCAATGGTGATAGGAGGTAACGTGGGGGCGCTTGGAGCTAGGAACTCAGTAACCCAGAGCTTAACAACAGATTGTCCAACCTAGTGCTTTTATGTTGAAAGAAAGGACTTATTTTAGACAGCAAGCTCAATATTGCACAGTAGACGTCATAGATATGGATGTTTCACTGGTACAGGGCACACATACAAGTGGCTGGTACCGTACCCTAAAAGCTCACTCCTGGGTTCAAGTTCTGTTATGGACAGGTATCTGGAACAGGTGCAGTGTTCCCTCTCTGTTGAACCTTTTGCTCAGTTACTTGTATTAGCCCCAATTGTCCTGATCTCACTACTGTGGATTGTTGTCTGCTCTTCAGCAGCTGTAGGGATCTGCAGCATGTTTCTGGCTCTTTCCCTCTTTTGGGAGGTAGGGCGCTAGATGGAATGCTAAAGCTCAGAACAAGTTCTCAGAAGACAGAAGCAGAGGCTTTCACAAAGGGTTTGTGCAGGCATTCAGGCACTGTCATGGTCTCTGGGCTGGCTGCACTAGCCCTTAGATGTGTTGCCGCGGTGGGTCACAGGATCTAAAGCTGCCTCAAGGCCCTCTTCTCCTGGCAGCACAACCCTGCCATGGCTCAGGTTGCAGCATTAGCGGCTCCGTCCACTCAAGTACAGTTGAAAGTAACAGCAGCCCAGTCCACTCAGGCACAATTGTGCTATCTAATGTTTTTTTTAATTTTTTTTTTATATAGCGCACGAATCACCCCCGAAGGGGTCTCAAGGCGCTGTGCACATACCGCTGTGGAACCCTTCCTGGCCTTTCCCTGGGAAGTGCCCACTCATAGGCACCCCAAGGTGAAGCCAGGCAACCTAGCGCTGTTGGGGCCGTTGTGGACATTAATCAAGCTATTGCCCAGAGTTGCAGATTGGGACCCATGATTAGAATAGGCACCGAGGCGGGAATGATCAGGTCCACGGAAATTGAACCCAAGACCCACCGAGGCGGGAATTGAACCCTGGTCCGGGACAGACCTCTGCATTAGGGTCTGCCGCTCTAACCATTGAGCCACACTTCTCCATGTCAGAGCAGCACAGCATGGATGTCATTTAGAGGTCTCCAGAGAGAGTTGAGGTTCCGTGACAATTGTAAGTGGTGTTTTCGACTCGCACGAATATGGTCGAGTCTGGTATCTATGAACCGCAAATGACGAGTTTAGTGGGTGTACGCAGTTTCGCTGTGCTAACCTAAACCGTTCGTCTGTTACGTGGGTTTTTCTATCTGTACCCACGGGTTCCATCTTAGATACGGCATCCATTTTGTCTCTTGCCCTCAAGTAGCCAGCGAACGGACGTTGTCCGCTTCACGACCTTGGGACTCCCAAGATATCTGCGGAAGACACATGTCCTTTGAAAGTGTCTTTATGACGAGGGGGATGATACTGTAAGGCAGATGGCCCCGCTCGAGGCTCATCTCGCCGTGCCGGTTTATTGTCTCAGCCGTGCATCTCATTAGGCACGTTCCTTTGATGCCTGTACCTCGTGTTTCCCGATACCTCCCCTTTTACACCCTTTTCAATCTCCCCACTGTTTCCATCTTCCTCTGCACCTGTCCTTGTTCCTTCTTCGATCTGTTTTACTGCTGATTGGAATGTACTAATGGTGGGAAGATGGGTTTTTACAGTTGGGAACCGCCAAATGTTTCCGCACTTATGTTCCGGACCTTGAATGTATCAAAGTGACCAAAGCGACCCCTCTGGGGGATAATCATGGGAACCGAGTCGTAAACCTTTGTGTACCATGTAAACCTATGGGAGAATTATGTATAAAAGGAGCGATCCACAGAACCAATTTGAAGCAGTCTCCCCGAACTACACTCGTTGTACTTCCTGTGACTTCTGTGTTTCCCTGCAGTAAATAAACCTTGAATCTCTGACGCCGAAGGAAGTGTCCCGTGTCTCTGTGATTCGTACGCCGGAGCAGGTTACCCACGAAGGTTTCAGGTGTTGTCCCCTGGCACCGCTGGGTCTTAAATAACCCAGTCCTTCAGTTTGGCGCCCAATGTGGGGCTGCATCAGTGGTACCGGTCCAAGCCCGACGATCGTGAGGAACTTCGTGTGAAATCTCCGAGGGAAGGTGCACTCCGCTTCATCGATCCTGTTGTCGAAACAAGTGGCCCGAAGACTTTTCCCGCGAAGATTCCCGCCTCCTGACGGCTGCAACGGACTGCTGCCCTGACTGTAGACCTGTTTTGGCGCCTGGCGTAGACCTTGGTATAGCGAGACGATTGACGGGCCTTCCTGGTGACGCCAAAGATCTTTGAGTTAAGTATTTGTGGGTCGCTCCCAGAGTTCTTGGTTGTGGTTGCTTAGTTGTTGCATGGTTCCATTGCATTTGTGGTTCTTGGTACTTTGTTGTGATATTTGACGACTGCAGCCGCCAAAAACCGAGGGTTTTTGCTCTTTGCAGGGACTTGGTAAATCCCGTAACCCTTGACGTTTGTGAAACTCGGCTAGTGTGCAAGATGCCTGGTCACAGTACTTTTTTAGTTGTTTCAGACGTTGTGGTACGGATTCCCGACTGGAGGACTCGTGTCCGATACCTCCGGTTGGAACTCCAACTTATGAGCTGTACAGCAAACACGGGCTAGGCCCGATTACTTTTAATGACTATTGGATCCGCTACACTAAGAAAGACGGTGTCCTTAGTTGGCCACCTCATGGTAGCTTTGAGGCCCCGATCTTAGATAATCTAGAGGCTAAATTGTTTGAGAAAAAGTCAAGGCCGGCCATGTTTGATGCCTTTCGGTTGTGGCGTAAAGAAGCCCGACAGAAAGAGATCAGACAGACTAAACGAAATCAGAGAGATGGTGTTGCTGCCATTGTAAAGAAAGCAGAGCAGTTTCAGCGTGATAAGGAGGATAAGGAAAAGGAAGTGTTTGATAGGCTACAGCGTATGTCCATAGATAAATGCTATCCTGCTTTGCCTACGGAGTCGGATAAGAAGGAAGAATCAGTTGAGGATCCTCTAATGTCCTATCTCATGAAGTCGCCACCTCCGTATGTACAGGGTACCGCAGCCCCTGTGGTTCCCCCTGTACCTGCTCCTCCACCTATTCCTCAGCCTGTTCCTCAACCTGCACCCGTTCTTCCGACTGTTCCTGCTCCTTTGCCTGTTGCTATTCCGACTGCTCCTCCACTTCCACATACTCCTGCTCCCGCTACTGCTCCTGCTCTGTTAACTCCTGCTGTTGCCTCTGTCTCTACTCCTTCTCTTGTTAGTCCTTTGTGCTATACTTCTCCGTCTTCTCGTAGTCGTACTACTCCTGTTGTGGCTAACTTCTTCCATTCTCTCGGACCTGTTTTTGGGTCCGCTGGTTCAGATGGTCCTCAGAGACGTAGTCAGCTTCCCGGTAACAGGGAACGTGCTTCGCTATATAACATGGTGATGGGTTGGATGACGCATCCTCTTAGAAACCCACCACGTATTGTACTGGATACGTTCTGTCAATTCAATGTACCGACACAAAGATATGTGTTTGAAGAAATGTGTACGGTTCTGCGCGATCAGATATCGGCCGATGGACCTGACGAGGTGCTGACCGCTTTGTCTGATTTACAGCTTCAGTTCTCGAACGGACTGATAGTGGATACCAACGTTCGACGTGCTGTTGAGCGGTTGCTATCTTTTCGTCCCACTCCTATACCTCAAGCCCTGTTTGTTGAGGATGTTGAAAGGCAGCCAGATGAGTCTGGTCAGTTTCCCATGCGAGAGGTTCCACCAGTGTGGATGCCAGCTAATCCTGGGGCAAACCCCCCGGTATTGGCGCATTTCCAGAGAGTGTGGATACATCTCCCATGGAAACGCTCAGAAGTGTTGCAGGTGAAGCAATCTTTGCCTGACCCTCGCAAAAATCCTGCAGGGTATTACAAGGAATTGTCGCAGCTCGTAGACGCTACAATAATGAATCTTGCCGATATTGATATGCTATTTGGCAATGTCGTACCGCAACCAGTGTGGGCTAAGATTCGTCAGGAAAATCATCCAAATGAATTAGGTGGTGATTGGGCTGCCATTGTAGCAGCGGATGGGTTGCAAACTGGTGGTGCTAAACCCGAACAGTTGATTGCTGCTCTCCCGCAGAGAATCATTACGCTAATGAAAACTCTTATGCCAGCCATGAGGGTGAATTGGGACAAATTGTCAGCTTGTAGACAGAAGAAGGACGAGAGCGTCTCCGATTTCTTTACGAGATTTGAGGAGGCATTCATCGATCATAGTGGTCAGGATATGGGCACTGAGGGTGGTCAACGGTTGTTCGTGGATAAATTTGTCTCTAACTTATTGCCCGATTTGAGCAATAAATTGAAAAACTCTGAAAGTGCGTTGGCCGTTTCTACCTCGGCTCAAATATTGGCCACAGCACAATATTATGAGAACAGAGAGAAAGAGGAGAACGACCGCGCTGATAAAAAGACGAAAGAACTGAAAACTAAAGTGTTGTTACAGCAAGCGTATCCTCCGCGTTCGAATCAGAATGCTTCGCAGCAAAATAGATCACAGTCGCAATCTAGTCAATCACAATCTCGAAATGACTCATCTTCCCAAAGATCTTCTTTAGGGTACAATCAGTGTGCCTATTGTAGACAGGAGGGCCATCTAAAATTCAATTGTCCTGTTCTAAACGATCGTAATAGTGGTAACTCATCTAGAGGGGGTCGTGGTGGTTTGCAGCAGACATCACGCGGTAGGGGTCGTGGTGCTCAAAATGATCGTTCAGATAACTCATCAAATTCCAATAACTGTTTCGATCAACGTGGATCATCGCAAGGACGATCTGCGCAGTACAATGTAGACGATTATTACGTCGATCAGGGAACTGACGACAGTAATTACTAGGACAGCCATAGACAAGGAGAGGGAGTGGTATCAGTTCCGGTTGATCAGAGAGGGCCTTACGTCGCAGTTGCTACATCGGGCGTCGTTGAGCCTTTTCTGTTGGACACTGGTGCAGCGAAAAGTTCCATTATGCATTCGAAACTCCCTGGCGCACCTTTGTCTGGCTTAACAAATGTTTCCGTCGGATTCTCTGGCGCCCCCGTTAGCAATCCAGTTTCGCGCCCTTTGCCCCTTACAATTGGGCCTCGTGAGCTGCAAGCTCCGCTGATTTTGACTACTGGTTGTGGTGAAAATCTTTTGGGCCTGGATTTGCTTAAACTTTTGTATGCAACTTTGTATTGTTCTCCTGCGGGTGTAAAGCTTACGTTGGGAGAGAGGGTTGTCTCTCCTATGTACTTGTCTCTCGATAAGCTTCCACCGGAATTGAGTTCTCTTCCTGCATCTTTGTGGGCAACAGGTCCCAATGATGTGGGCCTGCTTGACATCTCCCCTTATGTTGTTCAGTTGAAATCTAATGTGCGATTACCACGTATTCCCCAGTATCGTATTTCTCTTGATGGTGAACGAGCACTGTTAGCGATCATCTATGATCTGATAGAGAAAGAAGTTATTGAAGAGACTCGGGGAAACGTGTGCAACAGCCCTGTACTGCCCATTCTAAAACGTACTGATCCTTCGAAACAACCTGTTTATCGTTTTGTTATCGATTTGCGGGAGGTAAATAAAATTGTGATTCCTCAGTTCCCCGTTGTGCCTGACATCACGGCGCTACTGACTCTGATTCCAGCTTCTGCATCCTGGTTTTCGGTGATTGATTTGAAGAATGCGTTCTTCAGCATCCCGATCGCAGAAGAGAGCAGAGACCTTTTCGGTTTCTCTCTTGGTGGACGCAGCTTCCGGTTTAAACGCGCTCCTCAGGGCTACTGTGAAAGTCCATCGATTTACAGTCAAGCCTTGAAGGGTCAACTGGATGCGTTTATGTTGCCGGCTGGTGCGGCCTTAATCCAATACGTCGACGACTTATTGGTAGCTGCAGATACTCAGGACATTTGCAAAATTGCTACGGTGTCGCTGCTGCAACATCTCTGCGATTTACATCACAAGGTGTCACCTTCTAAACTCCAATATTGTTGTCAAGAAGTAACCTATTTAGGTCACTTATTGTCAAAGGAGGGAAGGCGGTTGACCCCAGAGAGAATTGCAGCAATTGCGCGAATGGCTGTGCCAACAACCCAAAGAGATGTGCGTGCCTTTCTAGGTATCACGTCGTACTGCAGGCAATGGATTCCAAATTTTTCATTGCTAGCGAAACCATTGGTGGCTCTTACGTGCAAGGATGTTTCAACTCCTTTACCATGGACGGAAAAATGTCAGAAAAGTTTTTCTGAATTGCGTGATTCATTGTGTTCGGCCCCTGTGTTAGGTACTCCTGACTACAGTAAGCCGTTTACATTATATGTTCACGAGAGGGAAGGTTGTGCTTTGAGTGTCTTAACGCAACCTTTTGGTGGTAAGCAACGTCCATGTGCATATTTTTCCTCGACCTTGGACCCGGTAGCTAGAGCATTGCCGAGTTGTTTGAGAGCAACAGCGGCAGCCGCGGTGTCCATCCGACAATCAGCAGGATTGGTCATGGATAATATGCTTACGGTGATGGTTCCACATGCAGTCGACACTCTTTTGAATCGTACGAAAACTCAGCACTTGACGAGTGCGAGATTGTCTGGGTACGAGTTGACGCTGCTGGCAAGTCATATTCAGATAAAACGTTGCAATGTTCTGAATCCGGCGACCTTGTTACCAATTAGTTCAGAATCAGATGAAATAGCAGAACACGACTGTTATTTGCGGACAGAAGAGGAAACAAAAGGTCGAGTGGACCTTAAAAACACTCCTTTGGAAGATCCAGATGGAACGCTGTATGTGGATGGTTCATGTTTTAAATTGCCGAATGGCGATGTGACTACTGCGTATGCTGTTGTAACGTTGAATACTGTTGTTGAAGCTGCAAGATTAAATCAGAATTCTGCCCAAGCTGCAGAACTGATCGCTCTCACTAGAGCGTGTGTGTTAGCGAAAGGGAAACGTGTGAATGTGTTTACCGACAGCCAATATGCGTTTGGCGTCGCCCATAGCTTTGGACGATTGTGGAGAGAGAGAGGTTTTTTGACATCGCATGGTACGAAGATTCAGCATGGTCAGCTTGTGAATGATCTTTTGGATGCACTTACGTTGCCTAAACAGGTAGCGATTGTTAAATGTAGTGCGCATCGTAAGGTGACGGATGATGTTGGACGTGGTAATGCGTTTGCGGATGAGACTGCTAAGCAGACTGCCCGGAACCCTAGCACTCGAATGTATGTGACGAGTTCGGTTAGGTGGCCTACAGAGTCGAGTATGTGTGAAGATACTATTGAGAGTGTGAAAGCAATTCAGAATGAGGCCACCGAGACTGAAAAGACGAAGTGGAAAGAAAGTACGGGAAAGTTGGATGCGAATGGTTGTTGGATTGATTTGTCAGAACAGAAGAGATGGATGTTGCCGGATGCGTATGTGCTGGCTGTTGTGACAATGGCACATGGGTTAGCACATATTAGCGTGAAAGGTATCTGTAAGTTGTTGTCTCCTGTGTGGAAGAATGATGGTATCACGAAATGTGCTGAACGATTGGTTAAGAATTGTATGGTATGTATGTTGTACAATCCTGGTAAGGGAACCCCAACTCCTCCTGGTAGTTTTGCTCCCCCTTCATGTCCCTTTGAGGTGATCCAATTAGACTTCATCCATATGGAGCGATGCAATAACCTGAAATACGTTTTAGTTGTGGTTTGCGCGTTCTCCCGATGGATTGAAGCCTATCCTCTCAAAGACAACACTGCTTTGTCAACTGCGAAAATCCTACTGAAGGAATACTTTCCTCGGTACGGAATGCCTCGGATTGTATGGTCGGATAACGGAAGTGAGTTTGTGGGGAGTGTGATGAAGAGTGTGTGTAAGGGCCTTGGAATTAATCAAAAATTCCATAGCGCCAATCATCCCCAGTCAGCTGGTTTGGTTGAAGGGTATAATGGCACCCTTAAACTGAAGCTAGCGAAGATTCAGGCTACGACTGGTCTCTCGTGGCCTGACGCTTTACCCTTAGCTTTACTGTCAACAAGGGCAACCGTACACTCCCGAGTAGGGCTCAGTCCCTATGAAATAGTGTTCGGTCGTCCTGCGAATGTTTGGGGGGTCCCTAGACCGGGTGTGTTCTGTGATCTTGAGTATCCAATGTTGATTGATTATCTTCATGATCTGACTGCTAAACTGAGGTTAATTCACCAACAGGTTTACGAAGCACTGCCGATGCAGACGGAGGGTCCAGGCCACCAGCTCCAGCCCGGAGACTGGGTGGTGACGCGTAACTTTTCACGTAAGAAGAATTTGGAGCCCAGATTCACTGGACCCTACCAGGTCCTCCTTGCCACGAGAACTGCTGTTCGTCTAGAGGGTCGGAAAAACTGGGTGCATGCCACCCATACGAAGAAAGTCCCTATTCCGTTGCCGGCAGACTCGTGGGTGAGGAGAGGCATTGCTTCAGCTGAATCCGAAGGATTGCCGGCGTTTGTACCTTTCAGCGACGCACAACCTGTCGGGGAATCCTCAGTGCAGCAGAAAGACACTGTTGAACATTTGTCATCAAAAGACTCAAGACCAGAACATTCGACTGATCAACAGAACGCTGTCTCTTCAACGGATCCTTTGTTTGACGAACAGACACGTCCTGGGAAAACCCGATACTTTTTGCGATCCAGCACTAAGGACTAATAAAATATTTCGTTCTGTTCCTTGACAACTGCATTATCCCGTTTTCCACGATCAGTTTGAACACCCGTATCATTGTAATTATTTTTGTATATGTATATATATATTGAGTTTCGTTCCTCATATATTTTTGCTTCCACAGCTGAGAGACATATTTGCATATAATTTTAAATAAAGGCCGTAGGGCCGCGCGTGTACTTCCTTCTGGTTAGTAGGTCTTGACACTAGGTTAAAGACCGTCGGTTCCTGGGAACTCCTAGGGATTGACCACTGCTACACAGAACGAAGTGCGTCAAGAAACGTTGCGGACGGTCATAGGGGATGGGGTTTTCAAAGCTGATGGACTTGGAAGAAGCTCAGGCGCAAAGGTTCAAGCTACAACAACTTAGTCGTACCAAATGTTTTATGTTTCAAATATTCGTACTGCTTTTGACTGTTTCTGCATTATTGGCGGGTGGGGTGTATTACACGATGTCTTACTTCTTACCTTCTGCCATACCTACTCCTACTTCTGACCCTAAACTTACCTCCACTGCATCTCCCCATTCTTTCCATATCTTACCCGAACACGAGCAGGCTAGACGTGCAGAATTCCGCAACAATTCCTTTATTCAGCTCCTTCACCAGCACCAGTTAGTGGTTAACACTACTAATTGTTGGGTGTGTGAGTTGATGCCACATACCACGGATAAGGGAATTCCATATCTGGTGTTACCGTATAGTTCCCAGGGGTCCGCTCGAGCATTTCAAACAATGTTTCGAAGCGCACTAGATTCTTACCCCAATCGAGAGCCACGTTCTCCCTACTTTGGCCCTGGCTCGTATCACAAGCCTTTGTCTATATCGATAGAAGACTTAGATAGAGAAGTCTATGAGCCGTCGCTCATCCCGGAGGAAGAGATACAAGCCTATAGGGTCCTGAGTAAGGTTGAGTATAGTGCGCTCACGAGTGATAAACAGCTTAAAAGCTCGCCTCCGATATGGGTCGTACCCCACATTGGTAATTTTTGTTTAATGGGTCGTGGCCGAAGGTCGAAAGCCCGACTTGGAGAGAGTGCTTGCACTGAAAATTACATGCTGCCGATGATCTCGTCCCCTGTGTTTCTGGCTGCCAAGGGTACCTACTTTGTCTGTCATGATCGTGCGTATGCATGGTTGCCCTCCGACTTTATGGGCTCATGTTTTATCGCAAATTTGTTGCCTCCGACGTTCACTGTAGATGCAGATTATCACAAGACTAGAGTTGTGAGAGGCGTAATTAGCGAAGAGGACACTGCCGGTCAAGAGGCAGGAGACTTTTTCAAGGGTTTCCTCCCGTTTTGGGGACCTATGGTTAATAGTAGGAACCTGAGACAGTTGACTCGAGTGGTGGAATCGACAGCTAATATTACTGCCAGTGCCCTTGGTAATATCACCACAGAACTTCAGGCGGATAGACTTATGACGTTACAAAACCGTATGGTTTTAGACGTGATCTTAGCAGATCGAGGTGGGGTATGTAAGGTGATCCATTCGAGCTGCTGTATTTTCATTCCAGATAACGCTCCGACTGTCTATCAAGCCATCTCAAAGTTGCATAAAATCTCTGAATCCATACACGTGGATGTAGGGGATTGGACGCTACTTGGGTGGTTTTGGGGCCTGATGTCGACTTGGGGTTGGAAGATTCTGATGATTATCGGAGTTGTTGTGGCGTTCCTGTTCACGTGTTGCCTTTGTGTGCAGTGTGGTCCTGCCTTATGTGGCCTCTGTGCTACAACGTGTATGAGACAGCCGCCTGTTACCAAAGGAGCTCGGTTGGACAGAGCTATGTTACAGCAACATCTAGATGGTCTGATGAATATCGAGTATGATTCCGACTAGTGCTTGCCTACATGAGGGCAAAAGGAGCGTCTGAGGTTCCGTGACAATTGTAAGTGGTGTTTTCGACTCGCACGAATATGGTCGAGTCTGGTATCTATGAACCGCAAATGACGAGTTTAGTGGGTTTACGCAGTTTCGCTGTGCTAACCTAAACCGTTCGTCTGTTACTTGGGTTTTTCTATCTGTACCCACGGGTTCCATCTTAGATACGGCATCCATTTTGTCTCTTGCCCTCAAGTAGCCAGCGAACGGACGTTGTCCGCTTCGCGACCCTGGGACTCCCAAGATATCTGCGGAAGACACATGTCCTTTTAAAGTGTCTTTATGACGAGGGGGATGATACTGTAAGGCAGATGGCCCCGCTCGAGGCTCATCTCGCCGTGCCGGTTTATTGTCTCAGCCGTGCATCTCATTAGGCACGTTCCTTTGATGCCTGTACCTCGTGTTTCCCGATACCTCCCCTTTTACACCCTTTTCAATCTCCCCACTGTTTCCATCTTCCTCTGCACCTGTCCTTGTTCCTTCTTCGATCTGTTTTACTGCTGATTGGAATGTACTAATGGTGGGAAGATGGGTTTTTACAGTTGGGAACCGCCAAATGTTTCCGCACTTATGTTCCGGACCTTGAATGTATCAAAGTGACCAAAGCGACCCCACTGGGGGATAATCATGGGAACCGAGTCGTAAACCTTTGTGTACCATGTAAACCTATGGGAGAATTATGAATAAAAGGAGCGATCCACAGAACCAATTTGAAGCAGTCTCCCCGAACTACACTCGTTGTACTTCCTGTGACTTCTGTGTTTCCCTGCAGTAAATAAACCTTGAATCTCTGACGCCGAAGGAAGTGTCCCGTGTCTCTGTGATTCGTACGCCGGAGCAGGTTACCCACGAAGGTTTCAGGTGTTGTCCCCTGGCACCGCTGGGTCTTAAATAACCCAGTCCTTTAGAGTGTGTGTGTGTGTGTAAGCATGTGTGAGCGAGTGAAAGTGAAGGTCAAAGGGCATGTGATGTCATTTCTGCTACCCCAGGCATCTTGGTGAATTGATGACCAAGCGGCACATTCTGCTCGGACACAACTTCACAATGCTGCAGCCACATGGTCCGCTCAGGCACAAATTCACGATGTTGCCATAGAGCCAGGCACTTTCTGAGAGAGACTGCGCTTTGGTCCCTGGAAGCATGCAGATGGCCCTCGATCTTCAAACGCCAGCCTCAACTGCTTCTGGTTCACCATGGACAGCAGCACCTCCTTGGAACTGAAACAACAGGTGTATTGGTGGCTTCCACTTTACTAGAGTTACAACATGTAGGGGATGTTGAGTCTCTTGTACTTCTAGAACCAGCTTGGGTTGTTCTTTTATCTTTATCTCTAGCCTGCTTTCCACAGTCGCAAGCCCACAGTGCCCAGAACTGAGGAAAAAGAGAGGTAGAAGCTTTTTGCATATGGCTATCACCAGTCGCAATGAACAGTAATCAGGAAAGGGACAAGAGGCTGGCCTTACTGAGGGGGCCCTTTGCACTCTGATCAACAGACTGATGTTTCACCGTTCACCCCCACCATCTACCACATGGCAGTGCTCCCGAAGACCAACCTGGCACCTCTCTGAACAAAAGGGCCATACCTACTTTCTAAAGACAGCCTAGTATCTTCTTTCCATACTACAGTGTCTAGGTCTCCTCACTCCAGCTACAGACAATTTTAGCTTTGCATGCCCACTGTCTGGGAAGCCAATCTCACCTCCATCTTGTGCACTTTGAATAGGCTAGGGGTTCCGAATTGGAATGTGAAGGCCTCCATTACTCTGGTCCACTCATACACAAAACATATGCACCACAGAGACCACACGTGCACAACATACACTTATAATGTTAGGGCTAGGATATGGGTGAGCACATAGTAGCATCGCTTCATATGAATGTGCCAGTAAGCCCCCACTCCAGTGTCATGGGTAAAAGATCTGTTCAGCTACTGATTCACTAACCATGATACACTGCCACCACTGTATACAAACTAAGCCCATGACTAGGATGGTGGTCGAGTGCAATGAAATAAGAGTGTTCTTGGGACAGCCCCTCTATCATGGCAAAGGTCTAGGCCTTTACGCACACACTAGAACAGCATGATGCTGGGGCCAAAATCAAAAACTGGCTACCAGATATTCACAGTTGAGCACTCAAAGAAAATAAACACAACTCTTAACCATGCCGGGGACATTCTTGTTCCAACACCACATGTACAGAGCAAGGAAATTGACCATAAGTGGAAAAAAGGACACTTTATCCGAAAGTAGCAAAATAAAGGGTCACTACTGAATATGGATACAATTCAAGCTGTTTTTTCTCAGTTTTGCCTGTTCTATTATAGCTATTGCTACAAACCAAAGCTGTATTTATTTATTTTGGTGTTTTATAATCAGGGCCACTGAAATTATGTGTATGAACTATGTCATACCACAGGGTCCCACATGGTGCAGAAAAGAAAGGTATTGCAATAACTGAACTTACCCCCCTACTCTGAAAACTCTTGACTCGGTTTGTCTATCTCCAATCACTTCGAATACTCCAGTTTAAAATCGATCACAGCACATGGCAGATTGCAGATTCATTCAGGGATTAAACCGATATATAAACTACAAGGCATTTAATGCTGATTGCTCAAATACCTTATTTCTACTGATGGAGCAAGGTGAAGAACAAAATTTTGTTCTAACTTGCGAAGTTAATCTCTCAATAACAAAGTAACCGAATTAAAAGCTTGTGGTGAAATTATTAATCAACTTAGTTTAAAAATTGCAATCACCAGCACATGCGGGATAAAACTAATGTGCATTATCTTGCAAACGCAAAAGAAAATAATAAACTAACCTTGTCTATTGTCTTTGACAGTATTAAATGCGTCTGTTTAACTAATGGCATGTGCTTATTACGTGTGCTTATGTTATGTCTTTTGTGATAAAAGTCCATGGAGTTCCTGCTGTACGAAAAGGAGAAGTAATTATAATGCTGCCTATGTGTGCTTCTGCTAGGTAACAAAATTAACAGGGTTAATTAGTAAAGGGGGAAGGTAACAGAATGGGTTTCAATTCTTTAATTAATTGATGTCTTGTGTTTGTTTGATAATAGTTTCCGAAGTGAGGCGTAAAAGATGGCTCAGAAAATATGGCTGGCAGAGCTGCAGATGCAAAAGCTTGTTCAGAGTGAATTTTTCACACATGCGCAGCTGAAAAGATTATTGCTGCAATGCCATCGTGAATTAAAAAGAAGTCTTTTTGGTCGTGTTGAATGTGCTCATGGAAAGATGACCCAAGGACAGGAATTTGATATGCCAGTCAAGGTTAGGAAGTGAAATGTACAAAACTCGAGGAAAGTTACTTTCTTGAGGAAGCTGAATTAAAAGACAATAGGGCTTATGTAAAGCCTGGATTTGCTCAAGAGTCGGACAATGACCTAATACTTTATCCTGGACTGACACAGGACAGCCAATGAGAAGCACAAATTTTTGTGAAAGAGTGTAAAATGTAGAAAGTTTAGCTAGAAAGAAAGGTATAAAGTCTGACACAATGAGCAAGGAAAAAACTCTTACTTTCCGATTCCTGAGTGTCGAGACATGCTGATGGACCTTTGGCGCATGTAATGACAGCAGACTTTTAAATGATTTTTCCTTTTCAGGCGAAGAGAGAAATAGTCAGGGAAATAGATTTAGGGAATGGAAAACTATTATTTTGCTAATAATTCATGTTTCTGAACTTGCTTTGATATGTCAGTCTTAATTTCTTTGCCTTATTAAATGCTGCTTTCTTCTTTTGCAAAATAAAATAAAGATTCTAAAACGTAAATGCTTTTTCCTTATGAAAAATAAAGATAAATAAATTAGATTTTAAATGACAAGCTGGTCTTGTTTATTCATAGTTCGTTTCCATCAGTTGATCCAATCGCCTTAAGTGATTTGATTCATGAGTGATAATGTGTTTAATATCATGCAGTTGTATATAATAATGTAAATATTTTGTGAATAGATTGATTAATCAAATCACCTGATTCAGTTGCTCAGAAATGGTCTCATTGGTGTTATGGGCATGAATATGTGTTTGATGTTTAATGGTGAGTATTGAGGTGTTAGGTAGCGTTTATGAGACAGTTTTTCAATCAGAGCGCTGGATCACCTTGAAAGGTGAATGTCCTTAAAAGTATGTCAGTGTCAATCTCTTTATAAAGACACCCATATTTCTGTAGGCTCAGTGCTTAATTTGTACAAAATAAGTGCCAGGGCTCTGGTCAGGAGGCCACCTCAGCTTCCACCACCCATTGCCAATGCCAGTTCTGCCAAAGACCGTACTAACACAAGTAATAACCATCACACTCCTACAGCTGTGACAATTCGAGGCTCCAAAGCTATAAGAATATCTTCTGCGGCAGGTTTTTTTGTTGTTGTTTTTATTAATGTATATTGATTTAATAAACAACTGTTGTGCACACCTCTAAGCAGCACAAACAGCGTCCCCATGTGGCAGCAGTCATAAGTGCCAGTGTGGACAATTAAGTGCTGGTGCCGAGCACTGCGTACACTACATTTCAAATGGTTTTAAAGTGCACCCTTTAACCATTGCACAACATGGTGCGCTTTGCAAAAGTTTTTTTGTTTTAGTTCTGAAATTTCCCTCCAATAACGCACCTTTCTGTAATGTCCGAACAATTTAAATTCCTTAATATAACAACTCTTATACAAGCAGTATCTTATCTATAACCTATTTTTCCACACAGGATTATTAGTTTGATTTTAGTTCTGCCGTTTCTCCAAAATCTTCCAGTTTATTATTTCTTTTCAACCTTTTGGCGCAACGTACTGTAGTTCCTAAAAGAGGCATTGCTTTTATTTTAGTTCTGGAGTTTACCTAAAGTAAACATGTATCGTATTTATATTCTGGGACTTGTGTTTTTCAAACAATATTATTCTGATCTGCGGTTTCTCTGGGGGAAAAACCTCAACTCCATATTCTCACACAACATTAATATTTGACATGTGTTTTGGACAGAATAAGGATGGTCGTAAGATTTATTATTTCATGAACGTATATATACGTGTACAGTAAACATCCCCCTTAGCTGACCTAACACGATTCTATCTTTTGTGAAATTAATCATTTTATATCTTTGAATTTGAAAATGGTCAATGTTACTCGATTCATTCAGACTTAATTCGATTTTAATTTATTTAATTTGACTTTTGAAAATTATTCTTCAGAAAAACCTTAGCTAAAACTTGTAAAATGTAAGGTATATATTAACTAATATTAGTCTTGCTGAATAAGAGCCCTGTTTTCTAAAATAATAAATTAAGTATAGTACAGTACTGAAGTTGCCATCTGTCTGTTATAGCCGTCTATGACTGAGAGCCGCGGATGGTTATGAACGCAAGGATTGTTTTTCCATTAACATGGCTGGTTAATATGAAAGGGTCCTTTTAAGGCAACCCAACCATAAAGAGTCTTGACAGAGTAAGGACGCAGTGTGGAACCCACAAAATATAAGCCTGTTCAAGCTAATGCACACTCAGTTGTTAGGTCTCAGCTAGGCTGCGCTTGTGCTGCCTCTTCGACTAATGCTGCATTCAGGATTCAAGCAAGCCGGGCCGATGACGGCTGTAATGCCAGAAACCGGTCCCCGGAAGCTTGTTTCCTTCCCAGTGAAAGAATTTGCTTGGTAGTTTGGTTTGCCCTGTTCCCATGATGCACTGGGACAGGGACAGACTAATTTGCATGTAGCCAGGTTCTGAACTGGGATGGTGCAGTGAGCTAAAAAACGGTGATGGATCAAGCCCTGATCTCTTGACTGGGTAGGAGTATTCTGCTTAATTCAGAAACTCTGTCCATCACCACCCCCTTTTCTGAAGCATTCAGGATATGGGCATTCAACACGCCCAGCACTTCTGGTTGGTTAATTGGCCTGCCTTTCTAAATTCCTTCACTTTGGTTGGTTAATACTGTCCATATGTCCCGCCTTTGTGTGCTTGGTTCCCTCCCAGCAGACATCACATTTTTTTTTTGTTTGGCCATCTCTCACCATCTGCTGCCTCCTCGCTCACACCCCCTCCCTCCCATTATTGCGGCCATCTTTCCTGCATTGCTGTTGACCTGCACAACACTGCATTGACTATTGTAGCAATAGCAGCTTTAAACATCTAAAGCTAAAGTGTGGCATGCTGAGATTGCAACAACAGGAAATAAACAGAAAAAAAGGCAGGTGCATAACTTTTGTTTTCTATTTATTGACTTTTGTGGCAATGGCAGCATGCCGCGCTTTAACTTTAAACATCTAAATCTCAAACAAAAGCAGGAGGACGTCGCATTTATTTTCCATTTGCAGAGCATGTAGCTCTGCATTTAACTAATGCAAGACCTATTGCATTGCAAATGCTTGTTTAGTCTGCATTGCCCTACAGTTACAAATGACTTCTCCCTTTTCCCCAGATACATCCACTTCCATAGCTAGTGCTTTGGATTAGTGGTGTGAGAAATTGGCATCATTTTCTTGTTGTGCACTTACCTGAAATTTCAGCAAAATTACAATCATTTATCTGAGATTATATAAGGTGCAAAACAGGTGTTTGGTGCTGGCTTTTAGCACGAAATGTGTAATCGCGTCCACTTTTGCAGCAACATATTGCTCCCAAGCTTTATCTGTACCCAGGTGTTTTCATGAAGGGCTTGGTCAGATTTTAAGAATGGTTGCTGGATCCAATTTTTACTTGAGCTTATATCAGCCGATACCATTGAAGGCCATCTTAACTTTGATGCAACAGTCAGACAGTTCCAAGCCAGCAGCTTGTATCTGTCAATTTACCAGCATAGAAAAGGCAAATGTATTGACTCACGTTCCGATTAATCCAAAACCTGTAAAGGGACCAGGGAATAAGGTTATTACCACTGGCCTATTCAGTAACATCCGCCAATAGGAGGAAAAATACAGAATTTCACCTCTACATACAGCAGGGCAATGTTATATAATTGCATGGATTTGTCACAAAGTTTTTTTTTTTTTTTTTTTTAGGGGGCCATCGTATGAGCCTGTCCATCCAGCGAGGATTGATTATGAGTAACTTGCTTTACAGAGTAGTAAAAGCCATGCAACCAAATATGCCTGAACGTTTTTTGAAAAAAATTGGCAGGTTGACAATTTGGTCTTGGTGTCCCATTTGGTATCAAATGTTTAACTTTATCTTTTGACCCGACATCCCTTGAAAGAAATTCTCGACAAAGGATGCCCCTGCTTGCCCAACCCCATTTGGTACATTCTGCAGAAGTAACCAGCATCTGCAGCTGATTCTCACTGAGCCGGTTTTATAATGATACATAAAGTGGTTGTAATAGGCTCACAGTGATGCCAATTGGGATATCTTACTTCTCTGTGACAAATAATACGGCAATATACCTCTCCCAATGCTCTCTGAGAATGTTGTTTCCACTTGCCTGATCTTTTTCCACCAAGTGAGTGCATGTACAATCAAAACGTCCATATGTAGTTCTTTTTACATATATCGTATAGCTCGGCACACGGCGGTCCAGATATTCTTTTTATATCTCAGTTTTGTTTGTCTGATCAACCTTGAAATTTGTGTTTTATGCCACTCCATCTATGTCCCCATTTTCTTGTCTTAAGAGGTTGTTAAATCATTTGTTTCAATGTCGTTTTGCCACCACTCTCACAAATTGCAACTCAGCTTGCATTACATTTTTTAAGTCTTAACAAACAGTGAGCAAAAATCACTACATCAGACACCCTACTTATTCATTGATGCAAACAAATTTCCAACTGTGAGAGAGATTTTCAATCTTCTATTGTATCAGTCAGTCAGTACTGCATTCTATTTCATCCACTTCTTGCCTACCTCATGCTGCCTTTATATTACAGCGGACATTTCCCTACCTTATTACCCGTATTAATTGATCACTTCATGACTTTTGAATAGCTTTAAAACCTGTAATATGCATACGTAAAGCAAATGTTACCAGTGGATAGCCTAATGCTGCTCTATTGTTGGACGTCAACACATGATGGATGGAATGCTGAATGAATCAAACATTCACCCCTCAGTCAAGAGATCAAGGTTAAATCCATCAATCTTTGGCTCACTGCACCACCCCAGTTTAGACCCAGCCATATGCAAATCAGTCTTGACCCTGCTCCTCATGGCAATACTTCAGACCAAATTGCCAAGCCAGGTCCGCCCTGGACCAGAAAGAAGCATCCTGGGACCCATAGTGGCCAAGGGTATGCCCAGACATGTGTTCCTTGCTTGCTGTGCCATTGGATTCAAGCTAGCCTGGCAGATGAGGGGTGAAACCCCGAAACCAGTCCCAGAAGGCTTGATTTCAGTCCAGGGAGGACCTAGCCTGGAAGTTCAGGGTGGACTGTTCCTATGAGGAGTAGGGTCATGACTGATTTGCATATGAGTGGGTTTGATCTGGAGGGGCATAGTGAGCAAAATAATGATGGATTCAACCCAGATCTCTTGACTGGGTGGGAGCGGTTGTAATGTTTAAGCACTCTGTCCACCATCTTGTTGTGTTTGCTATGTTTGCAATACGTGGCCATGGGTATGCCCAGACGTGGGTTCCTTCTTCGCTGTGCCACTGGATTTAAGCTAGCCTGAATGATGAGGGGTGAAACCCCGAAACTGGGCCCAGGATGCTTGATTCTTGCCCATGGAGGACCTGGCCTAGCAGTTCGGGCTGGACTGTTGCTATGAGGAGCAGGGTCAAGACTGATTTGCATATGGCTTGGTTTGAACTGAGGTGGCATACTGAGCAAAAAAATGATGGATTCAACCCAGATCTCTTGACTGGGGGTGAGTGGTTGATAAGCTTCCGCACTCCGTCCATCATCTTGTTGTGTTTGCTCTGTTGTTGGAGACGTGTGAATCTGATTGTATTATCTGTCCAAAAATGGAGGTTTCAAGCTCACAGCCAAAAACAAGGTAGCGTATGAAGAGAATGGCCTGGTTGGTTGGCAGTAAAATAACTTACGGGACAGAAAGTCGATTAAAGCATGCTAAGCAGTAAAAAAAAAAGACATTCAAACACAGATTGAACCCAGTACTTCAATAAACAATTCAAACATGGGAGTGGATACATTAACAATTACACGTCCGGCAATACCTGCATGTGAATGCCCCAATCTGGTCTAAGAAAGCACTTAAAATGTAACACTGAACTGGGCGGAATGGTCAGCGAATGGAATCCGCACACTATAACAGCTAATGAATGACAGAACACTGCAATCCTTCAATGTACTGCAAGGTGAATTTAGGTTTGAAAACCACATCAATGGCAATATCTCCAGTTAAAACTTTGTTTAAACAAGCATTTACAATGCAACGGTTTCGCCTTTGCAAAAGTTAGAGCTATTGGCATTGTAAATGACAACATTTTTATTTATGTGTTGGTTTTGCAAACAGATAAATTAATGGCATTGTTATTTACAATGCCAATAGCTTAATCTCTTGCAAATGCCACACACAAACACACAGACCCACACACACACATACAGAGCCCCACAGACACACACAAAGCACCCCCCCACACACACAGCCTTCCCCACACACACTGCCCCCCACAGAGCCCCACACACACAGAGCCCCACACACACACACACACACACACAGAGTCCCCCACACACACAGAGCCCCATACACACACAGAGCCCCAAACACACACAGAGCCCTACCCACACACACAGAGCCCTACCCCCACACACACAGACCCACACACAGAGACCCACACACACACACAGAGACCCACACACACACAGAGACCCACACACACACAGAGCCCCATACACACACAGAGCCCCAAACACACACAGAGCCCTACCCACACACACAGAGCCCTACCCAAACACACAGAGCCCTACCCACACACACAGAGCCCTACCCACACACACAGAGCCCTACCCACACACACAGAGCCCTACCCACACACACAGAGCCCTACCCACACACACAGAGACCCACACACACAGAGAGCCACAACAATGCGCCCACTGATTCCTCAGGGGCAGAACGCTAAAAGTTTCAAACCAAATCCTTTTCGTCCCTGCTCACCCTCAAGAGTTATCTCCCTGCGAGTAACAAGCACCAGTGTATTAAATAATTGCAATCACATGTGAAAATTTAACAGTGCGCGTGAAAGGCAAAAGAAAAAAAAAGCATTTGCAATGCAATAGGCCTCGCATTGGGAAAGTGTGAGCTATTGGTATTGTAAATGACCATTTTTTTAAATATGTGTTGGCTTTGAAAATATTTAAATTAATAGCATTGTTATTCACAAAGCCAATAGCTTACACTTTCCTAATGCGAGTCCTATTGGCTATGGCAATGCTTGTTGATAGCAAGCAAGGACAGTGCTGTTGTGGTGCTGAGTGATGATATGGTTGGGCTGAGTGATGTGATGGTGTCCCAGAGTGATGTGACACCCAGCTTGTCTACAAACAATGGGTTGCTTCGGGTAAATGTGCAGCACAATAGTTGCATAAGAAAAACACGTACACAGATTTGAACAATTAGAGTGCATGGGAAAAAAGACACAGATGTGCAAATCTACAGCTGTAAGCAGGCAAGCAAACCCAATTCAAACATGTATGCAATTTCCCAGTGTGCCTTCACTGAACACTAAATCCAGTTGCGTTCCAGTTTGACTTCCAGTCCAACAGATCTATTGACAACTAGAAAGACATTTCACAAGTATCAAGTGACGGAATTCACAAATGTGGGTGTAGCTTTACAATGGAAACCCACAGATGACAGATCCAGACACCACTTGTACAGTTAAAGCTCAACTTACCACATATCCACCCAAGGCAGTTTCACATGCAATTACAGATCTACTGCATTCTGAAGAGCCACTCCACTACCCGTAAGTGGCTTTTGCTTTCCACTACGGTGTCCCTTTTCCTACCCAGCACTTCAATGTGTTATAGAGAGACTCACTCCACATGATAACACTTATACGGATGAGACTTTCTAGTGTATGTTTCTGCATACAACAGAGCCACAGATGTGTACAAGTGTGTATCACAAATTCCTCATATAACAGATACACACGTGTACACCTTTATGCCAGGCACACATGTAACAAACAGATCTGTGGATAAGGGTACAACCTAATATTTCCCAAGCAACATCCAAAAACAATTTCACAACTCTATAGCAGAAGTTACACAGGTGACACACACAAACAATAATACACCTTTATAATGCGAGCTACATATGCGACAGGTCCACAATCAAGTATACAACTTTTATATTATAATTTACAAAAGAATACATCCAGTTGCACACTTCATAATTCCAGCTGCACATACAGATCCGAAGTAGTACCTTATGCTCGTTCTAGAAGCACGAACAACAGGAACGTGTGCAATTTTACAATTAAGGCTACTATTTTTCCTTTTTCACTGATTTTTAAAATACTTACTGAAAACTGTTTTATGCCAGTTCTTATTTTTTAAATATGGCTAAAAACGTAAATTCTTTTTATTTATACCCAATTCCAAATTCTGTCAGACATGACTGTGTGGCCAATGCTATGCTGAAAGGTAACAAAGTTTAAAAAAACAAGCAGCAAGATGAAAGGGAGATCTTGGGCACGTAAACACATCTTTCCATTGTGGCAAATTATTTCTGAGCAAATGAGGAATACACTTTTTCTGAAATCACCACCACCTATCTTTCTACATGGGATAGGTAATTTGTTTTATTTAGAAGTGCGCCACAAACTGAGCTGGTAAGCAATACTTACATGAAACAGGGCATTATTACCCCTGCAACACAGTAATCCTTTTACCAACCTGAAACATATGATCTGCTACATCAAGGGCTCTATGCGCACATGACATAACTAACAACCTTTCTTACCTAGTGGTGGCGCACATTGTCAAATCATCACTGAGCTTCCCATAAAGCTCATAACGCCTGTAGACATATTTTCCATCCAGTGAGCATTTGAGATGGCATTGCGCTCCAGACACAATTCCGAAGTCATTCTATCAAATGCGTCCATAACTCACTAAGGCCTGCGCTGGGTACTGGGTATGGGTCCCCTCATACACATGATTAGAAACTGGTGTCTTCAAAGTAAAAGCTGCCCCAATGCCCATCACATTCATGATGGCACCTGACAAATAGCATGACCCTTCACCTGACTGGCATCCTTAGAGCAGAAAGAAGACCGACTAATAAAAAAACAAGGACTACACTTCGGAAAGAAAAAAAACTTACCATTTGTATTAAAAATACATAAAAAATACAATCTCATGCCTGTGACTTAACAAATGTTACTTATTTATGTATTTACAGAACAGCATATCTGTGTAACACTTACTGTTCCGCCTTATCCTCTGCTCCTGTTTCAGTTTGTGAAGCGCTTAGGAATGTGCAAGCAAAACAGAAAGCAGCTTGACATCCGGCCTGGGGAGGAGACCTGGGACGGCGAGGGCTGCCCGCGCATGCGCTGTCCTGCAACTTTTCGGTGACCTGCAGCTCGCGCAGGCAGCGGCTGGCCCCTTCCAGGGCTCCCGTGCTTAAAGAGAGTCCCGTCGCCAGAGAGGAAGTGCGGGGGCTGAAGTCAAGAGCAGGATATAGCAGTGCAGCGGGTGAAGAGCAGGATATAGCAGTGCGGGGTTCCCATGCCGATGGAGAGCCCCGTATTGTGCAGCAAGAATGGTAGAAGAACTCGTTTAGGAGCACCCCACCCCCCCACAGACAGGGTGAGTCGATGGCCCGAAAGTTACACTGTTTGGGAAGCTGGCCAGGAAATGTGCGCGTGGCTGTACGCGCGAAAGTGAAACTGTATGCTGGTTTGCCAGTGAAAGAAGCGGGACAGGCGATGTGCGCGTGACTGGACGTGCACGTCCACAGACCACAATCTGCGCGTGCCCCGGTCTGTCTCCCTAGGGAGGCATTACGCTGACAATAAGTCTCGCTGACGACAGAGCTTTCGCGCTGCAATGCCAGGCGAGGCCTAAAAACAATAAAACACACCATCCAGCAATCAAAGACAAATCTGGTAACACACACAGATGCAAAAACATCCCGAAAACATTTCACACTTACTATTCTAAACTCTATAATCCCAATAGAGAACACAGAAGACTGTCAGGAATACCCCAACAAATGTAAACTCCCATCTCTGATTGATGAAGAACATACAATATCAAATAAAGAAAGTTAAAAAAATCTGAACCTTACTATCCCTTTATAAAATACAAATCTGTGATCTGCATGGTACACCTTGAAGTAAACACGTTAATCCTCTATGGTACTTTTTAAGTCAAAAACTGTGTGGGGAAAAAATACAGAACTCTCCCAGAGTTAATTTATTGCTATTATACCCCCTCAAAATTGCTGGGCATCCAGGTATCTCTGCTGCAGATGTCTTAACCCTGTACGAAATTTTAAAATTAA
This sequence comes from Lissotriton vulgaris, assembly GCF_964263255.1. Classification (NCBI taxonomy): domain Eukaryota; kingdom Metazoa; phylum Chordata; class Amphibia; order Caudata; family Salamandridae; genus Lissotriton; species Lissotriton vulgaris. The sequence goes on along the minus strand of NW_028246011.1, from coordinate 47,577 downwards.
GCCTCTTTGCTGCCACTTAAGTAGCTGGAACAGATTTACTGTCTCATGTGTCAATGTGGCAAATGTATTTACAGCAGTTTTATTTTTTAAATAAATGTATAAGTCTTCAAGCTCCACCACTTGTGTCTCCATCCCTTTCCTCTGCCGCACCTTGACCCAATATATGGGTTCCAGAAGTATTTTTCCAATTTCAGCACTGACTAAAATCCATAAAGTGTTCTGAAATTTAAAAACAAGAAAATCTGAATGTATTAAACCGATGTGGACATTTATCGGATTTCTCCCCCTTTGAAAATCAAACACTTCATTACAGGTCAATTAGGATATTGATACATTTCCCTGATTCACTTGCCTAAACCTGGGACGTTGGCGTGTATACTCAAGGCGTCACGTACGTTATGCAGCAACTTACATCCTTCAAAACATATTTGAAAAGTGTACTGCAAACAGAACTAATTTGCAGCTATTTTTTTCTAGAAATAAGAAACCGCTGCCAACGCGCACCTGGCGTTAAAAATTAGAACAAAAACAAACAATACTACAGTTCCCCGATATTGATAAGGAGATACTAGCGCTAGCCCGGCTCTGTACACATTCCTATGCTTTCAACAGAAAAGCTAGTAGTCGTCAACTTTGCTGCCATCCCTTTGCGGTACTTTAAAGGCTCTGCCGCGAGCGGGCACTAACTAGCAATGTTAGCCCCAAGAAGCCATCTACCAAGCTCAAAGTCCCACGACAACCTCCAGTCCAGCTCGGCTCCGTACACCTGCCACTACCAGTCCCTCGCACAACCTCCCCTCCAATCACGTAGTGTCCCACACACGCTGCTATGACAGAGCGTCGTAGCTCTCATTTCGATTGGTTAACGTTGTTTGCCAGTCATGAAATGCCGCGCCTGTGAATGACCAGTGTGACTGCCCATCAAAGGTTCAATGAGAGGGCGGGCCAATGTCACAAATGATACTCCCCCTGTGTCTAACGACGTAAGTCGCACTTTTGTCTTGTAACGTGACTGTGCTGGTGGCTGGGCTGTTACAAAACTTCACTAGCCGCGAAGTGAAAATAAACCTCCAATGGGGGCTCCGCTGCTGAGACAGCCCAGAGAGCTGCAAGGGCCACGGAGGCCAAGGACATCGAGCTCTGAGAGAGCCTCATCCTGTGGGTGAGTGACGGGACGGGCAGGGGGAGCTGTGTTGAGGTGGGGGGGGGGGGGTTACACTGTTTACGAAGCCGGACAGGAAATGTGCGTGTGGCTGTACTCGCGAAAGAGAAACTGTATGCAGGCTTGCCAGCGAAAGCGTGACAGGCGATGTGCGCGTGGCTGGACGTGCGCGTCCACAGACAACAATCTGCGCGTGCCCTGGTCTGTCTCCCTTGGGATGCATCACGCTGACAATAAGTTTCGCTGTCGACAGCACTTTCGCGCTGCAACGCCAGGCGAGACCTAAAAAGGCATTAGTATCTACAAGACGGAACAACGTCTTTGACTCAGTAGTCCATGTATATTTATGGAGATGCTTTTAAGATATGGTACGCTTTTAAGAGTTGTAAAAGCCCCCCCGCTCCCTTTAAAAATATGACCGACCTTTTCATTTATACTGTGGACTGAAGTCTAGCTCTGTACTATAACCTCACACTGATTTTAAAGGGGACAGGTGGAGGCCCTGCTCTAACCAAACCTTACATTGATTGATCCTACATCCAAGCTCCCTTTATGGTTTACTTTGGTGGGTCTGGATTGTCAGAAAGAATTGCAAAGCCATTAACCACTGCGGTTGGTGGATTCTTTAAAGAACTGCTTGTAAATATAGCATAGTATTTGTAAATACAGTACAGTCAATTATTTGATATTTTATTAAGTTCCTTTATTTTGATCACTAAAAAAGTGTTTTAGGTACAATCTGACAAGTCTTATTATAATACATTTAAAAACCTTTGCAGTGGATCTTTCGAGCAAGCAGCTCATTTTGTGTTTCTTTTAGTGAAGGAAGTTTTATTTTAAAGTTCATCAACTAGTCCCTGCCAGCTGCTGCTTCATCTGAAACCAATGCACCTTATGTAAGGCAACAGAAGCACTTTGTAGGAAGCAGAGTGACACACTTAGTGGCAAAAAAGAAGACTATTAGCAACAAATACCCCTCAGGGTGACCCAAGATGTGTTCCAGAATGTCTCAAACCAAAGACAAATAGTCTTAGCTCTAACATGTCAATGGTAATTGTTTTGGTATTGTACATTTAAAAGACCTGGCAACCTTGAGTGATAAATTGATAGGTACATGCTGGATCTGTGGTACACTTGTATAGTCAGCTGCCATGGATGTGTGGGTTTTCCACCTTCTCCCATCTCCTGGCATTGGTGAGCAACCAGTGCACCTGTTGGTCACTGTACCCTTCATGGAGGGTGCTCTCAGGTATTCTCGAAGAGTGCCACTACTGCCCCTGTCCATCACCAGGGGTGCACCCTGTACACTAATGCTGCAGTACCAGAATCTCCTCTGCCAAGGCAGCTCATGCAGCACTGGAGTTGCTTATACTGTGCCAATACCTAGCTTCCACTGCAACAGACTAATCAGCAGTTCTCTTTTCACAAGCTGGGTCCAGTCCAGACATTGAGGTGGGCAGCTGCACAGCACAGTGTTGTGACTGGAAGAGTCAGCCTTACAACTTCTACACATTAAAGATCTATTGGATCACCATGCTGACTGTCATACCCGGGTGACTGTCCTGCACATACTGGCCATAGGGCACCACTAGCCTAGATCTCAGCAGCACAAAAGCTAAAACGGCACCTAGTGCCATGCCCATGGCAAAGCAACACATACTTTATATACATTTGAAAAACTGCTAAAGAAATCCACCATACTGCAATGACACAGCGGCCCACCAGTTTGCTGGATGCAAGGGTGCAGCCAGACAAACAGCTTCACATATCACCACTACCTATCTTCTGTGATCTAGCTCTCATGAGGTGACGCTGCTCAGCTGGGGGAAGCAAAGGAGAAATGTGATGCACTTTGCATACTGATGCACAGTGGCTGGATCATGGCCTTGATCGCTCTATATCTGTGCAAAGGAGTACAGTAACAGCTGTCATGGGAAGAGCCTCCTCGCGAGCTCAAACCCCCATGTGGTTCACTGGCTCTTCTGAATGCCTACGACCAGAGCCGGACTGGGGAGCCTAAAACAGCCCTGGCAAAAATGCTCAAACGACTCCCTTTGTCCCCTTGAACAATTTCGTTTTGCATCCTTCCATTCTCCCTCTCCCCTTCTCTCCTTTCTTCTTCCTCTGATCACTTTCTCTCTTCCTCCCGCTTCCCTAATTCTCTTTCTCTCTCTTGAAGCTTTCCAGTGCATGCTAAAATTAACCTTGGAAAGCTGGGAAAGGCGAAAAAAGGCACACGAAGTGGCCAGAGCGTTTAAACCCAGCCCACAGTGGAAATGCCCAGTGGAATAAAAGGCCTGTCTAGCTCTACGTAAAGCATGCACAGAGGTCCACTGATGTTAGAGCAGATTTTTTCATTAAAATTACTGTCCATTATTGTATGTTTAAGTTAGCATAACCAGACCTCCAGCTGCCATTATTGGGCATCAGCCTACCTGTATTGACATGCACTTTTGAAGTACATAAAGGAATGCTGTTTTATTCTTCATGTTTAACCGGCCTGCTCCATTGAGAGAATATAGTAGAAATAGGATCTATTCTGTGAAGCTGTGCTGAAACGAAATGTAGTTTCATTTAAGGCTTTGTCCCAGCTCTACTTGCCAATGCAACAAATCAAAGTCATAGACTTTTCCTGTTCCCTAGGAGGACTCTAAAAGGTCAACTGTATTGAATATGTACAACACTGTAGTGTCTCCCTCTTGTTTGTAAGTTAAGGGTTAGCATTAATTTGCACTCTTAACCCCTTGTGCGCTGATGCGAAACCGCTCCGTCATCAGCTGTGGTGGCGCTGTGCTGATGACGGAGCGGTTCCGTCATGGCCCGCCCGCTGCTCATGCGCGGCGCGAATTCCGCGCCTGCGCTGAGCGTTCTATTGAGTGGGCGGGGCCATGACGGAACCGCTCCGTCATAAGCACAGCGCAACTGACGCTGGTGACGGAGCGGTTCCGTCACCAGCATGCGCCCGTCGCTCTTCCGCTCCGCCCCCTTAGCACTGCGGCGGAATAGCCGCCAAAGTGAAGGGGTTAAGGCGTTTCTAGCAGTGTTGCAGCCAATATATCATGTTTATGACAAACTATTGGTTGTTGTCATTATTACATTATTTGACATCTTGTCATGAGTGTGATTTTCACTCTTTGAAAACCTAGAAAATGTGCTTCTTTTGGGATGTGCTTGGGATTTTAACTATTTTCCAGAGACAGACTCCATGTCGATCCTTTTACTGATCTTGAACAAACAGATTTTACATTCCTTCTGCTCACTTTAACTAGGCAGAGTCTGTGACAGTCTCTGGATTTATTAGCCTATTTGTCCTGCATAGGGTGTCTTTATGTGCCTTTGGACCTCGTCCTTTAGGACGAACACAGACCTGGTCTTTAGTATCGAGCCTTTGATATTGGTGTAAATCGCACTTAAAAGGCAATTGCCATCAGTGCACCAACATAACTAGCTCAACCCACCAGGCAATGGAGCACTGACAATGGGATCACCAGTCAAACAAAGTCAAGAGGTACCACTATCAATCCAAGGTCGCAGGAATTTCTAAACACCATTAGAGAACCTTTCCTCTTAACTAATTTTTTGTAAGCACATGGTTGCTCCAAGCACTTATCCTTTGTAATGTTTAGGCAAATGATATTTAAGGGAGATATTTTTATTCTTACTTCTGACAAGTTTATAACAACGATCTAGGTTTGAAAATCAAAAAGGCTTAACATAATATTATGGAAAACATAAGTTTAATATAACAATCCCAGGTGCTTAAACATACACTGAAAAGATTGTTTCTTGTGAATGTGTTTCAGTTTCCTTGTATGCAAATTATTTGGGATACATGGTTTATGAAAATGCAGCATTTCAAGATGCATTTTGTCGCCAGAAAATTGTCTGTGAAACCCAGGAATACCAAACCAGTCAGCATAGAAAAGATGAGAGCTCACTACTCACTTCATAAAGGAAAGAGTTGTGATACGCTCTTGAATATAGATGCAGAGCCCAATGCACCTAGTGCCCACATTCCCATAATTGTACTCCTTAAGGTGTGTATTTACTCACATGAGCATCTAGAAGTTCCCCATAAAAATGACACAAAATGACAGCAGTGGTACATAACCAGGGCAGAACATATGGATAGCAACCTAGAGTGGGTGACTGAGGCATTGTATTATGATAGTGTTGGACAGATCACAAACAATATTTTAAAAAAGCACCTCTTAGAGCTGTACAAAGCACTTATTTACAATTTTTATTTTCATTTTTTAGCCCTTATTAAGCACCTATTTACAATTTTTATTAATTTTTTTTAGCCCTTATTCACCTTGAACAAAAAAACAGAGAAACTCTGGGGCTCCCCTTGATTAGCACACCTGCAAGAGATCTTTGCTTTGTTCCAAGGATGGTGTGCTTTACACAGAACCTCTCCTTCCACTGTTAGCTCTGACCAAAAGGCTGCCTGCAAACCTCACAGGAGCTGTGAAGTAACAGCGTGAAGAGGCATAATCATAGGACTTTAATCAAATTGCGGCTTTCCCCACCTAGTTCACACATCCAGAGGTTTCTGGCAAATTTACACGCGGGGACCGGAATTTATTGATTTTGTTTGCCGATACCCTGTCCAGTCTAATAATATATATTACAGATTTAATCCAATCTGCCCTAGTCGGAGGTAGGTTACTTATCCAGTTTTTACAGTTTTCTCTCCAAGCAAGAAGTATCAAATAAAAACCCAGCTTTCTTGCATCAAATGACAGGGACTCATATTGTGCTGGAACCTCAAAAACAAAGGTTGTGCTCACCTAAAGTGCAATACTGAGTATCGTTGACATACAATTACTCACGTCTGCCCAAAAAACATTAAATCTCAGGACACTTCATGAACATTTGTATGTCATCCACCTTTTCTTGGCTGTATTTACGACACCTCGGCGTTAGATAGCTTTAGGGGTGTCAAATAGGCCGTGGGAAGACAAAAGATGTGGTTCCAACCTTAAATTTGCAGCGTGCACCGTGGAGTACAGAATGTTGCTAGATACTTGCCATAAATCTTCAAGCTGTTTCCCCACAGGTCAGTTGGTAATCTGAAATCGCCTTCCGTTAAGTTCACCAAAAGCCATTCTAGCTCGCCACACTTCAAAAGCGGGAGCCTCAGATTACAACCAAGCGGCAGCAATACACAGCCGGGCAATAGTCATAGCCAAAAACAATAAATATCGATGTTTATACATTGGTTTCTGTGAGCTCTAACTCAGATCCGGTAGCTAACATCATCATGGCTGGGGAAATACTAATAGGTATCCGAGTTATAACAGACAAAAACCTTTCAATATTGCTGATATATAGAGACAGCTTACTACAAGCATAAAATACGAGTAAAAGATCCGCATTGTCACTCCAACAGCGAAAGCACTTGCCATCATGCCTCCCACCCCATTTCAACATTTTTGCAGGTGTATAATATAAATTGAAGGCAGTAAGTTTTAAAAAACTGAGCTTTCAGATTCGCAGATAGGAATGTTTCTTGAGCCATAGTAATAACCTTCTTTAAAGATACCACTTGTTCAGCCAGTGCATTCGCCCATTTTAGGTTATTTTTCTCCAAATCATCGGTCTTTGACGATAATAATATTTTATAAATAACCCCAATTTTCTCCTGATGCTTAATTTGACTCAACCAATATATTACGTACTATTACCAGCTTTTTCTTACATAAAAAATCTCGGATTTGGAGAAACTTAAAAAAGTGCGTCCTGGACTTGGTGCAGTATAACTTTGCCCCTTTGGCTTTTGCTTGGGACTCCAGCGAACCGATGTTCTTTACCATGCACTGCTTTTTATTGTACTCTATGCTTGGGGGGGGGGGGGGGGTTGGGGTCCGGGGCATGATCCAAGGGCTGCCTCCTCCGGTTGGGATTGGGGGGTAGTGTTGGGAGTGTGTTTGGTTGGTGGTAGGGGGGCTGTTTGGGATCCTTTGGCATGCCTAGCTTTCAGTGCTATGTTTGGGGCCTGAAGTACCGTATGCCGCGACAGATACTTCATTGTTTCTTGAGGTATTGGGGTGGGGGTGGGGGGTCTTGGGTTGTTGGTCGGGGGGGTTTGTTTTTCCGGGGCTGTGGGTTTTGGGGTCTTGTTTTACGGGGTGCACGTGGTCTTGGTGCTTTTTGCAATCATGGTGTTGGTGGCCTGGGCCGGGACCCGGGGATTGTGGAGTTGGGTGCATTGTGACAATGGTTGAGGTCCCGCAGATAGCGTCTTCTAGCGCTTCCATGCATGTTCTTAGCTGGAATGTTCGGGGGCTCCTGGACAAGATTAAGCGGGGGGCAGTGCTTCGCTGGGCGCAGAGGGACTGGGCGGATGTACTTCTTCTCCAAGAAACGCACATGCTGGGCACTAAGGCCTTGAGTTTGCAGCGCTTTGGCTATCATCAGGTGTTCCATGCAGGGTTTACTAGGGGCTCCAGGGGAGTGGCCATTCTTATCCATAGACGGCTGGCATACACTCACGAGCGTCAATGGCTTGATCCTCAAGGCCGCTTTGCTTTTGTTCAAGGGAAGATTGGCGTGGAGCCTGTGGTGTTTGGCAGCGTGTATGCCCCCCCCCCCCTGCAGTGGACCTTGGCGGAACAACTGTTTGCCCTATGTAAATGTAAATGTATTTGAGCTTATATAGCGCACAGCTACCCACAAAGGGTTTCCCGGCGCTTGCTTAGGGAACCCGTCCTGGTATTCCCCTGTGAGATAACCCCCGGCAGGGTATCTACAAGGTGAAAGCCAGGCATCCCGCCGCCAGGGGCCGTTGTGGAGATTAAGCAAGCTATTGCCCAGAGTCGCAGAGTGTGAACCCGTGAGTCGAGAAGGCACCGGAGCGAGAATTATCGAGTCTGTGGAATTTTTGAGCCCAAGACCCGCCGAGGCGGGGAATTGAACCCTGGTCCAGGGCCGATCTCAGCATCCGGGTCTGCCACCTCCAACCCCTGAGCCACACTTCTCCACATGCCTATGGACCTATGGACCGCCCTATGGACTGAGCTTCCCCACTCTTTGGCTGTGATTGGTGGCGATTGGAACGATGTGGTGGATGTAGCCTTGGACAGACAGAGGAGGCCTGGGATGGCAGCCGTGACCTCCCCTACGCGGCTGGGGGCTATGATTGATGGTCTTGGATGGGTGGATGTGTGGCGGCACCTACATGCGGAGAGGCGAGAGTACACATATGTCTCGGCTGTTCATGGCTCCCTCTCGTGCCTTGATTGTGTGTTTGTACCGGGGGCCTTCCTTGACAGGGTGAAGGGGGCGGCGATCCGGCCTCGCGGGCTTTCTGATCACTCCCCAGTGGCAGTCCACATTGACTTACACAGAGCACGCCAGCCGTTCAGATGGCGGATGTCCACGTGGCACCTGCAGCGCCCCGATTACTCCCAGCACCTCCGTGGCGCGATTGCCCACTACTGGCAGGACAACCTTGCCGGTGAGATGGACGCAGTGACTGCCTGGGAGGCCATGAAACCCACTCTGAGGGGAGTGGATATCGCTTGTTGTGCCTCTGCTTGCCGGACTCGGCAAGGAAGTATTGTCGCTGCTGCGGAGCGGGTGGAGGAACTAGAGGCTCGTCACAGAGAGGTGGCTGATGATCTTTCGCTATGACTGCTCCTACAGGCACAGCAGTCTTACTCCTCGGTCCTCTTGGATGAGGCTCGCCAGGCGTGGCTGGCCACGCGTAGGAGGGTGTACCAGTGGGGCGACAAGTCTTGCTCTATGCTCCACAGGCTTTGCCAACAGACCTTGCAGCCCCTCACCCTACCGGGCCTTGTTGACGATGCCGGGGTGGCGATCATGGACCCCGCAACTCTTGCAACAAGTTTTGCGCGCTATTATGAGCTCCAGTATGCCGCCCAGGAGACTCTCTCCCCCGACGACATCGCGGCCTACCTCCCGATGGTCCCCCCGCTCACAGTGTCCGATGAGGTACGCGATGCTTTGGATCTTCCCCTGACGGTTGAGGAGCTGGGTGACGCATTGGGTCAACTGAATGTGGGCAAAGCACCGGGACCGAGCGGATTCCCCAGTGAATTCTATAAGAAATTCTATCTGCAGCTCGGGCCGCATTACAAGCGGGCCCTGGAACAGGCGCGGGAGCGCGGCTGCCTCCCACCGGATTGGCGCCATGCCGAAATTGTGGTATTCCAGAAGCCGGGTAGGCCCCCTGATCGACATGACTCGTATCGCCCCATATCCCTCATTAATTTTGAAGCCAAGCTCCTAGCCAAGGCACTCGCGAACCGCCTACTCCCACACATTACTGCCCTCGTTCACCCGGACCAGGCAGGCTTTATGCCGCGCCGGGCAACGAGGCACAACATCAGACGGGCGCAGGCTGCGATTGACGCAATTGGGTCCTCGGAGGATCAGGCGGCGCTCTTGTTGGCTGATATCGACAGTGCCTTTGATTCGGTTAGCTGGACCTTTCTTTTTGCTCTCCTGCCGCTGCTGAACTTAGGCCCGGTCTTCGTCTCCTATGTCAAGTTGCTTTATACAGATGTCACCGCCTCGGTGCGTGTCGCAGGGGCCGCTTCCGCTCGGTTTCCGGTGACCAGGGGCACTCGCCAGGGGTGTCCACTCTCCCCTTACCTTTTCGCGCTGGCCATGGAGCCATTGGCCGCCCGGGTGCGCCGTGATGTGCTTTATCGGGGCTTCGTGTGGGGGGCGGAACATTCAGACCGCATAGCCCTGTATGCCGATGATGTGTTATTTTTCATGACGGACCTACAGTGTACGGGCCCTCGTGTCCTGGAATTGATGCAGGAGTTTGGTCGGGCGTCGGGGCTCTTCCTTAACCCACGCAAGTCGACCCTATGGGTGTTGGGGGGTGACGCGGTGAATTGTCCTTGGGCTGCGTCCCTTCGGGTGGCTGTGGATGGCGTGAAGTACCTGGGCGTTTTCCTCTCTGCCTCGCCCGCGGTGGCGTGGGATCGGAACGTCCAGCCGGTGTGGGATCGGGTCCAAATGGATATCAAGACGTCGACGCGTATGCCTCTTAACATCTACGGCAGGTCGGCCATCTTTAGGATGGTGGCCCTGCCTCGTCTCCTCTACCAACTACAGAATCATCCATATAAGATTGACCCGCAGTGGTTCCGGAGTGTTGACTCTGTGCTAGGCCGCTTTCTGTGGGCAGGAGGTGCATCCAGGGTGGCGCTACGCACGTGCTTTCTCTCTACATACTGCGGTGGCTTGGCGACCGCAGATATTTTGTCTTACTATCAGGCCTCTCATCTCCTTGTGCTCAACGAGTGGTGGTATGGGGACCGTAGTGATCCGGCCTATGCCCTGGAGCATTCTCTAATGAATGGCGCCTCCCTCCACACCCTGCTGTACTCGGCCAGGCGGAGGCGACTGCTCCCGCAGGTTACCCAGGTGGTCTTCGCGGTCTGGCGGCGGGCCCTGCACCGTCTGGGTTGGTGGGGTAAACTGACGGCCGAGACTCCACTGTGGCGCAATGGCCTACTTCCGGCGCTGGTGTCCCTGTCCGGGTTTGGTGGCTGGGACGCGATCGGTATCTCATCCCTCGGCCAGGTCCTCTCTGGCACTACACTTAAGTCCTTTCAGGACCTTAGTTCTGAATTTAGTATGCCCAGGTCTCAGTTCTTCCGCTACCTCCAATTTCGCCACGCTCTTGCCCCTAGCCTAGTGGGCCTGGAGCAACTCCCTGACTTTAGCCCCATCGAGGCGAAACTTTTTATGGGGGACCTGGGCGACAAGAAGGTCTCTCAGATATATCGCTCCCTGGTCACACACTGTTCCCCTTCCCTCTCGACATTGAAGGCCTCCTGGGAGAATGATGTTGGTCCCCTGGATGAGGATGACTGGCGTGAGGCCCTTGAATCTCCCCGTGGTGCTGCTATAGCTATCCGCCTCCGCTTTATCCAATTCAAATACCTACATCGGGCTTATTACACTAGGGACCGCCTGTGGCGGGCGGGTCTTATAGCAGCTCCGGAGTGTCTAAGGTGCGGTGTTGAACGGGGAACGCTTTTCCATACTGTGTGGTCCTGTGAGAGACTGTCTAGGTTTTGGGCCGGGGTTTGGGACTGCCTGTCAGAGGTGTTGGGGTGGGACCTGCCTCGTACCCCTAGGCTGGGCCTTCTTCATGTCCTTGAGAACATTGGGGGCAACATTTACAAACGTCATTTGTTATTGCTGGGGCTTGTGTTGGCGAAAAGGGATCTGGCGCAGGCCTGGAAGAGCGAGCGTGCCCCTCCGCTCGGTGCCTGGAAGGCGGGCCTGGACTTCCTCATGGGTCTGGAACAGCCCGTTTTCGAAGCCCGGGGTTGTCCCCGCAAACATTACAAAATTTGGAAGCGTTGGGCGGACTACAGGGGCCTGACCCTTGATCCTCCCATGGACATTGATGATGCACTGTCTCCGGATGTGGATCCCGTACCCTAGGCTGCTGGCCGGCACCACCTTTGTTTTCCATCTCGTATTGTTGAACTGTGATCACGTGCACTGGGTTAGGGTGGGATAAGGGGTGGGTAGCTACAGGAAGGGTTGGATGGTGTTCGTGGGATTGGGTGGGTTGGGGTAGTTGGGGGTGTAGTATTCTAAAAGTACTGGGTTCAATGCTATGTCACTGCTGTATCTTTTCATATTGTCGTTGACAGTCTCCTCCTGAATGTGGAGGGCTGTACCAAGATATGCTCGAACTCATAATAAAAATGGTTTTGAGAAAAAAAAAAAAGTGCGTCCTGGGTACATCATATTGCCTTGAGAGATCTGAAAATGATGAATGAATCCCCTCCCCATCATACAAGTCACCTATTATCTGAATACCTTTGCATCTCGAATTTCTGGCCACCACATCCCAAAAAATGGAAGGCAAGATGCGTTCGGCATTAGTGGGAGTATAATATGTTATCCCAGTTAAAGAACATTTTGTTTGAATGGCTTTCCAAACCTTGAAGGAGGCCACCATGATCTTAAAACGTGTCCGTTTGTAATCAACTTCCTTAAACAAACAATTTTTAACTTCCGCCCGAGTAATACTTGAAAGATTGATGGAGCTTCCTCTGGATTACTGACCTCTTCCCCGGTCAACAATACACGCATTTTGAGCAGTAAACAAGCGTAGTAGCAAAATGTAAATTCTGGTATTGACCAACCACCCCTTTCTCTTGGCAGTGTCATGAAGCGCATTGCTCTTCTAGGTCTACCTGGGGCCCATAGAAATTTAGCACTTGCAGTTTGCTGTTGATGAAGTTGCTCTTTTGTCACCTCTAAAGGAACAGATCTGAAGTATAAAACCCTGGGTAAAATATTTATTTTTAAGGTATTACCTCTACCCATCAACGTGAGTTGGAGACGGGCCCATCCTACTAGAGATTCTTTGATCTTGGACATGATATCTATCCGGTTTACCTCTACTAATTCTCTCATAGATGGCCTGATTTTTATACCTAGATATGTTACCTCCTTGACAGATCTTGGATCCTCAGACATCATAATATTTGTACATAATATTTGTGTTTTTGTCTTATTTAACTTGTACCCTGAAACATGTCTAAATTCTTGTGCTAGCCGTTCTATTTCTATAACTGCCGTAGCCGGATCACTAGTAGTAATAGCGATATCATCCGCATATGGAGGAGCTAGGTGCCACTCGGCCCCTAGCGTCTCCTACTACCAGATCCACGAGGTACGGTAGTAGGAGACGCTAGGTGACGAGCGGGTGTCAGGCGTTGCAGGCGGTGTGCCATTGTCGCCTCCACCCCCTCCCGAGCCCTATGGGGTGTGGATATTTAAATTTACAAACTATACAGGTTCCTCTCAATTTAGGGAAAACCCACAACTTGATGGTTTGTTTTTTGCACAATCTCATTTTCACACCTGATTTTAACTTTCACGTCCTCTGGTAAGGGTGGGCCTTAGCATGCCCATACCGCCGAGGTACACTATGTATGGTCCTGATGAAAGCCCAGTAAATTACACATAGATGGGCAGAAACAGGTCGACCCCACTCTAAGTGGAAACAACCAAACCAATATTTGGTAGATTTCCCACACATATATTTTATCTATGTCAGACTGACCATTGAATAAACTTTTTGTATGGTACAGCCTTTGACATTTTTAACTCACATTTCTTTTGACACTATTGCCACAAATAACCAGCTCCGCAGTAATCTGGCGTTGTAGCACACCAGGGAGACATTCGGCTTCTCCTGGTGGGCCCGATGATGAAGCATGTCACCACCCAGGGTGGTGAGTGAGGGCTTCTTGAAAATCCCTACTGATTTCCAATGTGACTCATTCAGGTTTATTTTTCCTTCTCTGCTTTCTGTGCTCATACATTTGTCTTTCACAACACTCTTTTGTTGTTTGAAAAGATTGACCAGGGGGACCAAGAGTGTCCTTCACAACTCCCTCTATCTCAATTTGCTGTTACCAACATCAAATAATATCACTACTTTGTTAATGTGCGCCACTGTCCCACGAGAGGGAATAAAGCCGTGCTGATGTAAAGATACCAAGGGGCATATGATGTTTGCCAATCGATTTGCCAGTATTTTGGAGTAGATTTTGCCATCACAAGTAAGCAATGAGATTGGGCGGTATGAGCCCGGCATCTCAGGAGGTTTCCCCTTCTTCTTAAAAACAACCACAGTGGCTTCGCCCCATGTTTTAGGAGCCTGACCGGTTTGAGCAGCACATATCGTCTCCAGCAGCTCCCTCTTAAGATCGTGGAAAAATTCTCTATACAACTCCACGGGAAGCTTATCTGGACCAGCAGCCTTGCCACTAGCTAATCACTTGCCTCTAGTTCATCCATAGTAATACTACCCACTAGCAACTCCACCTTCTCCTGGTCTAGCTGTGTAACCCTGACATCTACCGTATTGTTCACATCATCCTGGTTCTTCTGCTGAGTATATAGCTCAGAGTAAAACTGATGAAAAATAGCAAGAATTTTCCGGGGATCCCGTGCGGTTAGGCCAGAGCTATCCCGAATGCTGGTAATTTTCTGATAGGATTCTTTCATCCACAATCGAAGTACAAGACAACGCCCTACAGCCTCTCCATACTCATTTATGAATCAAATATTTCCTGGCAATCTCTTTATTCCAAAGTGTATTAATGTTCACTTGGTTTCGTGCGGTATCGGATTCCAACCCTGTAATATCTTTACCCTGTGCAATCCTGTGTGTTAGTTTAGCCTCCACAAGCGTCAATTTCGAGTAAAGGTCCTGTAATTCTACCTTAGCCTTCTTTTGATAATGAATACCGAAACTTGTCACTTCCTCTCTAAGACGAGCCTTAAAGGCGTCTCAAAGCACTGGCACAGAAACTGGGTCTTTGTTATTCAGAAAAAACTCCTTAATTCACTTTCTGATATGGTCCTTAAACTCTTCATCAAGCAATAGTTTCCTATCAAATGTAAAAGTTATGGGTGCACACTCAACCGAAAGTGCCGAAATTTCTAGCACTATTGGTGCATGATCAGAGGTGATCCTTGGGTAAATCTGTATCTGGGCCCCAACAAGTAACTCAGTAGATATTTGAAAAATAGTCAAGAAGAACCAATTTTTGATGAGGGAAGGAATGAAACGTGTACCCAGGTTCTAATGGTTGTATACTGTCCCATGCATCTAGTAGCCCATGATCCTTCACCAGATTAACTAGTGCTTGGGACACCCTTGGTTTCCGCCCCATATGTAGTTGCCTTCCTCTTTGTAATTCTTTATTAACCAAATTGATATTAAAATCTCCACAAAGAACTAGGGGAGCTGGCCATAATGCAAGTTCGGTATTCAATTCTTCTAAAAGTAACCGTTCATCAAAATTGGACCCGTAAATAGTTCCGATTGTAAACTTAGAGATGCCAAGGACAAATTCGACAATCACCCATCTCCCTCATTTGTTGGCTAAGGCACGTCTGTGTTTTGAATAACGGGTTTAACTAATATTGCAACCCCCCGTATCGTTGATGTTTGCTGTAACGCTACTAGCAGTACATATCCCAAATCTGTCAATACAGAGCGTTTACCCCAAGGGACATGCGTCTCTTGAATACATATTACATCCGGTTGGATCAGACGTAGTTCAGCAGATACCCTCTTTCTTTTATTATAATTATTGAGGCCACACACGTTAAAAGAACAGATTTTCAACCCCCTAGTAGCCATAGAAGAATAAACATAAATGCAATTTGTAAACCATGCCTAACAAACATTTTGACTGAAACAACCATTCTTCTACTGCCAACCACTAAACCTAATCTGTTGCTGTGATGTTTTCCCTTTATTCCCCACCAAAGTGCCCATCTGCACCACCTCTTCACCACCTATGTCTCTGCACCCCCACCCCTCCCCCGACCAACCCTGGAACCCCCCACCCCTTAAGGAGGCTTTAGGACCCACGGTCCTGTAGATGACAAGCTTACTGAACACCTCCTGCCATCTCTAACTAAAGCCCCCAGAGAGAGGGAAAGATGGATTCCCCCACCCCCTCGGCTGAGCCTACAACTAATAATACTGACCCTCAACTGAGAAGAAGAGAGAAGCGTGAAAAAGAGGGGGAAAAAAGAAAAAGAAAGAAAGAGAAAAAAGAGCAGAGAGATACACCAACAGGGAGGGTCGGGAAACAAAAAAAGCCACTATAAATGTAAATCAGATAAACAGATCCTACCTGCTTATACCATATGCCAAATTGTTACTCCTTATTCCTCCTTTGTGGCGACTTCCTTTATAAAAAACCTAGTGCGCTCCTGGAAGATCACTTTGAGCTTTGCAGGGTTCAACAAAAATGCTTGAGCCCCTTTACCTTGAAACTGTACAATTAATTTACGTAGTTGCCAGCGTTTCTCTACAGTATACTGGCAAAAATCGGGTCTCACAAAAAACTCAAAATCTTGCCCACATCTTTTCTTATCAGGCCGTGCTAGCCTAAACACCTCCTCCCGTGCCAAAAAACTATTAAATGACACTAGCATGGCTATTGGTTTGCCCTGGTCTCAAACTAATATTAACCGCATCGCTGCTGCGGCGATTTTTGCGCTGTGCGGCTTTTTTTAAAAGCAGCGTTACATGACGAGCTCAGCTCGTCATCAGCACACGCCACCCGTGGGTGATGACGAGCTGAGCTCGTCATCAGCATCGAAAGGGTTAAATGGGAAGCTATGTGCCCATTCGATCTCCCTGTCTCAGTCCCATCTTGTTAACTCCGGGAAGGCATTAGTAAAGAGATCCACTATGAATTTCCGAGGATCTTGGCCTTCCCCTCCGTCTGGGATCTGTAAAACTCCTAAGTTTGTCCTACGTGCCCGGTATTCCATATCGGCAAGTTTCCACTGCGTGTCTTCTTTAATAGAGAGTAGTGATTCAGTTAGTGCCTTCTGCGGGATCAATTCATCTTCCAAATTAGAGATGCGAGCTTCTGCTTCATTAAATCGAAAGGTAAAATCTGTACATGATTTGGCGAGACGCGCACCGAGTTTTGCAAAATTCTGCACTCTCTGACTTTCATCTCTTGTCTCTTCCCGATGGGACATAATAGATTGATAAATTAAAGAAAGAGAGAGGTCTTCCACTGGCTGAACCGGTGGCGTAGCATGCTGTGGGTGTTCCGCAACATCCCCATTGACCACCATATGCTCTTATCTCTTTCGCTCAGTGTGAGGGCTTTTATCCATAAAATCTCTAGAATCCTCCAAACAGGTGCTGCTATGGTTGTTGCCACCAACCCCACCCATCTGGATGGTATAATTAATCTCTAAGTCCTCACATGAAGATGTGGATTATTCAGACAGGGAAAAAAATCCCCAGATTCCGCATCTCCCTGTACTTGCATCTCTCTGACCATGCTTACAATATGCACAGTACCAGCAGTGACCGGTTTGACAGCTCGAGTGAGTGAGTGAGGATTTGTATAGCGCAACTTAGCCCTTAGGCATCAAGGCGCGTAGAGATGGTACAGCTATTTGAGAGGTAAGAGAGTGCGCCGGCTACAGGTAGACTTCTGCGAAGAGCCAGGTCTTTAGTGCTTTGTGAAAAAGAGGATGGGATATTTGACCCTTAAGCTCTATTGGAAGCATATACCACAACCTAGGGGCAAGGGCAAAGAAGGCCCTCCCTCCCCATCTGGCCTTAGCGACTCGGGGCACACAAAGGAGATTGTTGGCCGAGCGAAGAGCCCTACCTGGAGCATAGACGGATACAAGGGACCTTATGACTTCAGCTCCGGACCCATGCAGGGCACAATGAGTGAGGCATAGGACCTTGAAGTTTATCCTAGCCTGCATAGGGAGCCAGTGCAGATCTTTCCTGATTGAAGAGCCTGATGAACGCCTAGGGGCATCCACAACAAACCTGGCTGCCGCATTCTGCACTATTTGTAGGCGTTGGACTAACCTTTTGTTAATGCCTAAATATAGTGCATTGCAGTAGTCCATTCTTGAGGAAATGAGAGCCACCCTGACCTGTTTACCAGCCTCAAGGGAAAGGTAGTGCGCAATCTTCCTCAAGATTCTTAGGACCCCACAGCAGGTTGAGGCCGTCCTACTGACTTGCTTATCAAAGGAGAGCTTGGTGTCCAGGATTACACCAGTCCATCGACCAGATCTCCTGTTTGCCTCCAAAGATAAGAACTTCGGTTTTCTCCCCATTAAGTTTCAAAAAGTTCTTAATCATCCAGCACGCGACTGCTTCCATGCAGTTCCTGAAGTTTCGGGCCGTCATGTTAACTGATTGAGAAAGGGAAACGATAATCTGGGTGTCGTCGGCATATGATAGTACTTCCAACCCAAACGATCTTATAAGCCTGCAAGTGGAGCCACATAGATATTCAAGAGTGTGGGGCTCAGGGACGAGCCCTGGGGAACCCCACACTGCACAGGCTTAACAGGGGAAAGGAAGTCACCCAGCTTGATCCTTTGTTTACGCTCATTAAGAAAAGATGTCAGGAGGCTCAGTGCTGGTCCGCCCACTCCCAACTCACTGAGGCAGGTAGCCAGAATGGAGGGGGACAGGGTATAAAATGCGGCTGTAAGGTCGAGCTGGACCAGAAGGGTAGACTGACCACTGTCGACCTTAGCGCGAATGTTATTGATGACCATTTAAGGGCAGACTAAGTACTATGTGCCCTCCAGAAGCCGTGCTGAGAAGAATCCAGCAGGCTAGAATTATCCAGGAAGGCACTCAGGTGGTGATTGAGATGGGCCTTGAGCATCTTCGCGGGGGCAGGAAGTAAGGAGATGGGGCGAAAGTTCTTCTGGATCCCGGGGTCTAAGGTAGCCTTCTTTAGGAGGAGCTTGACTATCGCCATTTTCCACGAGGTGGGGAAGACATATCCAAGTTCATCACCTCCAAGAGTAAAGGCAGCACTACTTCCCTACACTCTTTAAGGGACTTAAGAGGACAGGGATCCAAAGGGGATCCAGATGTAAGCTTATCCAGAAGCAGACTCAGCTGTTCAAGTGTAAGGGGGGGGGGGAAGTTGGAGAAGTTGCAGCCTGGTCCCTTTACTAGGCCTTCCAAGGGAGGTGCCACCGGAGAGGGCAAAGCCTCTAGGCCTAGGTTAATGGCTTCAAGGTCTGAGTGAATATCCATTATCTTGGTGTAAAAGAAAGTGGAAACCTGATCGCACAATTCCTGGGTTTCCATTATGGGATAGGGTGACTGGAGGAGGGATAGGGAATCCACGATTTTAAAGAGTTCCCTAGGGGAACTAAGAGAAGCAGTCAGCTTGGCAAAATACGCCTTCTTTTCCGCCATCACCGCAGTTTTGTTTCCCTTAAGCAGGCATTTGTGTTTTTCTTTAACCTTCAGGTCAAGATGCGACCTCCAAAGTCTCTCTAGTTTCCTATAGCCCTGCCTTAGAGGTCTGAGGGAATCTGAGTACCAGGGAGCCGACGGTCGTTTCCTGGCGGAATAATGCTGCTTGAGGGGGGCCAAGATATCCACTGCGCTCATGATAGTATTAAAAAGAGCAGCCGTATCGGTGTCCCTCGCCGAGGGGGGACTAAGGCTGGACATCAAAGGAGCTAGTGACTCGTTGTTCAACGCCCTAAAATTCCTTTTCAGTTCCCACTTGCTGGAGTCCAGTATGGGCACAGCGAGGTGTAGAGGAGTAAATTCAAGTGCACTGTCACATCTCTCTCCGCAGCATTCTCCACACTTTGTTCTGCCTGCTGCCCCTTATCTTTCTGAACCACCGATGTGTCTACAATCGATAATGAGGGTGCTACTAGGAGAAGTGTGGCTCAGGGGTTAGAGGCGGCAGACCCGGAAGCTGAGATCGGCCCTGGACCAGGGTTCAATTCCCCGCCCCGACGGGGGTTGGACTCAATAATTCCACTGACTTGATAATTCTCGCCCTGGTGCCTACTCGACTCACGGGCTCACACTCTGCGACTCTGGGCAATAGCTTGCTTAATCTCCACAACGGCCCCTCGCGGTGGGATGCCTGGCTTTCACCTTGTGGAGACCCTGCCGGGGTTATCTCACAGGGGAATACCAGGACGGGTTCCCTAAGCAAGCGCATAGATGCCTGCGATGTGGGTGATTTGCGCTATATAAATACATTTACATTTACATTTACTATAAGTGGCGTATTTGACAAATGTTCACTATTCAAGCTGCGATCATCCAAAACTTCCAATGTATCTACGGGGGTTTGAACAAGCATTTTATCTTGTTTTTGATCTTTCTTTTTCCCCTTATCTTTAATGCCAGAAAATATTGCTGGGATAGTCTTAGCTCCCCCGTCATCCGCTCTTACCTTCGCCATGTTTGTGTCAGCTTTTGCAACATTTCCTGGCGTTTTGTCCCCCAAGCCAGTACCTCCGTCGGTTGTAGCATCCTCCTGACCTTGCTGCCTACCACGTACACCTTTCAGCGGCATCGCTAACGGAGGTTCCCGCCTTCTGCAGCAATCACCAAGCTTCCTCCAGGTGTAATCGCTTTCCCTGCAGCGGAGCTCTCGTGGAACAGACGCCCTGCGGCTTCGTCGGAGCCTGCCCAACACAGCAGTGAAGACCGCTAAAATCAACAGCATTCAGTCCGCCAAGGGAGGGACAGGTAGGAGCATTTTAGATACACAACAATTTACCCGTGCTGAGTCCACACAGTGAAATCCGCTTAGTTACGATGGTTGCAGACAGGCAGCGTGCAGCTCCGTCTCCTCTTCACAGGATTAGATTCAGGTCCGGCAGGAGCGGCTAGCTCATACGTCCACCCTTGCAGATGCCATTTTGCCTCCTGCACTGATTCTTCAGCCACCTCCTTTCTTAACACTGTCACCCAGCATGGACTCCAGCTCATTTGAATAACCTATCTCTACCGCTGTGGCTCGTTGCAGCTTTTTATTTGGAGATATTTGAACCTCGATAGCTGCTTGTTGGTTATCTCCAACCACTTGTCCCCAGAAACCAGCTTCCCTTCTTTCAGTTGTCATTACAATCTCATCACCCCTGCCTCCCTCAGAGGAACTGCCAGGCTATCCTTGGCCCACTCAGGGGAACCCAGCGCATCCCATATTGTGGCCAGCCCACTGTAGTAGCGGAGTGTTGTCTCCTTTCTGATCTTATACCATGTAATTGCTAGGCATTGTAGCGTCTTAAGTCGCACCTTTTTAAAATATCTTATTCAAATTTGTACATAAAACCTTGCTCTCCTCCCATCACATCTGAGAACATCACCCTTAACATTTTACCAATATCTGAACCATCCGGTTTATTCAGGAGCATCTTCCTGTTCCTTAACCAAAAAGTCCAGGCATGATTGGACAGGTCTGGTAAAACCAACCCCCCCCCCCCCCCACCCTTATCCTTCAAAGCTTTTTCCATGCGATCCGCGAAGCCTTTGAGGCCCAGATAAAGCTGCTTATCTCTCTTCTTTAAAATTCAAAGGGATATTTTGGAATAAGAAAGTAGATTTTGGAAGGATCAACATTTTCACTAGGTTCACTCTTCCAATGATAGCGGTAGATGTGAACAGCTTAACATGGACTTTCAGACATCCTTACAAACGTTTTGGAAATTTATGGCCGGGATTTACTCGATGTTTCGTGTGATCCTAATGCCTAGATATCTCATCTCACTTTTGATATTCTCTTGATCTATATCTAAGTTCCAGGCCATTATCTCTGTTTTTTGTTCATTTACTTCGTAAACCGCAATGTGCCCAAATTGAGTGGTCAATTTATATATGTGGAAGCGAGATGAGTAAATCAGAGGTATTTAACATAAGATCGTACGCATACAGGGCAACCTTTTTCTCCCAGCCCGTATACCTGAAGGGGCATATTCCATCTTCTTTTCTGATCTTAGCTGCTAAAGGTTCTATGTATAGGTTAAAGAGGAGAGGGGACAGAGAACACTCTTGTCTAGTTTCCTTTAAGATTTTGAAAGGCATAAAAAGATTACCATTCACCAGAACCCTAGCTGTTGGTTTTCTATATATCATTGCTATGCTCCTGCAAACATTTTCGCCCAAGTTACACAACCTTAATATTGTCTGAAGATAGGGCCAGTTCACCCTATCAAAGGCCTTCGTAGCGTCTAAAGTAATAACTGCCAGAGTAACTTTGTAGACAGTAGCTATATCTGTTGCTCCAATTAAGTTATACGTTTGATCCCGGATCCCCTATCCCTAAAAAAGCCTTTATCATTCTCATGTAAGATATCCCCCACCATCCCATTTAACCTTTGTGCCAATATTTTTACAAATATTTTGTAATGACAAATTAATAGCGAGATGGGCCTATAGGAGTCACAAGCGGTTGACGATTTCCCTGCTTTCGGAATCAGTGCCATTATGGTCTCATTCCAAGATACTGGCATTTCAAACCTTTTCTCAAAAATACCTGAAAACAGCTTTACCAAAACTGGCATTAGAAACACTCCCAATCTTTTATATATCTCTGCAGGCAGTCCGGACCTGCCGCTTTACCAGTCTTCCGTGCCATGATTACATTCCTAGTCTCCATCACTGTAATGGCGCGGTTTATATTATTTTTATTACTCCCGCCGACTCTACGGGGAACATCCTGGTCCAACCATTCCTTCACATCTTCCTCCGTAACTACCAGTCCCTCCCAGTATAACCTCCCAAAGTGTTTGTGAAGTGCCTCTCCTATTTCTTTACTGGTCGTAAGGAGTATACCTGAAGCCTCACACCTGATTCCTTTTATATAACCTCTTACCTGATCACTCTAAGCTTTCCAGGCTAAGAGTTTTCCACACCCCGCTCCATATTCAAAGTGGGCAAATATACTCGCTTGCCACCTTTTCCGTAATCTCTCTTCTATTACTCCTACAAGTTCCATGATAAGGGTTTGGAGAGAAGTTTGTAAAGCCACCGTCTCATGCTCCCACCAGCTGCTAATAACTGATGTTCCAACCGCTGAATATTACATTCTAGTGTTCCTACTTCGGTTCTAAACTTCTTCCTTTAAAATGCTTGAATATAAATTATTCTCCCCCTTAGAAAGGCCTTATATGCATACCATACGACCTCCAATGGGGTGCTGTCCTCATTTATGGAGAAGAACTCCTTAGTCTCCAAACAAAATCTCTCAATTACTGCCTCATCTAATAATAGGGCACGGCCCATTGTCCTTCTCCTCTGTATTGATCTGGTGGCTAGGACTAGAGTTACTACAGAGTGGTCTGACAAATGAGCTCCTACATGCTTAATATCTTGCACCCATTCCTTAATCCCTTGATCTATTAAAAGGAATCAATTCTTGATTGGTGGCTGTATTTTTTGTTGTTAAAAGTGAAACCCTTCTTGGCTCCCATCTTTTCTCTCCATATGTCACACAAACTAAGCTTTTTAATAGTTGTTTTTACGAAAGACCACATCTTACTGTTTATTACTGCTCTACTGTTACCCGAGCGGTCCAGTCCATTATTTAGGACCACATTGAAATCACCTGCTAAAATAACAGGATCAAGGAAGGTCAACAGCTCCGTCAGCAACCCTCAAAATAGACTAGGGTCATCTATGTTTGGACCATAATACCCAACCCCGGGAAATTTGTGGTGGAAGCATCTTATTTTAGCAATAACCTATCTGCCCTCGTCTACTTTACTTTCTTCTATGGTAATATACGGGTTCTTTTTAACCAAGATTGCCACCCCCTTTATAGTCTGCTGGTGATTGGTTAGATGACCTTTTGGACCCAGCCTCTGGACTTAAAAAGGTTCCCCATTTCCAGGTGTGTCAGGTATGTGTCCTGTAGGATTATAATCTGGGCAGGAGCATCTTTCAAATATTGTAAAGTCTTTTCCCTCCTGGGTTTCACTCTTAGACCATTCACTTTCCATGATAGGATATCAATCTGAGCAATCTAACCGTCACTCATCACTCGCACCATACTCTAACAGCATTGGGGGTGCCAAAAATGGTGATTAGACGAAGAGGACTTAAAAAAAATATTTCCTCCCACTGCTCCCCACCCCGTGACCCATATCACTCCCATTTTCCCTTATCTCACCCACCCCAGAGAACTCTCCTTATGTCTTCTTCATGGCCTAAGCCTGTGGGAGGGCCCCCTCGGGAGAAAAAATAGCACCTACCTTTTGCCATGCCGCTCGAGCTACTCTATTATCTAATGTGCTCAAGACACCCAGACCACCCTGGGACAAAAAGAATGAAGTGTGAAACTACCGTGGAAAGTGAAGAGAAAAAACAAAAGAGAGAAAGAAAAAAAGGAATAAGAAAAGCCTAGTAAATGAAATAGGAAAAGGAAGAAGCATAGCCGGAAAAAGGGGGGAACTGAGGAATGGTTGGCACTCAGGGGACAACCTAATATTCCCCCTAAGCCCAGTTCCTCTCTATCGTATCCCTGCTTCTGATATGGTTTTTATAAATCCATCTGCTTCTTCCACACACCGAAAGTTCTCCATTTTGTATTGTGTATCACAAGCAGTGTCACAGGAAATTTCAAATGTGCTGTGGTGCCTAGTTTCTTCAATGAATCAAGCAGTTTTCCTAACTTCCACTGTTTATTTGCCGTAATCTGCGACACATCTGACCTTATTTCAAAACTGATACCATCCACATTTAGCGACTTAATTTTTAGAGCCTTTATGAGGATTTCTTCCTTTATTTTGTGAATTTGGAAGTGGACTAAGATTTTTCTGGGCTTTGTTTTATTTGGTGTTAACCTAAATGGGTCTCTAGTACCCTCTGGATGTCTTTAATACGGTCTTGTTCTTAACAGTCAACTTGAGTTCCAGCTTTAATTAGCCTTACTACAAAAGTTTTTATGTTGTCCCCCTTTGCCCCCTCCGGTACTTTTAACAGACGCAGGCTGTTCCTTCTTTGACTATTTTCCTGGGATTCTAGTTTTTCCTTCTATACCCACTCTGCCTTCCTTCAGCAGTCTAATCCCTTCCGTATTTGCCCCCGTTAGAAGTGTTCATTCTTTCACTGTTTTCTCCAATGCCAAAGTCCTAGCTTTTATATTATCAAGTTTCCTTTCCAGCTTATCACAAGCAGAACTGATCTCCCTTTGATTTAAGTCTGAGATCTCAAATCTACTCCTGATTTCTGTTAGCAACTGAATCAGGTCGGAAGCTGATTGAGGTGATGGTTGACTTGACCACTGTCTGTTCAGGTTGTTTATTTAAAACACCTTGTGCTATCTGTACTGTCTGTGTGCCCCCGTGCGTACCCTGCTGTGCCTCCCCCTCGGAGAATGGGGGACTCTTGACTGTATCTAGGTCTTAACCTTCTTGTTCCATCCTCTGAATACAGGAGGCAGCCACTTCTGGGGACTGAAAATCGTCCACCAAAGCTTGACATTTTTGATGACTTAAGATAGCCTCTCCCTTTAAAGACCATGGAGAGCTGGTAGGTGGAGGGGATTCCTGGGTCTTTTAATGTTAGGGTTTTCTGCATTACTTTAAATTAGGTTCTCAGTAAAGGGGTGATTTTTGGTTTATGTGGTTGGGGGTCTACTCTTTTCTTCCTAGATTTCCCCTTCTTGGGGCTTGCCCAATCCTCTTGGCGGCTGGTCAATAACGGCTCACTCTGACAGTACTTCTAAGGGTTTTCATATTAGTTTTAATGTACTGCCCTCTGCTGATTTGTGTTGAGTGTTGCAGCGAAGTATTTGATCATTATCCAGAGTATCCCATCCCCCCACCCCCCACACCCTCCCGGTGCCTGATGCCAGGGTTACACCTCCTCTCCTCTGTGAAATTTTACTTCTTACACCCAGATTTAACTGTGTACTCTTTATGGAAGGGTTGTTCCCTCCTCCTCCTCTGCAGTTTTCCGAGTCCACGACCCGCAAGGCTGCTTCTCCTTTACCCGGCTCCTGTCCAGCATTCCCCAACTTCTCCAAACTCTGCCTAACCAGCTCGCTGAGCGAGACTCCCACACTTGTGCTATCTCTGCCTCCCTTACCCCGGGCAGGGATTCGCACTACTGCCCTCTGACCTCTGCAGAACTCGAGCTCTGCTCAAGCCCATCTCGAGATCCGGTCGGGTAATCCTGTAGGCGCCACAGTCACCGTAGTCGGTCTGACTTGAACGACTACGATGAAAAGGAGGCCGCACTCTCTGTCCTCCACGTTTGGTACTTTCTGCATGGTTTTGCCTTCCTCAACCCGTAGTGTTAGCGAAAAAAACTCCTGACTTCTGGAACTTGCACGACCAGCCGCTAGCCGGCCGCCATGTTCTCCTTCACCTATTTACAATGTTCATGTACTAAGCATTAGTTGTTAACATATTCATATTTCTTAAGACTTCATTCACGAGTAGCTTGGAACTCATTGAGTGAGATGTAAGCTTTGATGTCCGCACGCAGTGAGCACTAGTCATGGGGACCCACAAGGCATATAAAGCACAATATGGACTGTGCTTACACTGGATGGGAGGGCCCCATCGAATTCTGGTCTGTGGATCAATAGTTATTACATGGGTGTCTTTTAGTGTGTTGGAAGGGTAGTGGAGGCAAAAGCTGTTGACAACTTTGAATTGATTAACAAACAACTGATCTCTTGGGTAGCATTGTTTTAGCTGAGCAGGAGCTACATTCAGGGGGAAAATAAATGGTGGTTGTATCCCTGAGATAGCTAAAAAGGGTTTTAATCACAGTTTTGGGAACTTTATGAAACAGAGAAAATACAAACTGTATGTGAGTCATACAAGTAGGGTGTTACAAAAATCCATTTGACAAAAGGCTAACATTTAATTAGTGCCTTGATGGTATGGAATGGGAGATGTGCATTTTCTTTTGATGCTAGGCACTAGGTGGAATGATTCCATGCACATTATGGGGGTGAAAACACAACCAAGAGTTTTAGCTAAGGAGAAGAAAGCCAAGATGTAAGGGTGGAGGGAGAGGAGAGAAAAGGTGAAGGGGGGTGCAGAAGAGGGTGGGAAGTAGAAAATGTCTGTTTTGAAGGAGTTTGGCACAGGACACCTGAGAGTCATTCAATTTCAACTTGCAGTGAGAGATCTACCAATGGAAATAAGGGGAGAGGTTATAAAGAAGATAATTTGGGTGTCGTTGGCTTTAAGATGGAAGACTAAGCTAAAGGAGTAGGTGATGTAACTAAATTAGGTAGTGTACAGAGAGAGATATTGAGAGGGGACAAAGGGTTCAGGAATTAGAACCCCCCCCCCCCCCCCAACTGGTAGAGAGGTAGATGAGAATCTTTTGGAGAATTATGCCACTATGTTTGATAGATTTGACAAGATCAGTATAGAGCAGACCCCCCAGACTCTGGTGGTCCTGGAGGGCGGGGAGGGAGGAGTAACAACGTTTCTCATGCTGACCGGCTTGACTCAGTAGAAGGGAGATGGCAGATGTGGAAGTCCGCTCTTGCACTCCGCATTCTGGAGAAAATATCCCTTCTAAAACTCAATGGGAGGACACAGTAGTAAGAGGGAGAAGCCTAGGGAAGCAACCTTGGAGGTAAGAAATTAATATAGGATAATCTAGATTGTTGAATGTTGTGGACGGTTGAAATGTGGAGAGCTCAAGGAGACTAAAGTTAAATAAGTATTTGGGGTGAGCAGAAGAAACAAAGTTGACAATAAAAAAGAGTGAATTTTCTGTTGAATGAAGGCAGCAGGAGCCCAACTGCAAGAGGTTGAGAACGTTGTTACAAATGAGGTGCACCTTACGTCAGATGAACATGAGACCTCCCAGTATCTTGGAGAAGAAATGGAATTAGCATACAAGATAATAGAAGGAGAGAAACGGTTAGTGGTGAGTTCATTCAGATAGGGTAATAAAGAGCACATTTGAAGCATTGTGGGTAATCGCTACATAGTAGGGTGCGAGGTAGTAGAGAAGTGGGCAGAACAAATTGTGGGCGGATGGGGTCAGATGTTCACATGATGAGTTACCAGATTTGAGTGAAGAGAGGTGAACTAGTAGAAACCGAGAGAGAGCAGCAGAGTGTGGCTAGCGGATGATGATATGGAAGGAGAGGTAGTAAGTGACTAGGGTTGTCCACTGTGATCTTAGAGGAAATGTATGGTGCACATTTCTTGGTAAGAGCAATAGGTGTTAGTGCGGTGAAGTTTAAGTTGCAGGTTTTATGTGCGAGGTATTGTGGACTGCATGTGTGAGGTGTTAAAGGAGAGGTCCAAGTGAAGCCATGTTGTTTTGAATGTTTTGAATGTACTAATCATTTAACAATACCTTTCACTCTAATGCCTCTAATGGGGCTCTGAGCTGAAACGTACACATGAGTTAGTTCAAAAGCAATGAAAAGTGAAAGGGAAAGGTCGGGATGGTATAGACTAGAGTATGTGCACCAAATTGAAGTGGAGATAAATGAAAAACGGATAAACAAATAAACTAGAAAAAAGTACTGGGAATACATTTACAGCTTTTGTATTTGTGGACATCAACTCTAATTACAGACCACTTTAGGCAAGGCGAATACTTGAAAAGCTAGCCAGGTCAGCTCTCCAGCTTACCTCTTTATAGGTCATCGGGATATGGTCAGTCTTTGCCCCACCCCCTCGACTGCTGATCCATAAAAAGGTACATGGTTATATTCATTTCCTAAGCCATAACATGAGGATTCGGGGTGTGGCCCCCAAACATGTTACAGTTTTACAGTATTTGTCAAGTGAAGCAACCATATCAATGCAAAAATAATTGAAGTGCTTAAGTACATGCATTGTTTGTGTAATTGCTTCATGAGTACGCCACATATGCTTGCATTTAGAGTGCCAAAGAATAGAACTTTAGTTTTGGAAGTAATACTTCTTTCCAGCAAACGTTAAGTACCATTTTGGAAAACCTAAATAGAAAACTTGTATTCTGCTCGGCCAGGGCCCAGGAGTGCATCTTTTAGCCAATAATAACTGTAGAAAAAAGGCTACTTCGTGCAAAAAACATCATCATGAATCATTAAGTGGCTTCCCCCCACCCGCAAACACAATGGGCTATTATGGGACTCTTCGGAGTAAGCGTGTCAAGTTTATGGACTAACATCTTCAGTTGTTGTAGTCTGTTCTGAAAAGGAAATTCCTCCTTCAAGAGCTGTGAATACATAATTGAAAAGCCATTTCGAATGGTTTTCATCCTAAGTAATTATACTTTTTGGCTAGGAAGGTTATTATTCAAAACATAAATCTGTCAGCATTCCAAACTTAAATCTGCCTCCAACGCATTATTAGTGTTAAAAAGTCTCATCAGAGAATGTTTTCCAGTCTCTGGCCTTGCACCGACATGCCCTATTCATCCCTTTTTCAACAATTTCAGTTATTTTCTGATGCAGTCATCTCACACAAAAAGACCGGATGGAGGACCCCACAAGGGCATGGAGGGGAGGGAGACGAAGGGGAAACCAGCATCTGGGAAGAAAAGAGAGCTGGGGGAGAAAGTATTTTTCTCCAGCATGGACAGGCAAAGAAAAAAGTTACACATCAAAAAGTGGACACATGGGGGATATTGAATAAGATTTGACAGTGCATCGTGCCAACAAATATGCTGTGCTGCGCAAAAGAGGGACGTGGAGGGCAATGCGGTAGCCATTAAGATAGTGCACGGATGCTCTCTACACAGCAGGCGCGGCTCTAGGCTCATGGCAGCCCTGGGCAGGGAGCTTAGGTAGGGGGCCCCGGAAGAGGAGGTCCGGGCGGGGAGGAGCGGAGCACGGAGGCCAGTAAAGAGGTGGGGGGGTCAGGGTGTTTGTAAGTGGAACAGAGCCGGAGGCCGCCAAATCCCTGCCAGGGGCCGCCACACAAATTTGTATGCATCCTCAGACGATTATTATATTAAGGATATATATTGGCATAGTGGCCCCTGGAGTTTGGTGGCCCTGTGCAGGTGCACAGCTTGCACATGCCTAAGGCCGCCCCTGCCTTTAGGCCGCCATGCGCACACCATTTATTTATTTATTTATTTTGAAAGTTTTATATAGCGCGAACAAGATCTTTGCAGATATCAGAGCGCTTTACAAGGACACAGGGGTGATAGAGTAATAGAATGTAATAGTTGAGGTAGTTAGGTACAAGGTGCATAGTTACATAGGTAGGTCAAAAAACAAGAGGTAGGTCACAGGTGAGGTAGTGTCGGTACAAAGTGCATAGTCAAACAGTTGTGCTAATAATGTAAAAGTACAAAAATAAGGAGCATATACTTGTTTAAGCGTGCTTAAAATGTTTTTGGAGGTAGCATAAAGGTGGGCATAGTTGAGGTAGGTGAGCGCAGGATATATAGTCACACAGGTGCATCAGTAGTACAAGAGTAGAGATAGTTGAGGTGGTGTAGGTACAGTGTGCAAAGTCAGATAGGTGCGTCAACAATATAACAATATATAAAGAGGGAACGTATACAATCAAATAAGTCATAATACAAGTAGTACAAGTAGACCATGGGGTCACGCAGGTATTACAGAGCGGATTCATGAGAAATACAGAATAATAGATCATGTGTATTTAGCCATGAGGATCGCTTTTACTTCTTTCTTAAAAAGTTTGTTGGAGGAGATGAGCCTGGTTTCAGGAGGGAGTGAGTTCCAGATCCTGGGTGCCATTCCTGAAAAGGAGCGTTTATAGGTTTTTTCCTTCCGGAATCTTCAAGGCTTCAGCAGAAGATTGTTTGTGCTTCTAGTAGTTCTAGAGCCACCCGAAATTGTCAGCTTTTGAGTGAGGTAGGCGGGTGAGTTCATGTGTACAGCCTTGTGTGTCATGCAGGCGATTTTCAGATGTATTCTGGCTTCAAAAGGTAGCCAGTTCAGGGATTTAAAGTCAGGGGAAATATGCAAGTGTTTTTTTGAGCCAGTGATGAGCCTCGCTGCAGCGTTAAGGGACGCTCTTAGGGGTGCCGTTGTAGTTAGGGGGTGCCCGCAGAGGGCGGTGCTACCGTATTCTATGTGCGGGATGACTATAGATTGTACTGCAGTTTGGAAGTCTTTGGCTGGAAGGAAGGGTTTAAGTTTTCTCAAGGTATTGATTTGGAAGTTCGCTCTTTTGGTTGCCTTGCTGATGTGCTGCTGCATGTTGAGATTGGCGTCAAGTGTTATGCCTAAAGATTTTGCTGAGTCTACGACGGTAGGTTGTACATTTAGAGCCGATAAGTGCTTAAGCCATGTTTGAGCCGTAGAGATTTTTGCGGGAGGAGAGATCAGGAGGAACTCAGTCTTCAGCGCGTTGAGTTTGAGGTGATTCTCGGCAAGCCAGGATTGGGTGTTTCTGATCGTGGTGTTCAGAAGCATGATGTCCTTAGGAGATTGTATTTTAAGATAAAGTTGGGTGTCGTCGGCATACATGTGAAAGTGAACATTGGATGTCTGTAGCAAAGTAGTGAGATTTTCCATAACTAGGTTGAACAGTGTTGGGGAGAGGGAGGATCCTTGAGGGACGCCTAGCGATACAGGTACCGGAGAGGACATCAGGTTGTTGCTTTTGAATCTTTGTGACCGATTGTGTAGAAAGGAGGTGAACCACTTGAGAACAGTCCCTGATATGCCCATTCTTGTGCTTAACAGTTTGAGTAAGTTCTCATGTTTAACTGTGTCGAATGTAACCCTGGGCGGAGTTGGCGGAGTGGGGCTTCGCGGAGCTACGCGAAGTGGGCGAGAAACTACGCCCACCTCCGCACTCCGCATAGCCCCACTCCGCAAACACCACTGGCCGCCAGCCCCGCCACCCGCCTCCCTCCCGCCCTCCCTAAATACTTTCAATTAAAGGAGACAAATAATTTAAAATGCACTTACCTTGCCCGCCGCTGCCCGCCGCGTCCCCGGGGCTCGCTATCTTCCGTCTTCGGTCTTCTTTATCAATGCGCATGCGCGGGCGGCCGCGCATGCGCATTTCTCACAAGAAAATGCGCATGCGCGGCCGCCCGCGCATGCGCATTAATAAAGAAGACCGAAGACGGAAGATAGCGAGCCCCGGGGACGCGGCAGGCAGCGGCGGGCAAGGTAAGTGCATTTTAAATTATTTGTCTCCTTTAATTTAAAGTATTTAGGGAGGGCGGGAGGGAGGCGGGTGGCGGCCAGCTACGCTCCGTCTGCGGAGCGTGCGTAGTGCCGCCTGGCTACGCCCGCTCCGCAAAATGCGGAGTAGGCGGCACTACGCACACTCCGTGCACGGAGCGTAGCTGGCCGCCCACCCCTAGTCGAATGCTGAGGAGAGATCCAGAAGGATGAGGAGGCAGGTATCGTTTTGGTCTAGGATTTGGAGGGAGTCGTCCTCTATGTGAGTCATGGCAGTTTCGGTACTGTGCCCTGCTCGGAAGCCTGATTGATGAACGTTGAGGAGATCAAACTTGTCTATGTGTTTAGTCAGTTGTAGCTGTACGCATTATTCCAACAGTTTAGCGAGGGTGGGAATATTTGTAATAGGGCGGTAATTGTTTAGATCAGTGGGGTCTGCTGTTGGTTTTTTTAGTAGAGGTGTGACTTGTCCGACTTTGAGGGCGTCAGGGATGGATCCTTGTTGAAGAGAGCTATTGTTAATCTTAGTCCAGAGTGGGAGGAGCAAAGGGGTAAAGTCTTTTACAGCGTTTGCAGGAAGGGGGTCAGTGAGGTGATTGGATGGTTTCAGCGTGCTGAGCAATCTGCCAATTTCTTCTTCGGAGTAGGTGCCAAAGGATGACCATGTAGCATTGTTCTTTGGTTCAAGCGCTGCTGTGTGTTGGGGATTGGAGTAAAGGATTGAGTCATTGAGGAGATTGCTTCTTATGTTGTTGTTTTTTTGGTTAAAGAAAGCAGAGAAGTCTTCACAGGAAGGTGTAACGCCCATGGTGCTGAGTGTCTGGGGTTGTTCTTTGGATTGTGTTCTGATTAACTCAAACAATTTCCTTGGGCGTTTTTTTTGCTTGGGCGAGCTGGAGGCTGAAGAAATCTCTTTTTGAGCGTTTTATTTTCCTGAAGTAGGCGTTTCTCTGTTTCTTCAGGTGTTGTAGGTGCAGTGCAGAAGGGGCTGACCTCCATGTGCGCTCTGCCATTCGCATGGCCCGTCTATCCTCATTGAGGCTCCCGTCATACCATGGGTTGGAGATCTTGGACGAAACTCTTTTCAGTTGCATGGGTGCAGTCTCATTGATTATTGTGGACATAGCATTTAGATAGTGATCAGTCAGGAGTTGAACGTCAGTAGCGCCGGAAGGGGGAAGTAGGAGATTGCAGCTGTTAGGCGGTAATGAGTTTGGGTTGAGTTTCTTCATGTCCCTTTCCCAGACTTTGGGCTTAGAGGGTTGAACTGGGTTAAATTTAATGTTTTCATTGATAAGGAAGGAGACAATATGATGATCTGACCAGTCACAAGGTTGGATTGACTCAAGTTGAATAGCGTCCTCTTTGGAGATGATAAGGTCGAGGATAGAACCTTTCTCATGGGTCGGGCTCTTGCATATTTGGGTGAGATCAAGGGCGTTGAGGAAGCTTTTGAGGCTATTTACCACTGTGTCACTGCTGTCATTCCAATGGAGATTGTAGTCGCCAAGGAAAATTTGGGTGTTTTGCCGCCCTGAATTGGTTGATATTGTGTTCATGAGTTGTTGGGAGAAGGAGAGCTTGTCCCCAGGTGGGTGGTATATGATGTATAGTGAGCATACCGGTTTGCTTTCGCTGATGACATCAAGGCAGAGGTATTCACAGGAAGAAAGAGAGGGGGCAGCCACTTTAGTAACTGAGAGGTTGCTTCTGTAAATACAGGCAATTCCACCGCCTGTCTTTTTGGTCCGGTCAAGTCTAATGATACAGCAGTTGGGGGGGACTAGGATATCCAAGATAGGTGTAGAAGAATCAGACAACCATGTTTCAGTCAGAATGGCTAGATCCGGTTCCAGAGACATGATGAGGTCGGGGACCCCCGCGGAATGTCTTTGGGCCGATCTGCAATTGAGAAGTATGCATTTGAGGCTAGGGGTGCAGAGGGTGGAGGAAGGTTCTATAGTGATGGGCACATTAGTGAGGTTGTTGGGGACGGCGCCTCTGTCATCCTTTTGGTGCCTGAGGGGGTTAGAGATAATCGTTGGCATGGACAGGTGGTTGGTGACTAGGCGATTTTGGGGAGCCGGGACGTAAGAGTGGAGAAGGGTGTGTATGTCATGGTCTGAGATCGTATTGGTAGTGCGTCTGGGGCGATTGGTGGTATTGTGAGAGGGGATAGAGGTCCAGTGTGGGGAGAGTTGTGTGATAAGGCGAGCATTGAACCATAGTGCAAGGGTGAGTGTGATGTATAGCACAGATTCTTTTTTAGATGCAAACCCGAGCATCCAATATTTGAAAAATACAATATATGAGTACAAAAGTGTCTTAAGTTCCTCGTGCATTTATTTTCTTTCTTCTTCACATTTCAATTGTCCTTAATACACTTCATAGTCATTCGGGTAACTTCTGTAGCGACCACGCTGTTACACACACATGGATGGATAACAAGATACAGGCAATGCCTCTCTGGCTTATTGAATTAAACATACGATAAAAGAGGAGTAGATTATTAAATTTTCATAGAAATAACTGAAGAACTTGTTTTTGACCTCTCACGTTTACCTATTATATAATTGATGACAGCAGCCCTAATGACGTCAGAGGTGTATATACTGAACTCACGAAACACGTGTTGGCTACAGAAGTTACCCGAATTACTATGAAGTGTATTAAGGGCAACAATTGAAATTTGAAGAAGACTGAAAATAAATGAACGAGGAACTTAAACTTTGGTACTCAAATTGTCATGTTTCAAATATTGGATGCTCGGCGTTTCCATCTATTTAAAGTGATGTTTTCGTCAGACAAACAGAGTGTTGGTGGCCACTCTTTCCCCTTTGAGCACCGTGAATTGTGAAATTAATTTGGGAAAACTCTGGGTTTGTGCTAGTACTTAGCCTTGCCACAACATTTAATTACATAGTATTTTTTTTTACTGGAATGCCACCCTTCCAGTACAGAGTACCCCGTTTAGAAATCGT
This sequence comes from Lissotriton vulgaris, assembly GCF_964263255.1. Lineage (NCBI taxonomy): Eukaryota > Metazoa > Chordata > Amphibia > Caudata > Salamandridae > Lissotriton > Lissotriton vulgaris. The sequence continues at coordinate 13,027 of NW_028246011.1, read as the reverse complement.
TTAATAATTGTCCATGTTTATGTGTGTGATGTACAGTATACGCAGTATAGCACACATACAAATATGGAAAAACATTTCTCCAACATTGTGCCTACCTCAAGGAGGAGTGCTGTTTTGCTGCAAATCCCCATCTACCATTGTTAGCAGAGAGGCATGTGTTTCAAAACGTGAGACTGCTGGGCAGTGCCCATGTACCACCTATGAAATGCCATCTTGACACCTTTACCAGTTAGGGCTACTTTCCATGTTTTTGACATGGAAGTTAAATGCCACATCAACATGTTGCACTGGTTTGCATCCCCTTTGTGATACAAACGAGCGTAAATGGTTAGTCAATCTGGATCTTAGATTTCATAACAGTAAAGCCATTAGGAGACAGGTAAGATAGAAAGCAACAACTCTTGACATGACTGACAATTCAGTGAATAGTACAAAGCTATGAGTACAACAAAATACATTTTAGAAGGTGCCTGAGAGCAGAGCACCCGCGCAAGAAATGCCGGGTTGTTTTAAATGGGGCCCCCGGTATGCTTTCGTTGCAGAGTGCTGGCAGTCTTTTCACAAACACCAACAATTCTAGAAAAAAATGGTTCATAAAACTCCCAAATTAAGAGTAGACATTTAAAATATTTTACCAAAAGTGGAGATGTCTTTCTAAATGTTGCTTAGAGACTCTGTTGAGGCGCATAGTTGTGAAGAAGGCAATGGCAGGCAATAACATGAAGTCGCACAATAAATAGGACAGCACAAATATTCCATCCACTCGAATCAACACAATTCTGCTAACAAGGGGTGGGTGCCCTGTATGAATGCAGGCGGTGCAGGATGCTTAAGTGATCGTCTTTCTGAGGGTCTACTATTGCAAGGTTCTCTCTGTGACCCTCTAAACTAATCCTGCAGCCGGATACATATATATGGAAAATGTAAGTTGAGCAAGTAATTCCGTGTTATCGGACGAAGCCTACACATCTGACTAGTTTTTTCTAATATGGCTACAAGTGAATAGGAATGTATTTCATAATGGTTTTGAAAGGTTTTGATTTAATAAAACACATTTATTTACAAAACTATCAGTGTATAAAATGTGCATACATTAAGAATATACACAATTGCTGGAGATTGCTGAACCATTGTTGAACCGCCGCCACCGCCGAGAGTCAGTTGCACTCACCTGTAACGGCCACAGAGGAAGGAGAGCAAAAGGACATTGCCCACACCGCCGCCACCGCCGCCAAGAGTCAGGAAACACCGGACTCCGCGCCACCGCTCCGGGAAACTGCAAATCCCGGCAGGCACCGCGGCGGCGCGTCAGAGTGACGCGGCAGCGCCCTGTGAGCGCTAAGGAACTGGGAAAAAAGGAGGAGCACCCCCGCGTCGCGGGACGCGAGCGGGACGCCCGGGGCGAAGCCCGGGCAAAGGGCGGGCCCTCTACGGCCCTCATCGGCACAAAACGGCCAGGCTAGGCCACCCCTCTAATATTACATCCTTGTGCACCAGGAATTCATCGTGCGAGTGATCATATCAAGCAGTAGCGTTCCAGACGTTGGCTGTCCGCCTTCTTTGCGCACAGGCTATCCAGACGGGGGTCGGTAAACAGGCCATACAGCTTTTATCGAATCGCCCAGGAGCCTGGGGTAGGAAGGAGGTCCACGTGAAACGCCTTTACACTGACGAATGCGGAAAGGAGTCAGCTTGATATCTGCACAAGTTTGAAGTAAGACCTTTTTATTTTAATCTTGGGAGCGACATTTTGTCCATTATCTGAACAGTGGGTATAAGACATTCATACACCTTGCAAAATTATGCGCAAAAAAAATCCACACACGGCACCCGAAATACCAAAGAACACCATGGAAAATTATCTTGTTCAAGTGGTCAGCAAAATAAACAGCGAACGCAGACAATCGTTAGGTCTGTCCCAGTCCCCTATTCTTCCTCCTATGAGCCCACCCACTTCCTCGCAAATCAATGAGTCACTGTTGCTAGACTCTAAAACGACTTACATGCACCAGCCTCCCCAGTCACTATCAACACTGATGTTAGTACAGTGAATGTGGGGGACACTGAACAACATGCGGTAATTGACTCAGATGCACAGCTAGTCATTGAGGATGAAGAAAATAATGACAAAGAAGATACGGAGGATGATCCACCGGCCAAGCAGTCCTCAAGGGCAGTCAGAGCCAGTCGTAGATTGCAAAGTAAACGTGGGGGGGCACGTTCTGGAAAAAACAAGATTATATCACCACCAAAGGACAAAAACATTTGCCAGACCAAGGAGGTTAATAACTTGAGGGACTTTTTGGACAAGGACTTAATGTCAAAAATAGCGGAGCTGTTAGAAATAAAAATACAGACAATTGTTAAGCCACTTATTAGCAAGATTGACAAACTCTCTGCAGAGATAAAGAAATTTGGAAGCACTCAAAATGTTTTAGTAGATGCAATAGGTAATGCCTTAAGTAATGTCAACAAAGGAATTGATCCCCCAGGGAATGATAGTGAATCTAGGGTAACATCAGATGTTATTCCTCCAGGGGTAATCCCTGCAGAAGACCCACAAACTTCTAGCCAAAACATTAACAACTTGCCACTAGAAGCCCCAACTGCCCGACAAATTGATTCAACACACGCTACAGTGCCCACTAGTCTTGATGATAACCAGACACAATTTGTAGTTGAAGCTGCACCGTTAGTGCTAGTGTTAGCCAATACACCAACCCTATTACCGGACCAAACTGAGTCAGCCTCATCACTTAAAAGTAAGGCATTATATTGGCTCTCAAATAATATGAGGCTAGCACAGGGGGGTGAACAGAGGCTAGCTGATGAAATCAAAACAGCAAGGAGGGTAGGTTGGATAGGAAAAAAACAAAAAAAATGGAAGGGCGACTGTGTGATATTAAATTTTTCGACCGCAGCTGCTCTTCCTGATATCTTGCAAAATATCCTTCCACCACAAAAAAGAAGTAGCTCTATAATCCCTCTCACACTAGAATTTTTTTACACTGATTCACAAAAAGCCAATAACCAAAAACCCCAGAAGCCTGTTTGGACAATGCGAGATCATGGTTGGGGAGGGGGTTCATCAGCTCCTGACATGAATTACGCTGCCCAAAGTAGGGCAGGCCCATGGCTACCAAATCACCACAATATGTTTCAAAACATTACCCCAGGGCAAAATTGGAATCAAATGGGCAGACGAGGGCCTGGTATTATAACTAATAATTGTGGGCCTACAGGAAATGCTAAATATAATGGAGGATGGCCAGGTATGCAGCAGAATGTACTGTATCCTAATACCCCAGCACCCATAGGTAATATTGACTTTAATGGAGGATGGTTGGGCCCTTTTCAGAACCCACCCCTTCCCATTACACCTGTACCTAGATGGAATGCCCCCACAAATGGTTGGGGCTTTGGGGCCCCATCCCACAACTTGGGAGTCAGCACGTCGAATAGGTTTGCAGCTCTAGCTGGTCTAGCTGACTGCGATTGACTTGAGGGTAGGGCCCTGACAACGCCAAGTAGCATCAACCACACATACCCTAGTTCATGTCTTGAAACCAATTCAAAGCATATTGCACCTAATATAATCTTGCAACAGTTGTTACACCTTGTTGAAACAACAACACAACTGCTCCCAGAGATACCCAGGGCAATTCCACCTTGTCAGGTAGCAGAAACAGAAGGGGCTTTAGGAAGCATAAAAATCATCTGCTGGAATATAGCTGGTCTGAAAAAAAACCTTTTAGACCCATCCTGGCACGACTACATTTCAAGTGGGGATATCATTATGTTCCAGGAGACATGGGGGCTTGAAAACTACTATAAGGTGAACTATAGATCTTTCTTTATACCCGCAGTAAACACAAACGGGGGGGAGAACCTCTGGCGGGTTAACAACTTGGGTGAAAATCACAAGTGGCCTATTCATTAAGCAAATTGATATTAACAATCCCGACATTTTATTGCTCGAGTTAAAAGACACAAAGGGTCGCTGCACTTACGTGATCAATGTTTACAATAGACCACATCGATCATGCAAAGAATCAATTATTGTAACCCAGCTGAGCAACCTTGTGGCGGGATTTGATCAAAATGCACAAATGATTATAGGCGGTGATTTTAACAGAGGTTTCGAACCCATAATAGGACTAGAAGACATCCACAGGGATGAGGATATGGTAAATAACATTCCCTTAGTAGATACAAATTACAAAGCACCCTGCTCAGTGAGCGCCTTACAAATACTGAACTTGACATTAGAATCAGGCTTACGTGCATGTAACGGGCGGTTGCCCTCAGATTGTCCCAGTAGACCGACGTTTACTAGAGGGGCACACCCCAGCCACTTAGATTATCTATTAGTCTCCCTGAACTTGTGGCCTATGACTATCGATCTACTGGTAGACGATCGCACGGAAAGCGACCACTATCCTCTGATTTTATCTGTCAAAACCCAGACTTTTAAAGCCCCTGATAAAAGTGCTAATAGTACAATGTCCTTGCCACAAGATCCTCTAGTGGCAAACAATCGCAGATCCCTGAAATGGCCAATGGTACTAGACAATTCCAAAATCATTAGCCAAATTTATAATGTTTTTGTGAACCATATGTCCTCTCTCTTAGGTAATAGCACAATCACTAAAAATCTTAGTTTGATAGAATCCCATGAACATCTAACTAACCAACTTGGCGGGATCCTGACCAGGGCAATAAAAAGACCACACAATGCCCAAAAGAACAAACAAAACGGGGCTACCTGGTATAACCAGGACTGCCGGAAAGCCAAGACAGATCTAATTATAGCAGTCAGGGGGGGTTTAACGGACACCGTAAGAACTAAGAGAGCACAGTACAAAAGAATTTTATCAAAGGCCAAGAAGGAATGGGACGAAAGGGTTTGGTCCGATTTACTGGATGCATGTAAATGCAAAGATCAGACCACTTTTTGGAGCCTCATTGCTAGAGGCACCAGGGGAGTGGCAGAATGTAAAGATAAATTTTTAGAGGAAAAGATATGGGTCGAGCACTTCACTATGCTATATTCTTGTACAAGCTCAGGTGAAAGTGGAGGACAGGATAATATGCAGGCCCCCTTGGTAGCGCATGATGCACCTCTTGTATTCTCTTTAACTGAAACTATCTCTGCAATTAAGGCAGTTAAGTCAGGGAAAGCACCAGGCCCTGACAGAATACCAGGTGATCTTTGGAAACACGAAAATTACATCTGGGCCCCTTACATCAATTTATTATCCAATGAAATCGCCCAAGGAGCTGCTATTCCGGAAACCTGGAAGGGGGCAGAGATTGTGGCTCTGTTCAAGAAGGGTGATAGGTCAAATCCCTCGCATTACCGACCTATCAGCCTTATTGACGTGTTACAAAAAATCTTTGCACGACAGGTCCTTGGTCGGCTTACCGCCTGGATTGAAGAGCACTCTATTTTTACAAAATATCAGGCAGGTTTTAGATGTAAGATAAGTACTGTTGACCAGGTTTTTAGATTTTTATGTTTAGTCTGGAAATATACCATTATAAGGAGCTCCCATATATACGTGGCTTTTGTTGATTTGAAGGCAGCCTTTGATATGGTTCCTAGGGCAGCCCTATGGAAGACATTAAACAAAATGGGTGTCCCTGGAAATATCCTTCAAATTTTAATTAGACTCCATGAGAACAATTATGCACGTGTAAGATGGGGACCGAATGGAGAAGTCACTGAGAAAATAAAGATAGCAAAAGGGGTAAGGCAAGGGTGCGTAATGGCACCTACCTTATTTTCTCTATATGTCAATGACATCCCTGATACTCTTTTGGGCTGCGAGCATGACTCTCCCAAATTGAGTGGGCAAGCCGTTCCGGCACTATTATTCGCAGACGACACAATTTTAATCTCTCAGACACCTAGGGGGCTCCAAAACCTTTTAAATACATTCAGTTTGTATTGTCATGATAAAGAATTAGAAATTAACTCCTCAAAAACTAAAATCATGACAATCAACCCCCACAAAGGTTTCAATAAGGTTTTTAAAATAAACAATGAACCTATTGAGGAAGTCCCTAATTTTAAATACCTGGGTATTATTTTAGACAGTGATGTCACATGGAAAACGCAATTGGAGAATTCAAAACTAAGGCTAACCCAAAATCAGGCACCAATCCTAAGGAAACACAAGAATAGCCATTACAAAGCGGTCTCACCAGCTATTGAACTATTCAAATATAAAGTGCAATCTTCCTCACTTTATGGTGCGGACCTTTGGGCTTATGCTTTAAAGGATACCTTCCGAGTGAGAGAAAATTCCTTTATTAGGCAACTCCTAGGGATTCCTGGGTCAACTCCAATGACACCCATATTATGGGACCTTAATTTTAGGCGTACTGATGATTATGCTTCTCTTCGCCCGCTACTATACTGGGTCCGTCTATGGTCCACGGAGGAGCTGGCTGTTTATAGAGAAGCTTTACAAGAGATATTGGCAATAAAGAATATCACGCCTTTGCCATGGTTAGAGTACGTCAAAAAATGGTTCGAAAAATTAGGGTTAAGCGATTTCTGGTTTGACCCCGATTCCCTTACAAGTAGCTCAAAACACATCTTGAAGCAAAGGTACTGGGACTATATTAGAGACTCAGTGCTTGCAAATCCCAGAACAGGGATTCTAACTTCAAAATTTTTTGAAATTAAAATGAACATGCAACTAGAGCCCTTCATGGACGAAATCCACCCTCCATTGGCTAAAAGCCTATATTTAAAATTCCGTTATGGCATTTTGCCATTAAAAGATAGAACAACTGGCTGGAATTGTAATAAGGGGTTGACTGGGGTTGCAGGCTCTAACATATGTGAGTCATGTGAAATGGGGGTGAAAGAAGATGAGTCCCATGTTTTATTTATATGCCCAGCATACCTTAAAGCAAGGAAAAAATGGCTCAAGCCGATTTGTAATAGGCTAGGCCTTAGACAAACCAAGGTTGGTCTAAGAATATTTAAAAGTGATACTGCACAACCGATTGTGTTTAGCCTAAGTCGTTTTTTCCTATGTGTTGCCTTGATTAGGAAAAAGAAAAATCAGAGAACTTAAATATAAAGGGGCTATTTTACCATGTTATTGACTGTCTGTTAGTATAATGCTGCCTGTCTTACTGTTATGGTGTATATCACTTTTTAAATATAACTGATATTTAATTTATTGTTTTATCCTTGTGTACAATTAGTTAGTGTTCCTTATAGAAAGGGGACCGACCAGGAACTAGTCAATCCCGGCGTGGATGACTTTTGCGTATTTTGCACAAATAAGATGTGATGATAAATTTTTACCCACTGCTGCTAACTACTATGTATTATGATGATGTACTGTGATTTTTTTTATGTATTGTATCTTACAAGGTTTTTTAAACCGAATAAAGATTGAAATGAAATGAAATGAAAGTAATCACTTGGTACTATTTGGTAATCATGCGACTTCACAGCAAAAATGTCCAATTGCAATGGCAGTGAGTAGGGATCGTTACAACATAGGTTATTACTAATCCTTTCAGAGCATAGCAGTCAGAGAGACCACATATGTACATTGGAGTTGCACTGGATTGTTGAAAGATGTATGCATGAGTATTGATTTGGCGAATGCAATGCATGTCACCTTGTTTTTATGCATGGACAGAAATATCTGTTTATTTAGGTCTGACTACACCACAGGTCACTTTCTTTATATGCACAAAGTGGGCTTTTGGGCAGCCCCTTTCAACCACTGTCTAGTTTAGGTTAGCACAGTTAGCCAATGGCCTGCTGGATTGTGCTTCACAATTTCCATCCAGACACAGTATTTGTAGAGGCCGACATGTTTCGGTCACATTTTGCAGTGGTGGCACACAAAGCAGTACTGGGAAATGCCAATGCACTGCACCGGCTCGAAGCTTTGTCTTTTACTTCTGCACTACAAGACTCTGATTAAAACCTCCCCTTTGGGTACTGTCAGGAGTTTGTGAGGAATCCATAGTGCCTTGAAGGTCTGCTTCTGCTTCTGCCAAGCACTCCTGTGATATTCAGAGCACCCACTGGTTCTTACTCTCTTTCCCACCAGGTGCCCCTTCTAACCCGCTTCTCACATCCGGCAGCCCCCCTTCTCCTGGCCGTTGTACACTCACAGGTAGCTTCGCGACCAGGTACTTACACTTTATTTTGTTTACTTCCCCTATTCACTAGACACAGTGGAACTCTGTACAGACTGACATGGTGACCGTTCCTGTTTATTAGCCTCACAAAGAAGCATGTATCACATAAGGGTACTGCTTTTGAGAGAACTGGACTGCAGGTAGGCACCTTTATGAATGCAAAAATGGCAGATAGATTTTCTTACCACCAAGAGTAAGCTGCCTCTCAAAGTCATAGGTCCTCCGGGTCTAGCCAGCGCTATATAAAACCTTTAAAATAAAATAAATAAACAACATGAAGCACATTGTATGTTCGATACGAAGACCCGTGCCTGCTGCACCTGATGCTGCACAAGTGTCTATGGACATTAACAATCTACAGTATATGGTTAAACTTGATCTCAGTAAATCATGAGTGCTCCAAAGTGCTGTAAAAGGGATGGGCACAGGGCTAGCACTTTAATGTCCTCTCTATTGAGCGGTGCAGACACCCACATTAAGAAACTATTCAACCAAAACCAGTTATGAAACACATGAAAGTGTAATGCCTGGCACTAGATTGCACAATTTAGCTTTTAATGAAACAAAAATTACATGTTGGGTACCACTTTGATGTGTATTTCTTGGTGTAGCAAGGAAACCTTGTGTGTCGTCACTCAGCGATTCAATTGAAGGTGATAGTGTAGCATCCTAGAACATTTAGAAGTCCTACGGGAGAAAGTGTCAAATGAAAGCGTGGATACATTTGTATGTAATGTATGGGTTTGGAATCGTCTGCTTTTGTCAGTAATTAATACTGGGGAGTAAAGTACTGAATTTTAAAAGAGTAATGGCACTAGGAAAGCAAAAAACCTTGGGGTACTGCTGGACCTGCTTTTTGGCCCTAAGAATTATAATAACAATTAAGTTCTTCCTGTCTGATAACAGCCTCAAGATAGTGGTAACAGCCCTTATAATGTCGCGCCTGGACCATTGTAACGGCCTATATCTTAATGCTCAAAAGCAGCACATCAATCGGCTCCAGCTAGCCCAAAAGTAAAACGCAGCAGCCCGATTGTTGTCAGCAGCTCCAAAATTTGTCTCCGTAAAAAAGGAACTGAGGCAACTTTATTGGCTCCCGGTGAAAAAAAAAGGTTCACTTTAAGGTAATTTGCACAGTTTTTAAGGCCATTCATGGAACAGGACCAGACTTCCTTAGGCGTAAATTCCAATGGTACATCCTGGGAAGAATGTTATGCTCCACAGGAGCTAAATATGTTCAAGTCCCCCCATTTTAAAGAGTCAACTGGGGTGGCAGGAGCTTCATCAAGTATGCTTCCAAGGCATGGAATGAGCTTCCCTTCCATCTCAGGAATGCCCCGGATCTCCTCTCCTTTAGGAAGGGGCTGAAGACCTGGCTCTTCTCTCAGTAGTATACATCCTTCTGTCCCTAGTAACCAGTGCTTAGCGCCAGGACACCCCAGGGTAACCATCCGCTCTACAAGTGCAATTAACATAACATAACTTTAATTACAGTTTTTGATTTGTTTTAAGTCATTTGTTCCCGTTTTTACCTCGAATGCTTCATTATCTACCTGTTCAAACAAGAAAAATTGAGTGTAAACGTTGGTGTCCTGTGTTTTCATTGCAAGTTTTAAACAGTTAAAGGCCACCCTGGGTGTCAGAAAGGGATAATAGTCTTACAGAATGTGCTGAGAACATGAGTTTTTAAAGTTTGACCTGAAGCTCCAATTCATGAGCGTCGCCCAGTATTTGTCAACCTGGACTTATTCTTTGATAAGGACATGTTTACAGAAGGCACGGACATAATAAATAAAACTAAGGGTACTAATAAGATCTGCAGATAAAACTCCAAGGGAATTCTGAAAAACAGCAAAGCCTCCTCCCAATTTTAATAATTTCGTTTTTGTAAACTTTGGCTGAACTGTTCTGTTGTCATGTCAGAAAAGAGGCGAACTCCGAGATTCTAAAAGCAACAAGTATTGTATGATAGGACAGATGTTTGTTCTTACTTGAAAACCCCTAAGCAAACGACAGCTAACTTGACAATTTAACTGCTTTATGAAAACTCTCAGGGAGCAACGGCGGAAGAAAGGGATCATGAACTGACCAGACAATCTAGCCGTCTAAACATGAATGTATGTGAATGCCCTGCTTCTGGGGTGACGGCTCGCATGGGTCAAAGGCACAAGCCAATAAATTACTGCCCTTTAAAAAGCCTCAATCTCCTTGACCTGACCAATATTGGGTAGCATGAGTCGTATATATATATATATATATATATATATATATATATAAATTAAACTAATTAGGATAACTTTAGCTTGTCCTTTTATTGGAGTTTTTGATATTTTTCTTATTCTTATTATTAGGGGATTACATTTAAGTGTCGTATCTCATCTGTATGTTTATTCTAGATGTATACGGCTATAACTAACTAGATTTTGCTAGGAGTTGTGAGCCATTTTTCTTAGTTAATTACTGGCTACAAGACTAAAATAGATGAAGTTGTAATGGCTGTTTAGTTACATATTTTAATAGAACTGATCTAATTTTCGTTGAACAGTGAAAACGTAACAAGTACATTTGAAAAGAACGTGTTCACCCGTTGGATTATCTTGGCACTGAAATAGCAGATGCTTCTTGCCAACACAATGGTACTCATTTTATCAACCTCAAGGATGAAAAGATGCATCTTGCAAAGATTTGAACCTGTGACCAAGAGGCCAAAGGCAGATCCCTGAAGTGGGTGCATTAGTACACTAAGCTACCAGACTCTATGATGGTGTTCACTGGTACATTACTGAAAGATTGTTTTTAATTGTAATATATTAGGTAAAACACCAGTGGCCAGGCCATGAAGGAAGGGTGTATACTGGTCGCAGGTTTATGGTGCAAATCCATGAAAAAGGCTGTGAAATCGGGAGATCACTCGGGATCTGGTCGATAGTTTTCATCTTTTTTGAACGATGCATAAAATAATACTTTTTGCCGCATGTCGATCCAGTTTTCTTGGACCGGTTTGCTATCTAAGAGCAGACTCAACCGGGATAAAAGAACGCTCTGCCCAGCAGCCTACATGCCGGTTTTCACAATAATATAATTGGCAGAATATCCAAGCAGAGGACACTTTTTGGGCTTAGGTTTTGCTCTAAAGAACCCTAACCTCCGTGTTAATCCTTCTCGTCAATGTCAGGCAGGGATACAATGTAAGGATGGGCTGTACTCTAGTTACTTCGCATCCTTTCAGGCCTTCATGAGACAGAGCAACCTGCCAATCCATTGACTAGATTTGCGGTAGGCCTAGCAGTTTCTCTTCTGTGTCATCCAGTAGGGTCCCTTTACTGAGCCTTTGTCTCCTCCTCCCAACTTGGAATAACTAGAGCCCTGTGGCTACTCACTTCTCCGGGGCCATTCTTCTTCATGAATTTGGTGGAATAGACAACACAGTAGCCAGCATGCCTGTAGACAGCAAGGTCAAACAGCCCTGTCTCAGCCATCAGAAGCTGGAGGGCAGTCCTGCTGTTCTATGTTCACCCAAACTATCATTGGGGGTCCCACTCTGTAGATTCCCTTAGCCCTAAACGGAAATGTGTCTTGGTCATATGAGAGCTGGTAGGTGCATTTCACTCTGCCTCAAAAATCAGTCCATGTGTTTAACACCAGCTCTGCTCTGGTACCTTAAATGCCTTTATTGCTAATGGGGTTACCAAGCGAGAAGGGAGCCGCTCCCATTTTGTTACAAAAATGTGGTAAGAATGTTCTTTGCAGAAGCACATAGGAAAGTACGGAAGCTAATGCTAAGTTTCCTTCTTCCTTCTATCTGCAAGGTCTTCTTCCCAGTGCTTAATTTGAGCCAGTCATTGCCGGTTGGGGCCACCAGTACTCATTTTTGGAGGCTGGCACTTATTTTTCTGCGTCAGACGTTTACCAAGAGCAAAAGAAGGAAAACCATACAAAGCGGAAAGATGGAGGAAAAGAAAGATGGACAAAGCGTCTCAAAAAGAGAAAGCAGAATATGCAAGAGTAAAATAAAGCGGGGGGGGGAAGAGTGTCTGGTAGACCATTGCAGAGGCCAAAAATGAATTTAAGACTATACAAGCCTTGGTATTTGGTGCACCAACATTTAATTGCACCGGCTCTGTGCAGAGCTTTGGGGACTGGCACCAGAGCCAGACTGGGACCAGAAACCAGACCCGGCAGATTGCTGCTCACCTGGCCCTGGGAGTGGGTGGTGGGCAGGAGAGGTGTGCTAACAAGAAGCACCACCCTCTCTTTTGTTACAGGGGGCGCTGCTGCAAAACCTGCCCCACGTGACAAAACCAGCCCCAGAGGCACAAAAACGCCCCGCCCCCCCCCCCCCCCCCCCCCGGTTCAGCAGGGAAATGCTTTGTGCCCGCTGTGGCCAGTTCGGCCCCGAATGGCACTCGTTTATTTCCAAATCAAGCAGTGCTTATTCCCCTCCTGCAGAAGCAAATACATTACACATACCCGAGACATGGAAAGTGTTCCTTCAGTTAGGTTAGTTTGATAAGCGTTAGAAAACATGGAGTCCTTAAACCAATGTGGCAATCAAACACACAGATAATCCTCCTTTCTAGGAAAGATGCCTGCACACACATTCGCTAATGTTAAATGCAGCTATTTCCATATAGTGAGACCTGGTTTGCAGGTAACATGCACTGTTACCTTACAAAAGCCCTTCTGCTCACAGCACTGGGAAATAGGACCATCACTAGAGTTCATCGGCCAAAGATTCTGTGCGCATACCCTCTTACTCAAGACACTATTGCCACCCCACATTGCCCCTCTACCCCCATTCAACCAAAGAGTTGTAAATGAAATTCTGGCCTATCTCTTTGAAGAT